>NW_024100877.1:0-300000 GCF_016161935.1 Mauremys reevesii
TCTATTAACTTTTCTTTACCAAACGCTCCCAGTGATACACTGTGACACCCAAGAATCCCTCCAAGAGAAGCTGAAGTGTTTTGCCTGGCCAGCGTTGACTGAGTCCAGAGAGTTTGATCATCCACAGGCTTCTCTTCATCATCACAAGTCCTGCATCCTCTCCCCATACAAGGGTCTGTGGATATCTGGCAAGTTACAAGCTAACACACACAGTTACTTCCGTTGGGTGAGGGAGGGATTGATGTCACAAATGGGTGAATAGTGCAAACACTAGGTTTGCGCTAATATCCAATTAAAAGTACAAGTTACTTCAGCCATGCTCGTGTAAGAAGTGATAGGTGTTAATTACATAGAACCACTATTACAGGGCCCTTTCCTGCACCGCAGCTCTACTCTTTGCCGAAACACTGACCAGAGGTTCTGGTCTGTCAGGACTTTCTGGAAAGTCTTGCACAGGTATTGCAGAGAGATTGTGTTCATGACTCTGAATGTGAGTGTTACAAACAGCTTTTGGTCAGTTACCAGGGGACGGTATCATACAACTGTTCACTGAACAAAGAGTTAATAGCACAAACTCATTGCAAACAGTATGTGGAGCACTTCTGAAATACTTATAAAATTAAAGCAAAAGCCTTTAAACAGTGAAGTTACCACTGCTCCTTCCTGTACAGATTCGAGCAACTCTGCTGCTGGCTTTCAATGTACATGCATGTCATGAAAGTTTGATTTGTAATATTTGTATTACAATGAAAAGTTTTGACATAACGTTTACACCTGTCAAGTATCAGAGCGGTAGCTGTGTTAGTCTGGATCTGTAAAAGCAGCAAAGAGTCTTGTGGCACCTTATAGACTAACAGACGTATTGGAGCATGAGCTTTCGTGGGTGAATACCCACTTCATCGAATGCATACTTTAGTACACACATGTCAACCCATTCTTTCCCCTCCCGCCTTCTTTCAGAGATGATTTCTCATGTTAGAGTTGGACTTAAAATGTAGTGTATGTAAACAGAGTCTGAATGAACTCTCCCCTGACAGATAGCTCGGAGGAAGAGAGACTTCAGGAGCAAACTGCACTTACATGAACACACCTACTCTGCCCAGATGTCCAGCAGATAGAGAAGTGTTTCTCAAAGTGATGAGCTTTGGCTTGTGTACAAATCACTTTAATACTGAATGCAGGGCTAGTTAAATGCTGTTATTAATGTTGCCTTTACTGTATGAATAAAGGGAGCAGAAACGTGCTTAACCTGTCCCAAATGAGGGGATCACCCTTAGCTGAAAAGACATCGTTAAGCTAGGGGGTCAAATGCTAGAGCCCTGTGAAAGTAAGAGAGGTGGGGATAGGTGTCCCAGGCAGCAGTTATGGACTCTCACAATGGGTCCCGACTGCGGTTTAACCTTTTCCTGCCCATTGTTCAACAATAGAACTGAATATGCTTTATTAGGAGCCTTTGTTATTTTAAGTACTTAAATGAGATCTGAAATCACTTGTGTCGGGACAGCATTTTTGCTCAACCTGCTAAAAGCTGACAATACCTACCAGACTGACCTGCAGAGGTCACAGCAGCGAGGCAGGTGGCAGCAGAAGGGAACTGACAGTTGACCGGATGGATCAGAGCAGAACGATTGGCTGGAGGGGCGGCAACTAGAGAGGAGCCGTGGCTGACGGGGTGGTGCTCAAATCACAGAGCAAGCAAGGTGACTTATTCTCCGGCTGGAAGGGGAACTCACACAGATGCGCCTCTCAGCCCTGTGTCCTCACTGACCAAGGACGACCACAGTGAGTGGGGTGAGGTGAGGTAGCAGAGAAGGGCATTGTAAAGGAACTTTTGGTTGAAGAGCATGAAGCAGAAGCCACTGCCTCAAGCACTCTGGAGTGGGTGGCCTGGTCATAGTTTTAGGATTATGAATCCCACTTGTGGAATTTTCCCTAATTAAGGTCAGGTTGACTTCTCTCCTCTCATTAAAACTTTCTTTGCTAAACTCAGACTGCGTGCTTGCGAGTAGGGAAGTCTAGCCTGCCAGAGGTGCCGAGGAGGGGTATGTAATTTCCCAAGTTACTGGGCAGGTGCTCTTCTTTGTTGTATTGTTGAAAAGGAACCCCTAGATACAGAACCCGGCCCTGGCTGTTGCTGGCTCCACCTGGCGGAAGGGTTACATGTATGTAATCTGGATTTCTTCAGAACTTGAAAAGATCACATCTCACCCTTCAGTCAATCACTTCTCAGCAAACTAAGCTCTAGTAGCTCCTCTGTCCCTGAGTTAATAGCTGACTGGTTCTCCTCAGATTCTGTTCTGTCAGTCTATAGCCTGTATCGGAGTGGTAACAGGCATTGGGGTCAGTATAGAAAATATCCATTCCCTGAGCTCTCACTCTCTAGTACAGAGTGACCCCAGCAGCTGTTATTCAGGCATGATGCAGGTTTTCAGGGAGTGCATTTAAAAGTCAAATGCATGTGGAACTTCATTTCCCATATGGAAGTAGTCTGTTGCTCCCTGACTGCCTGTGACCTGTATTCATAAAATCCATAGCACCTGGGAAAGGGATTAGGACAGGCATGGAACTGAGCTGCCATAAAGATTGTGTATGTTAAACCCAGTTCTTGTCATGTTTAAGTTATGATTATCTTGGGTTAACTATTTTGATGTTTATGTGATGGCTGTATTGGATGAAACCAGTATGGCTCTTCTTAATTTAAATACCAGGCTGCTGGAAAATAAGCAGGAAGGGAAGCAACAGCTGAAGGGAAGTCATCTCTCAGTCATCACTTCAGGCAGGCTGAGGAGAAAACACTGGCACTACAAGCAGGAATTCCCTGTTCCTGGGCTCCAGCCATGTTACACAGCTTGTTTTGCCAGTGCTGGGAGTCTGTCCAGAGCTGGGACAGCTGTTGCTGAGAAGCTCTTCAGACTGACAGTCACAGAAACCACTGGGGAAGTCTGAAAGCCTTTGGTCTGCCTTGGTGGTGCTCATCAGAGAGGGAGTGCTTGGGGTCAGAGAAATGTACAGACTTTTTTTTAAACCCTCTTATTCTCCCATGTTACACTTAATTCCTACTGTTCAGGTTAAGCAATATTTTGGTTCAATAATGTTGGCTGCTCATTCATCTCACCACTAATAACAGCTTCCTTGAGAGAAGAACCAGAGTTTCTGAACCCACTCGGACCTGCTCGGTAAGCACAGTTGACCCGCAGTGTGCAGTAGCCCAGGGCCCAGTCTGAGGGTGGGAGGACCGCGAGATTACACCCCATGAGAGGAAAGGCTATGAGGCCTGACATCTGGCCCTCAGAGACCAGATTGGGGACTGAGATGCCAGTGGCCCAATAACTCTGAGGGGTATCTACAGGGCAGAAATACTGGAGGCTTCCGCCAATCAGAAGATAGAAATATGCCTCATCTGACCTGTTACCAAAGAGCCATACAGCTCTGAATTCCTGCGTTCACAATTAAACCAGGAATTAAAACCTATGAAAATGTATTTGCAGATTAAATTCCCAGGAGCAATAAAACTTGAGGCAATTTGGGAACTAGTCACTGATATTCCGTGTGCGTCTCCTCTCACTCAGCCCCTGGCAGGATCGAGCCCAGAGCTCATGGCACCTCTAGAAATGGGACAGATTGAGAAATCCTGACTCGAGACATCAGGGTTCTAACATTCCGAGCTCACTTTGACTTTCAGATTTCTGTGTAGCTTGAATAACCCACCATGGAGCATGGTCAGATGTAGAGAGGGTTCCCAAGCTACCTAGTTGTGCCTGCCCTCCAGCCTCTGTCACTGAGTCACCTCGACAGCCCAGCTGAGTTCACTGCTGCTGCTGAACATCTGCCAATGTAAACGGCTTGCAGCCTTTATACTTCATTTCATATTTTAAAGATAGAACCTGCCAACATACCCAATTCCTGCTAGACGTGGAGCCGCCGATACCAGGAGTCTTACCCTAAAGGACAAGGAGTCATCAGAGAGGTTGCACAGGCAGCAGGCAGTATCTGTTCACATAGGGAGGGAAGTGTCTTTATGAAGCATGTCTGCACATTCCCTTGGGACCATTTGGCGATCAGGGAACCTCAGCTGCTTGGCTAAGTGTGCACCAGCTTTTGCTCCCGTCATGGCCTATGGCAAACTAAAGGAGGCCAAATCCCAGGAGATATGAGGTAATCCTACCCAACAGTTCTGCAGCACAATCCCTGCTGCAGGCTCTTCTCCTGGAATCCAGGCTTGTCATCACTGTTCCATATGTTTCTGATTAGTCACATGGCTACATCGGTGTGGCAAATGGTAATGATGATGCTGTCACAGCTCTAATCTTCCTGAAATAACATAAAATAGAATAAAAATAATATAGGACCAGATGTCTCCCCGGTACCCCCTTCCCTGCATTACAAACCCAGGGTGCATGCCAGGGAAGGGAGATTCCACAAGGCTCTCTATGTGGAAATTTCCCTTCGATCATTCATGTATGGAGCCTTGTGCAATCTCTCTTCCCTGTCCTGCTTGCTGGTTTTGTAATGCGGGGAAGTGGGCTGCCGGGGAGAAATCGGGTCAAATATCGACCCCCTCAAGGAATTCTAGTGGTCTGGTGAGGTATGATTTCCTTTTGCAAAAGCCACGTTGACTCTTCACCAACAAATTATTTTTCATCTATGTATCGGACATTTTGTTCTTTACTATAGTTTCAACCAGTTTGACAGGCACTGAAGTCAGGTTTACCAGCCTGTAATTAGCACAGTCACCTCTGGAGCCCCTTTTAAAAGGCTTCAGAATAGCTGTCCTCCAATCATTGGTACAGAAGCTAATTTAAGTGATAGGTTACAGACTACAGTTAGTAGATCTGCAATTTCACATTTGAGTTCCTTCAGAACTCTTGGGTGAATACCATCTGGTCCTGGCAACTTCTTACTGTTTAGTTTATCAATTTTCTTCCAAAATCTCCTCTAATGACACCTCAATCTGGGACAGTTCTGCAGATTTGTCACCTAAAAATTGGTGAATCATGATTTCCTTTGGAGAAGCTGTGTTGACACTTCCCAACATAATGTGTTAATCTAATGTGATCATTCTGTTCTTTACTATAGTTTCAACCAACTTATGTGGTACAGAAATTAGGCTGACTGTCCTGTATTGCCAGGATCACCTCTGAAGCCTTTTAAAAACATCTGCATCACATTAGCTATTTGCCAGTCATCTGGTACAGAGGCTGATTTTGCGATAAGTCACATATCACAGATAGTAGTTCTGGAATCTGGTATTTGAGTTTCTTCAGAACACTTGGGTGAATCCCATCTGGTCCTGATGACTCAATACTCTTTAATTTATCAGTTTGTTCCAAAATGTCCTCTAATTACACCTCAACCTGGGACAATTCCTTATGTCCGTCACACCTACGTACAGAATGGCACAGGTGTGGGAATATTCCTCACATCCTCTGCAATGAAGCCCAAGGCAAAAATCATCTATCCTCCACCTTCCTGAGTGCTCCTTTAGCACCTCAATTTTCCCGTGGCCCCACTGATTGTTTGGCAGGCTTACCTTCTGATGTACTTTGAAAAAACTCGCGGTTAATTTTTTTTTTTTTGCTAGTTGGCCTTGAGATTTTTGAGCTAGGTATGCAGTATCACCAAGCCCTGTTCAACAAGTACAGTCAAACCTGAAAAATTATGAGATTGGTTTAAAATACTGAGATTTAAAAATAAACTTATATGAGATTCTTTCTCAATTGTATTTGGTTTCTCAACCTTTGGGTTCACCTGCTTTGGGTTTTCTACCTTTTCTACAACTCATTTTAAAGAAACTTTTTTTAAGAAAGCTGAAAGCTGATATTCTTGCATAGTCTCTGAATTCCAGAAGTTGGGGCTTTACAAAATATTGGAACTAGTGTGAGAGTCCCATTAACATCCCAAGAGTTGGCGCTGTTGGCCATATCTCAAGCAGAGCACCCACAAACAAAGACACTGAGGGTTAGAGAGTGGACATTTCTGGCCACACAGTCTGTCAGTGGCAGAAACACTGTTTCCTTCTGCACGGGACTACAAAGCCCCGGCTGTAAGGAAAGGACTACACCACAGACAGCCAGAAATAACAGTGACAGGCTGTGCAGAGTCACTGGTTTCCCTAGGCACAGTTCAGAGGGTCTCCACCTCTTGTTCATGCATACGCCTGGTAAGCAAGGCCATACACATTCTTAATAGAAGGGCATCCAACGAAGTGGTATTCACCCACAGCTCATGCTCCAAAACATCTGTTAGTCTATAAGGTGTCACAGGACTCTTTGCTGCTTTTACAGATCCAGACTAACACGGCTACCCCTCTGATACTTGACAAGTTATTTGAGCGTCTTAACCCCTTACAAGTAAAGGAAGGATTTTATGCTATCATAGCTATATGTTTATGACATCTGTCACCAAGGTTTTAGAACTGATCAATTACAGTGAAAGTCACCAGGACCAGATGATATTCACCCAAGAGTTCTTAAGGAACTCAAATATCAAATTGCAGAACTACTAATTGTTGTATGTAACCTATCACTTAAATCATCCTCTGTACCAGATGACTGGCAGATAGCTAATGTGATGCTGATTTTTAAAAGACTCCAGAGGTCACATGCCATTGCATGCCCTGATGAATAATATGTTTCAGTGCGTTTGGCTCTGGTGGCCGTTTTGAGTTTAACAGTGTTACCTCTGTTTGTTTTAGATTTAGAGTTCATAGGAACACATGAAACCACAGGCAAATAACACCTACAATTACAAGAGCATCTATCTTTTTGTAGTTTTATTAAAGTTACCAACAAAGCAATAAATATTACAGCATATACAATTTCTATAGATAAATATAATGAACACCCCGTTATACCTACAGACATACTTGCATCTTCCTAGATGGTGTTAGAATCTGCTGGCCCTCTCATGGTTTGCCACTTAGATAAAATTAACAGAACAGGAATATGCATGAATTTTACTTGGTTGATTAATACCCCTGCCATAGGTGTGGCAGTGAGACCACTAACAGGGCCTTTCTGCAATTCTGGACATTCCACTGAGTTAGGTGAATCATGGTTATTTTTCATTATCATTGCCTGTACCTCTACTTTGAAATATTTATTAATAACTTTGATTTTATCCAAAATCTTAATTTGGATAAAGGCTTTATATTTTCCTTATTCTTATGCTTTAGACTGTAGATGATTATTGTTTCAGTTCTTACTGACCTTTGACATTGGGTTCTGTTTTCCCATGATCCATATGGAATTTCATTACTGATTGGCAAAGAGTGAACTTCCCCTGGTATGTATGTTTTACATCCTTCTGCACTAGATTCATCCAATAAGGGAGAGATTTTTTCTCTAATTTACATAAGCCATGTGCTCATTTTTTTAAATATCATATACAAGAATAATATGTTTCCCTACTGTTTCTTTAAAGTGTTAGTAAAATTTGTTATGAGTGACTGGGTGAAGTAGTTAGCTGCCTAATTTCTTTGGAAAATAGTGTACATACCTTTCTTCACATTTCTGAACCTTCAATGGGAAATCCTTCCACAATAGCAATTTTTAATACCATATGCAATCCCAGTCTGTACAAACCTGACATATGATTTTGAACCTTATGCATTGTTACAGTTGTACTATTAGTTCATGCAGTAAACAAAGCTTTATTCCAAGTCTTAGATATAAATTGTTTTTGGTTTGGTTGACAATTCCATTTAAAGAAGATTTTAGTTGACAGGCCTGGTATTCCAAATTGGTTTTGGTCTGGGTTCCTTCTTTCTTGTACCCAAGATACCGTTATTTGCAAATTTTTAGATTTAATAGGCAAATTTGAGTTCAGTTCCAATACCACTGTCAATGCTGATTCCCACTCTGGCACTTCAAATGCAGAAAGTGAGGACCTGCAACAACTCTAAAACTAATACTGGCCACTCCAGGCTTGTATTAAACTCCCAAGTTTACAGCTTCTCTCTGACCATAGGTGGGTATATGCTGCCAGCACCCAAGCGCAACCCCTTGGATTCAGGAATACCAGATACCTCTAGATGATATGGTTTGCTGGGATCTGTTGCTTGGGTCTGGACAGACCAGCATGTAAATGCATTCAAGTTAAAGCAAGCAGTAACGCAGGCAACTCCATTTTTCAAGAGATTGTAGAGTGGACGTCCAATGTGAGCAAAGTTAGGGACGAATTCCCAATGGTCTCCTGCTAAGTCTAAAAAAGAAGGTAAAGAATTTATGTTAGTGGGCATAGACAATTCCCAAACTGCATTCATCTTCTGTTGGGCACTTCCTTGAGACAATGTGATGCCTAAAAAATACACTTTGGGGACTATTACTTTCACCTTTTTGGGGGATAACACTTTTGTCCTGCTTCCTTAATGATTTGTAGAAGTTCATCCAGGCACTCCAGATGTTCCTCCTGAGCCTCTGTAGATAAACAAATGTTATCTACATACGGCAATAAAGCAGATGGTTTGGAAAACTAGACAGAATTCATTTCATTTTTCCATGGAAGATAGATGAACTGTGGCGGAAAATCTTCTCCTGAAATGTTAACAGTCACGTTCATCTTTCCAAATGTATGCTTATGTTTAGCAAAACCATCAACATGCTTAGTTACTAATGCCTGCACATCCGCTTTCCCTTCTGCAATGTTTTCTAGGGTATAGATTTCTGGTTTTGTTACAGTTGAAACAATGTTACAAATGTAAATGACAACAGGTTGATTATTTAGTGCCTGTACTGTAGTTATGCAGAGCAACTGACTGGTTAAATCTATAATGCCTCCATGTTTCCTCAGAAAATTTATTCCAATAAATTGCAGGGTTTGTTTAAATTTGCTGGTGCAAAAACATGTGTTGTTTTTTTTCATGTTCCCTATTTTTATCACTATTGGGTTTGATAACACAGCTGTGATTTGGTTACTTGCAAATGTTGCTAACACTCTGGATTGTCCTGATGATAAAGGGGATGATTTTAATTTTTTATCATTAATTATTCAGATTGAGGTGCCAGTATTAATAATAAACAAAAAATGGAGGCCCCTCACCATTGCGGATACGGTGGGTCCCCCGCTTACATCTCTTCTTAAAGATGCAACAACTCTGCATGGGACCTTTTGGCATTTCGCATTCTGTTCCTCTGAGTCTACATTTTTCTTTGCTTCCTGATTCTCACACTCCATGTGTGGATTTGAAATCCAGGATGCCACTTCAGTTGCTACTGGAATGGGTTGAGTTGGGGTGTGTTGGTTGTTTAATATTATGGAATGAATTTGTTTCTGTATTTCTTGTATTTTCCACTTGTGAGAATCTAATGTTTCCCCTATGTGACGGAGTTTTTTAATAATCATCTCCATTACAGGACTAGGGAGGCAACAGATTGGGCTTCTCCGGTGAGAGCGGTAACAGTTCATATCAGACATGAATTGTTCCCTGCTTATAGTTGGTGAAGATGGTATGGAACGTGTCCCTATCCCTTCATTCATGTTTCTAGGGTTATAGTATCTGGGATTTTGAATTTGGGGACGTTGTGGTGTGGCTCCACTTGGGTTTGAGTTGATCTTAATATTATTATCCAACCCTTTTGGATCAGGTGATTGTTCTTGTGTAACAGTTTGTGGGCCTTTTACTTTAATTACTGGTTTACCTGAGGCTCCTTGAACAACTGCTATTGGAGGGTGAGTTCTTTTGGTTTGAGTTTGAATATAGCTATAGGTTTTAGACAATAAGTCCAGCACTTCTGCCAGAGTGTTCCCGGGGTTCACATGCACTATTCCTTTACCCCAAGCTTCTGGTAAAGAATGATTAACAAGCAAATTAATATATTGTGATTCTGTTTCCTTTCCAGGCATTTTATTAGATATCCAGGCTGCAGAAAGTCTGTTATAAAATTAATGTGGTGATTTGCCTTCCCGTTGCTTCATGTTAGCTACCAAAGTAAGTCCCGCCTGGCTTGGATGCATATTTTTTTCTAACAGTGGCAGTGTCTCTGAATGATTTTTCTCCTTTTCAAAATTCTGGTGGCAACATATTCCAGAAGGCTTTGTTTACAGTTAACGGTAAAAGTTTAATTAAATTCTCTTTATCTATCTGGAAGAGTTTCACTACAGTTTCCAAATGTGCTCCATTGGCAGCCACTGAATCTCCCTTTTTCATTGTCCCTACAATTTTTGCAATTGCTTCTAAGGTTTTTACAGTTGTTACCATGGTTCCGGGAGAGTCATGATTACTGGATTCTACTGGTTCCACATTAGAAATTGATTCTTTATCCTTCTTCACTGTTATACTGGGGAGTCTGGGTTCCTTTTCCTCTAAAACAGTGTTTCCCAAACTTGGGACGCCACTTGTGTAGGGAAAGCCCCCTGGTGGGCCGGGCCGGTTTATTTACTTGCCGGTCCGCAGGTCCGGCCGATCATGGCTCCCACTGGCCGCAGATCGCTGCTTCAGGCCAATGGGAGCTGCTGAACTTACAAATGTAGAATTATGTACAAAAACCTGCATTCACAAATAGAACAAAATGCATGATTCAGTTTTTACAGGCAGAAGCCATTGTTTACATGCTACCCTGAATGGCCTCAGGTAGACGTCTTATGTGGATTGGAGCCTTCCAAGATTCATTGTCCTTTCAGTGTTTCTTGACTGAGCACTTAATTTACACATTCCATTCTCAGGAAGCTGACCAAATGCTTTACTAAGGCTACTTAGAAATCAAGCAAGTACACAGGCAATATTCATAACTTCGAATACAACAATGACACATGCATACAAATAGGGTGGATAGATTCAGTAGATCATAACCTTTACAGAGATAGGTTACATGGCATATGTAGCATAAAACATATTCCAGTTATGTCATATATATACATTCATAAGCATATTTCCATAGATCCTTATGGGGTGCACCATCACAGGACCTTTGGTCTAACTCAGTATTGCCATTCATATGTTCTTATATTCTTAATTGCCCCACTATTCCAGCTGGGAACAACACCCCATCTATGCTAAACGCTTATCACCGAGCAGGTCTGACCGGACCCCTCCATCTCTTCCGTTCGAGTGCTTGTTCCCAGCGTTATACTAGTATCTTTATTAGCAAACAGCACAAAGCATTAGAGAAAATGATTTTAAAATACCAGGCAGCTGTCACACGTCTACACTCATCTATCTCACATGTCACTACAGGCTAAGTTACTTGGGCTTTGCTCTAGAGATTGAGAAACAGAACTGGCCCAACTTACATTCTTTGGGAAGCCAAGGCTCTCCAGGGACCAGTGGTGTAGCTAAACAGGAAAACTGGCTGGGCCTAGCTTTCAGGTGGGCAGGCAATGATGCGGGGGCTGCCTCCCCCCACAGAGGCAGATTAGGATTTGTGGGGCCCTGACTGGGCCAGGTCAACTGAGGCTCCCTCCCCAACCCAGACCGCAGCTCCCACTCCTACCAGACAGTGCGTTTGGGTTACGGGGCCTTGCCCTGCTGAGTGCTCCTGCAGGTTAGTGGGGTCCAGGCAGGGGGATTGCCCCACTTCCCTGCCTGGCACTCCTGCCTGTGAGTGGGTCTAGGTGCTGGGTCTTGCCCCCCCCACACTCCACGCCCCCACACTCTTCCTGTACCCTGACCCACTCCCCAGCAGGAGCGCTGAGTGGGGGGAGTAGGGCAAGCCCCCGTGCTTGGACCCTGCTTCTCCGCAGGAGTGCTGGGCCCATGCAGCAGATTGGAGTGGCCCCATTGACCCAGCCCAGTGGCTAATCTGCTATTGGGCCAGACAGGCACCCACGAGGCACAACCCATTTGGGCAGGGCATCATCGCATGGAACTGGCAGGAGAGAGACGGCTGGACACCTGGACACTGATCTGCGGTCAGGATTTGCAACCACTGGATTGGGGGGCTCTGCTCAATTTGGGCCCACCCATGACCATGCCCCTTCTTTGGACCCAGCCTAGATTCCCTGTGTCTCTGAGAGCATCTTCCCATCTGTTTGCCCCTTTCTTGTGGAAGCAGCCTGTGCTGAATGAAAGCAGTGTGAGCTTGGGCCCAGGCACCGTAGTGCTCAGCCGTGTCCGTGTTACAGGGCCAAGATGTGGAGGTGACCTTTGCCCTCAGACTGCTTTCTCCCAGCCAGCCAGTCTAAGATGAGTCCCCTGTGGATGTTGCTCCATTATTTGGAAATTAGACCCATTCAGCCTCAATGGCTGCAAACACCGGTCTGGTGACTGTGCTGAAAGGCTCGGTATCATTGTGACACTCCAACACTCCCCTCAGAATTCTTCTACCTACCCCTCACCGTGCCTTGTATGTATTTATCCTCCCGCCACTTCTGTGAGGCAGGGCAGGGCTATTATCCACCTGTGCAGAGGCTCAGAGACAGACAATGGATCCCCCATGGTTACACCTGGCAAAGGAATCAAACCCTGCTCTCCTGAATCACAGAGCAGTGCCCAGACAACAGGGCCAGACTTACAGCCATCTGAGTGGTGAGAAGTACGGGTGGATTCTCTGCTACCATGTAGAGAGCAGGGATCCCTGCTACCATGTAGAGAGCAGGGATGGCAAAGAGCCAGTTACAGGGGTTTGATTCACTGGCCTGTTCTCCCCCTGCCTCAGTGGGGTTTAGAGCAGCCTAGGGGCTGAGCTAAACTCTGCCCAGTGGTAACGGTTTTCAAGTTCATAGCTCACTCTTGCTAACTCCCTGTGGATGGAGCCACCCCAGAGTGCCCCCTTGTGGACTGAGGTAGCCCTGCAGCCACCCTGCCCTTCCCTGTAAGGTCCATTCAAGACATACTCTCAGCCTGGGATATTTAATACAAGAGCCCAATTTGAGGGTTCACATTAATTCAGTCTTCTCTAAAACACAAGGTCTCCTACCCTATGTCCCCATCCTCCTCCTTTACTCAGGAGCCCCCCACCAAACTCCTGTTTGGGGTGAACATTGGTGCAGGCTTGCCACAACCCCTGCTCCTTTTCCACGGAGTCCCCGCCCCCTGTCCCATCTCTTCCCACTAAGCCCTTCCCCCTAATCCTCCACTTCCTCTGAGGCTCTTCCCCCCAGCCAGGCCACCAGCCAGGCCGTGGGAAGAGTCACCCCAGGAGCTCAGGCTGCTGTGGGGAGCCCCAGACTCTTCAACAACCCTGGGGTGCATCCTGGGGGGCAGGGACACAGGCAGGGGGCTTCTCTTGGGCCCCCCAGTCTCCTGCCCAGGACAGCTGGAGGATCTGGTGCTCCTCAGAGTGGCTTTATCTCAGCAGGCATTTTTTACCATGGCCCAGCTATGGCTTCTGGCCTGGAGTGGGCGGGGTTCCTGCCTCTGTCCCTCTTTGGATTTTGAAAAGGTGGTCACCCTGCAGTGAATGGGCTGGGCTGGGATTGGAGCTGGCTGTGCCTCTGTTGGGGAGCTGAGGACTATTTCCACCCCTTTTCATTGCTGGAGTAACACGAATGTAGGGTAGGAAGAGTGAACCTGGGCTTGAGTCTCCTCCCAGGACTCCTGTGGGTCATATCCTCACTCACACATGCAGGTCCGCTCTGCCTCGGTGGGGAGCGGGCTCAGAGGTGTGCTGTGTGCAGAGCCATGAATGGGGGTAGAGGGGTTCCCTGAATGGCTTCTTCTGGGGCTCCTGGGTTAATCATTTGTCTGACATGACTCAGTCAGAAACATCTGGCTGAGGGTGTAGGGGAAGAGTGAGTGTCCGTGTCCCTTGAATAGCTCCTGTCCACAGCTGGTGCAGCCCCCATGGATCACACAGCACCCAGAGAGCTCAGGAAGGGCCAGGATTGTGCCAGAAGAACAGCTCTGCAGCTTTTTCATAGCCTGTGAATGTTCAATCACAGAGGGGACAGCGACAGGCCAGGTGTAACGGGAAACAACATCCCCATCCCTTTTCTTTATTGTCTGTATCGAGAGGAATTCTGAGGTTGGGGCAGACACTGATGTGGCTCTTTAGGTGCCAACATACCACCTGTCCCCTGGCTCTCCACAAAGTCACTTTTTAAACGCTGCTGCCTGCCTTGGTCTCCTTCCCTGAGTGCATTGTCATCCCTCACCAGTTGCTCTTCGGTTGCTCCAGGCCTTAGACCCCGTCGGAACCTGTCTCTACATAGCGGAGATCAGTAGCTCATGTCGTTTTTGATTTAAGGGTCCATGATAGAATAGGTGGCCTGTATTTTTTGTCTCCCTTGTCGTCAGCGCTGGAGCTGGATGATGAACTGAACTTTCACTTGACGAACACCCTGATTATCCTCGCACGAAGGTGTTTGCTTTTCACGCTGTACACAATTGGGTTCATCACGGGCGGGACGAGCACATGGATATAGCCCAGGGGAATCTGAAGCAAGGGAGAAGAGCCCTCCCCCAATCTGTGTATCACAGACAGGCCGATCATTGGTGTGTAGAAGAGCAGGACGGCGCAGAGGTGGGAGACGCAGGTGTTCAGGGCCCTGAGACACTCTGCATGGGAGGTGATGCTCAGCACTGTCTTGAGGATCATCACATAAGAGAGGAAGATGAGCAGTGAGTCCAACCACACTGTAGAGACTGAAACAGACAAGCCATAGATGCTGTTTACTCTGATATCCGAACAAGCCAACTTCATGACCTCCTGGTTTAGGCAGTAGGAATGGGAGAGGACATTAGCTCGACAGTATCGGAACCGTTGAAGGAGAAAAGGGAGTGGGAGTATTAGAGCCACCCCTCTTAGCGCACACACCAATCCCAACTTGGCTATTCGTGGCAGGGTTAAGATGGAGGCATATCTCAGCGGGTCACGAATTGCGATGAAACGGTCAAAGGCCATCAACAAGAGCATGGAGGATTCAATGCATTTAAGCACGTGGATGAAAAACAGCTGGGCAAAACAGGCATTGAGGCTGATCTCTCTAGAGTTAAACAAGAATATACCCAGTGTCGTTGGCATGCTGGATATCGATAAGCCAAGGTCTGTGATGGCCAACATGGAGAGGAAAATGTACATGGGCTCATGGAGGCTTGGATCTGTTTTTATAATGAACAGAATGACTGAATTTCCTACTATGGAAATAACATACATTAAGCAGAAGGGGATAGAGACCCAGAGATGGACGTTTTCCTTTCCAGGTATCCCAGTGAGAAGGAACACTGCAGAGTTCAATTTGGTGTCATTTACAGCTGACATAATGGACTGCGCATGTCTGAGGAGTTCTGAACTTTCCCTCCTAAAAGGAAAAAGAACAGGAGACTAGATGATATTTAATGAAACATCTCTTTACTCTCAGTGCACGTCTAGAGGCTCCCAGGAGCTCAAGTAAGATCAGCAAAAACACAGTCTTGGATTTACACACTAAATAGGCAGATAGCCATTGCCAGAGTGGATCAGACGCATAGTCTATAGAATCATAGTATATCAGGGTTGGAAGGGACCTCAGGAGGTATCTAGTCCAACCCCCTGCTCAAAGCAGGACCAATTCCCAACTAAATCATCCCACCCAGGGCTTTGTCAAGCCTGACCTTAAAAACCTCTAAGGAAGGAGATTCCACTACCTCCCTAGGTAACCCATTCCAGTGCCTCACCACCCTACTAGTGAAAAAGTTTTTCCTAATATCCAACCTAAACCTCCCCCACTGCAACTTGAGACCATTGCTCCTTGTTCTGTCATCTGCTACCACTGAGAACAGCCGAGCTCCATCCTCTTTGGAACCCCCTTTCAGGTAGTTGAAAGCAGCTATCAAATCCCCCCTCACTCCGCTCTTCTGCAGACTAAACAATCCCATTTCCCTCAGCCTCTCCGCATAAGTCATGTGCTCCAGCCCCCTAATCATTTTTGTTGCCCTCCGCAAGACTCTTTCCAATTTTCCACATCCTTCTTGTAGTGTGGGGCCCAAAACTGGACACAGTAGTCCAGATGAGGCCTCACCAATGTCGAACAGAGGGGAATGATCACGTCCCTCGATCTGCTGGCAATGTTCCTACTAATACAGCCCAAAATGCCATTAGCCTTCTTGGCAACAAGGACACACTGCTGACTCATATCCAGCTTCTCGTCCACTGTAACCCCTAGGTCCTTTTCTGCAGAACTGCTTCCTAGACATTCAGTCCCTAGTCTGTAGCAGTGCATGGGATTCTTCCGTCCTAAGTGCAGGACTCTGCACTTCTCCTTGTTGAACCTCACCAGGTTTCTTTTCGCCCAGTCCTCTAATTTGTCTAGGTCCCTCTTTATCCTATCCCTACCCTCCAGTGTATCTACCACTCCTCCCATTTTAGTGTCATCTGCAATTTTGCTGAGAGTGCAGTCCATGCCATCCTCCAGATCATTAATACAGATATTGAACAAAACCAGCCCTTGGGCCACTACGCTTGAAACCAGCTGCCAACTAGACATGGAGCCATTGATCACTACCCATTGAGCCCGACCATCTAGCCAGTTTTCTATCCACCTTATAGTTCATTCATCCAGCCCATACTTCTTTAACTTGCCGGCAAGAATACTGTGGGAGAACGTATCAAAAACTTTACTAAAGTCAAGGAATAACACATCCACTGATTTCCCCTCATCCACAGACCCAATTGCCTCCTCATAGAAGGCAATTAGGTTAGTCAGGCATGACTTGCCCTTGGTGAATCCATGCTGACTGTTCCTGATCACTTTCCTCTCCTCTAAGTGGTTCAGAATTGATTCCTTGAGGACCTGCTCTATGAGTTTTACAGGGAGTGAGGTGAGGCTGACTGGCCTGTAGTTCCCTGGATCCTCCTCCTTCCCTTTTTTAAAGATGGGCACTACAGTAGCCTGTTTCCAGTCATCTGGGACCTCCCCCGATCACCAAGAATTTTCAAAGATAATGGCCAATGACTCTGCAATTACATCCGCCAACTCCTTTAGCACCGTCAGATGCAGCGCATCCGGCCCCATGGACTTGTGCTCGTGCAGTTTTTCTAAATAGTCCCAAACCACTTCTTTCTCCACAGAGGGCTGGTCACCTCCTCCCCATACCGTGCTGCCCAGTGCAGCAGTCTGGGAGCTGACCTTGTTTTTATTTTTTCCACTCCTGAGGGCAAGTCTACATTATGTGCTGGATTGACGGGCAGCAATCGATCAATTGCCGAGCGCTCTCCTGTCGACTCCGGTACTCCACCGGAGCGAGAAGCGTAGGCAGAGTTGACGGGGGAGCATCAGACGTGTACTTAACAAAGAGAAGACACCGCAGTAAGTAGATATAAGTACATAGACTTCAGCTACATTATTCATGTAACTGAAGTTGCATAACTTAGATCAATCTCCCCCCGCATCTCCCCAGTGTAGACGAGACCTCAGAGTCCAAATTAAGCCACTGCCCCTTTGCAGTACATGAGATACATTCTTAGGCACAAGTTCTTAATTCAATAACACTGACTTGAATGGCATCACTCCAGATTTACATGTATAAATTCAATGAGAACTGGGCTCTGTTAACTGTCCCTTACCAAATGCTCCCGGTGATACACTCTGAGCCCCAAAAATCCCTGCAAGAGGAGCTGAAGTGCTTTGCCTAGCCTATGTTGACTGAATCCAGAGAGTTCAATCCTCCTACAGGCTTCTCTTCATCCTCACTTGACCTGCATCCTCTTCTCATGCAATGGTCTGTAGAGATTTGGCAAGTTACAAGCTAACACAGACAGTTACTTCAGTTGGGCAGGTGTGGAGTTAGTGTCACATATGGGTGAATACTGAAAACACTAGGTTTGCACTAATATCCGGTTGAGTGTGCACATTACTTTACCATACTTATGTAAGCAGTGATGGGCGTAAATTACATACAACCACTATTACACTCCCCTTTTCTGCACCTCAGCTCTACTCTTTGCTGAAACACAGACCAGCGGTTCTGCTGTCTCATGAGTTTTTGAAAAGTCTTGCACAGGTATATCACAGGGTTTGTGTTCTTGACCCTGAATGTAAGTGTTTGAAACAGCTACTGCTCAGTTACCAGACGATGGCATTGTACAATTGTTCCACTGAACAAAGGGTTAATAGCACAAACCCATTGCAAACAGTATGTGGAATATTGTAGCTCCTCTGTCCCTGGGTTAATAGCTGACTGGTTTTCCTCAGGTTCTGTTCTGTCAGTCTGTAGCCTGTATCCGGAGTGGTAACAGGCCTTGGGATCAGTATAGAAAATAACCATTTCCTGAGCTGTTACTCTGTGGTACATAGTACCCCCAACGCCTGTTATACAGGAACAATGAGGGGTGCAGGAAGTGGATTTCAAAGTCAAATGCATGAATATTCAAGGAAATGGAACTTCATTTCACACAGGAAAGTCATCTATTGCGCTCTCTCTCTCACTTTCTCTATCCTGTATTCCTAAAATGCGTAGCACCTTAGAACGATATTGAGACAGACATGGAGCTGAGATGCAGTAATGAATGTATAGGTTAAACTGAGTTCTTGGGATGTTTGCTTATATCCTGGGGTGAAAGTAACTTAAAGGACTTGCCGGTACTCCGGAATCCGGAGGAGGGGCGTGTTCTCCACCGGAAGAGGCGGAACCTTTAAATCCCCAGGCCCTTTAAATCAGTATTTAAAGGGCCCGGGGCTAGGGTTGTGGTAGCAGCAGCTGGGAGTCCCAAGCCCTTTAAATCACCTCCTGAGCTCCCAGGTGCAGAGGTGGCTGGGAGCCCTGAGGTTCGGGGGCAATTTAAATGGGGCGATTTAAAAGGCCCAGGGCTCTAGCTGCTGCAACCGCAGGAGAGCCCCGGGCCCTTTAAATTGCCGATGGAGCCCCAGGGCTCCAGCAGCAGGGCCCGGGGCTCTGGCTGCCACTACCCTCCAGGGCCCTTTAAATCGTCTTCGGAGCCCTGCCGCTGGAGCCCTGGGGTAGTGGCGGCAGGGCTCCGGGGCTATTTAAAGGGCCCGGGCTGGGAGATGCAGCGGGAGCCTCAAACCCTTTCAATAGCCACCAGAGCCCTGCCACCACTAACCCAGGGCTCCAGCAGGCTCCGGGGTCTATTTAAAGGGCCCGGGCACTTTAAATTGTCCTCGGAGCCCTGGGGTAGCAGCAGTGGGGCTCCAGCAGTGATTTAAAGGACCCAGTGCGGTAGCAGAGGCAGGAGCCCTGGGCCCTTTAAATCGTCACCGGAGCCCCGCAGCCGCTACCTCATGGCTCTGGCAGCAGGGCTTTGGTAAAATTTAAAGGGCCCTGGGCTCCAGCCCTTTAAATTGCTGCCTCAGAAAGCTGATCTACCCTGGTACGGCGCACCAGCTCTTGCCAGCAGGGGTGGGAGGTCTGTAGAAATTTTGGTGGTGCCCAGAACCTGCCCCTGCCCAAAATCTGCCCCATCAAACTCCACCCCTCACCTGCCCAAGACTCTGGGAGGGAGTTTGGGTGGGGGAGGAGGTCTGGGGTTCAGGCCCTGGGCTGGGGCAGGGTACTGGGGTGCAGGAGGGGTGCAGGGTGCAGGCTCTGAGAGGGAGTTTGGGGATGGGAGGGAGTGTGGAGAGAGGGGGAGCAGGGGTGAGGGCTGTGGGGTGAGGCTGGGGGTGGATTTGGGATGTGGCTGGGGATGAGGGTTTTGGGGTGTGGGAGGGCACTCAGAGCTGAGGCGAAGGGTTAGGGTGCAGGGGGATGAGGGCTCTGGCTGGGGGTGTGGGCTCTGGGGTGGGGCAGGGCTGGGGATGAGTTTGGGGTGCAGGCAGGCTGCCCTGGGACTGGAGCCAGAGAGAAGGACTCCCCCCAGCCCTCTCCCTGCTGGCAGCAGTGAGCTCTGGGGTAGGGACCCCCTTCTCCCTCCCGGCAGCACACTCCTCCCCCCACTATCACTGCACGTGCTCCTAGGGCCCTTCTCAGGCCCAGTAATCCCCCTCGCCTCCCCTGCGGTGGGTGCCATGCCGGGTGGGAGGGGGGTGGCTGCCATCACATGTGCGCCTCCTCCCCGCTGCTGCCCCTCACTGTAGCCTCACTGGGGCTGCCCTTTGCCCAGTATGGGGCAAGAGCAGTGACTGTGGGCAGGGGGGCGGCTGTACTGGTAGAGGGTCCCACTGGAATATAAAGGGTCCGAGGGGGAAGGCAGCCTGCCCTGGCAGTAGTGGGGGAGGCACTAGGACCCTGTGGCGGCAGTTAATGCAGGCAGGCAACATGGAACTGCAGGGGACTGGAGAGACAAATGCTCTGCTCCAGGATCCAGGGAGGTGCATGGGAGCAGCAAAGGGGGGCCAGGGCACACTCAGGGGAGGCAGCAGGTGGGGCCAGGGGGAGACCCGGCCCCGAACATTCGTGGAGCTGGGCTCCCGGACCCTCAATTTTGCTGGAGCCAGGAGGCGGAGAGGGAGCGAATGCTCCATTTTCTTGCCAGTAGCTACTGCACCTTTTGGAACCGGCTTACTTTCACCTCTGCTTATATCTATATTGGGTTAACTACTGGGATGGTTCTGTTATCTATATTGGGTGAAACCAGTATGACTCTTTTTATTTCATAACAGGCTGCTTGAAAACACAAAGGATGGGAAGCAACAGCTGAAGAAAAAACAATCTCTCGGTAAGCAACTCAAGGAGGTTGACAGACAACACCGGAGCTACAAGCTGGGAAGAGCCTATTTACTGTTTCTAGCCACATTACCCAGCTTGTTTTCCCAGTTCTGGGAGTCTGTAGAGAGGTGGGGCAGCTGTTGCTGAGAAATTCTTCAGACTGGCAGGGACAGACACCATTGGGGAAGTCTAAAGGCCCTCGGCCTGCCTGGTTCCCCGTTAGATTAGTTGGTTTTGGAGTCAGACGGGTTCAGACTGATTTTTGAAAACCCTCTTATTCTCCCATGTTATGCTTTATTCCTACAGTTCACATTACACACCACTTTGGTTCAAGAAGGCTGGCTGGTCACTCATCTCACCACTACTCACAGCCTCCCAAAGGGAAGAACCACAGGTGCTGAACTCACTTGGACCTGCAGGGTAAGCACAGTTGAACCCCAATGTGCTGTACCCCAGGAGCCACTCAGAGGGCAGGAGGATTGGGGATCCCATGAGAGAGAAGGGTACAAGGCCTGATATGTGGCACTCAGAGATCAGAGAGGGGGAAGAGATGCTGGTAGCCCAGGAACTCTAAGGGTTATGTACAGGAGAGAGATTCTAGAGACCCTCATCCAGTCAGGAAACAGAAAAATGCCTCATCAGACCTTTGAAAATGTATTTGCTGATTAAGTTTCCAGCAGCAAGTACACCTGAAGCGATCGGGGAACTAGTCACTGATATTGCATGCAGCCTTTTCATGCTCAGCCCCTGGGACAATCGGATCCAAAACCTCCCGTAACTCTAGAAATGGGACCCTGTGAGAAGTCTTGACTCAGGGCTTTGGGGTTTTAAACACATTTTGCATGTCAGATTTCTGTGTAGCTTCAACAACCCACTGAGGACCATGGACAGATGTAGGGGAGGGGTTTCCAAGCTACCTAGTGCTGCCTGCCCTCCAGCCAATGTCACTGAGACACTCCGCCAGCCCAAATGAATCCTTTGCTGCTACACAGAACATCTGCCAAGATAAACAGCTTGCAGCCTTTACCCTTAACTTCACACTTTAAAGACAGTGAAACCTGCCAACGTACCCAATTCCTGCTAGAGGGGAGCCGCTGACACCAGAGTTCTTCACCGTA
The DNA here is from genome assembly GCF_016161935.1 of Mauremys reevesii. Taxonomy (NCBI): domain Eukaryota; kingdom Metazoa; phylum Chordata; order Testudines; family Geoemydidae; genus Mauremys; species Mauremys reevesii. The sequence goes on from NW_024100877.1 coordinate 21,580, forward strand.
AAGGACAAGGAGTCATCGGAGAGGTTGCACAGGCAGCAAGCAGCATCTGTTCAGATACGGAGGCAACTGTCTTTATGAAGCAAGTCTGCACATTCCCTTGGGGCCACTTGGCCATCAGGGAACCTCAGCTGCTTAGCTTCTTGTGCACCAGCTTTAACCCTCATCATGCCAATGGCAAACTGCAGGAGGCCAAATCACAGGGGATGCTTGGTGATGCCACCCAACTGGTCTGCAGTGCCAGCCCTGCTACAGAATCTATTCCTGGAATACAGGCTTGTCATCACTGTTTGTATGGCTCCAATTTGTCACATGTCTTACTTGAGGGTGGCTGAGTGATAACAATGATTCTATCACAGCTGTGATCTTGCTCAAATTAAAAAAAATAAAATATAATAAAATTATCATAATAATAATATACGGCCAGATTTTTCCCCAGTAGCCCTTTTCCTGCATTACAAACACAGAGTGCAGGCCAGGGAAGGAAGATTCCACAAGGCCCCTACATGGAAATATCCCTCGAATCATTCCAATAGAAAAGGTTCCTTCCCTTCTCCCTGAAGAATGAAAAGGGACCCAAGATCCAGGGATTCCCAAAGTTATGCACAGATCTCAGTGATCCACTGGTAGATAGACCCACCCACAATCTCTGGGCCTCCACAACTGCTCTAGGAACCTCTCCAGGTCTCTTGTAGCACAGATTCATTAGAGACGTTCTACCAGGGCTTGCAACAGTAACCACTGCCCATAGGATCTGCGTAAGGGGTCATTATACAGGGTGCAGGGGGCTGCACAGAGATGGGAAGGCTAGTTAGAGTAGCTGATGGGCACAATACCCCAGCCATGGACTGGTCAGGAGGATTAAACCATTCCATACCCAGAGGGCAGTCACAGACTCAGTCAGTGAAACCTTTGTTTATGTTACAAGGGAAAAGGAGATGAGAAACTTCCAATTTCCCTTGGTGATCCAAAATGTCAGCTCTGTAAACAAAGGCAGTTGTGTATCTATCCCACATTGAGGGGAAAATGACCTATATTAACGAGTTTGCATTGTACACATCCCCGTGCAGTGCAAGATGGTATAATTCTGCATTTATTCTCCAGAAAGGGAACAAAGCTGAGAAGCTGGGAAATTGGCTGTTGTCTCCTATTTGTCCTTGAGTGCCTTAGGTAAAGCACTCAGGTAGCTCAGCTGGGCTTGTGGCACCACCTGCTGCTGTGTTGAGTGATAACAGGGCCTGGAGAGCGTGGCTGTGTCACCAGCCCGGCTGAAGTGTTAGGAGCTCAGGAGTTCCACCGGCTCCCAGACTGTAGCCCAGGGGTGACAACCCATCACAGAGAATTTAAAACAAATGAATAAATTAAACAATATAAGTCACCAGGACCAGATGGGATTCACCCAAGAGTTCCGAAGGAACTCAAACACCAAACTGCAGAACTACTAAATGTGCTATGTGACCTATGGCTTAAATCAGCCTCTCTACCAGGTGACTGGCAAATAGCTAATTTGATGCTGATTTTTTAAGAAGGGTCCAGAGGTGATCCCAGAAACTGCAGGCAAGTAATTCTAACGTCAGTATCAGACAAATTGTTTGAAACCCGTGTGAGCCTGGGCCCAGTCACCACAGTGCTCAGCCGTGCCCATGTTACTGGGCCAAGCTGTGGAGATGATCTTTGACCTCAGACTGCTTTCTCCCAACAAAACTGTCTAAGATGAGGCCCCTGTGGCTGTTGCTCCATTGTTTGGAAGTTACATCCATTCAGCATCAATGGCTGCAAACACCAGTCTGATGACTGTGCTGAAAGGCTCCGCATCATCTTGACACCCCAACACTCCCCTCACACTTCAACTACATACACCTCAATGTCACTCCTGAGGACCCCCACATCTGCCACAGATACCGAGGTGCTGGAGTCATGGGGCTTCCCAGAAGCAGCTGTCAAAGGAGGCTGATGTAAGATGACTTTTATAGACAAATGTCAGAGGTGTTGCTCTGTGGAACCCTAACACCACCCTGATCTTAGGGTCCCAGAGTATCTGATCACCTGGAATGTATTTATCCTCCCGCAACCGCTGTGAGGCAGGCCAGGGCTATTAGCCACCTGTGTAGGGGCTCAGAGACATCCAATGGCTCCCCCACGGTCACACATGGCAAAGGAATCAAACCCAGCTGTCTTGAGTCACAGAGCAATGCCAAGAACACAGGGCCAGCCTTCCAGCCATCGGAGTGGTGGGAAGTATGGCCGGATTCTCTGCTGCACCAGCAGAGCTCCCCGCTTCACTGCAGAGAGCAGGGATGGCAAAGAGTCAGTTGCAGGGGTTTGATTTGCTGGCCTGTTCTCCTGCATCAGTGGGGTTCAGAGCAGCCTAGGGGCTGAGCGAAACTCAGCCCACTGGTAACAGCTTTCAAGTGCACAGCTCATTCGTGCTAAGGCCTTGTGGATGGGGGCCACCCCAGAGTGCCCCCTCGTGGCCCAAGATAGGCCTGCAGACATCTTTCCCTTACCTCCAAAGTAATAAGAAGAGCAATAATTTATTCTCAGACAGAAGTACTTAAAACAATAGCCTCCTTTGTGGGGTTGCATTAATCCAGTCTTCTCTAAAACACAAGATTTCCTACCCTCTGGCCACATCCTTCCCCTTTCCTCAGGAACCCCCCCCCAAACTCTTTTTTGGGGTGAGCATAAGTTCAGGCTTGTTGCAACCTCTGCTCCTTTTGTGCAGAGGCCCCGCCACCTGCCCCATATCTTCCCACTAGGCCCCTCCCCCTACTCCTCCACTTCCCATGAGGCTCCACCCCCCTGGCCAGGCCACCAGCTGGACCACGGTAAGAGCTACCCTGGGAACCAAGGCTGGTGTGGGGAGCCCCACATTCTCCATCTCCCCTGGGGTGTGTCCTGGGGGCAGGGACACAGGCTGGAGGCTTCTGTTGAGCCCTCCAGCCCTCTGTCCAGGGCAGGTGGAGGATCTGGTGGTCCTCACAGTGGCTCTAGCTCCCCGGACACATTTCATCATGGCCCAGCTATAGCTTCTGGCCTGGAGAGGGGGTGGAAGGGAGCAGAGGGTGGGGCCTCATGGGGGAAGAAGAGGGGCGGGGCAGTGTCACAGATGGGGTGGGGCTCCTGCCTCTGTCCCTCTTTTGATTTTGAAAAGGTGGTCACCCTGCAGTGAACGGACTGGGCTGGGATAGGCACTAGCTGTGACTCTGTGGGGGAGATGAGGACCGTTTCCACCTCTTTTCATTGCTGGGGCAGCACAAAAGGGGGGAGGAGGAGGGAACCTGGGCCTGAGTCTCGTGCCAGGACTCCTGTGTGTCAGGCCCTCACTCACACACGCCACTCTGCTCTGTCTCGGTGGGGAGTGTCCTCAGATGTGTGTTGTGTGCAAAGCCATGAATGGGGGTAGGGGGATGCCTGAATGGCTTCTTCTGGGGCTCCTGCATTAATCATGTGTCTGAGATGACACTGTCCCAAGCACCTGGCTGAGGGCGTAGGGGAAGGCTGGGTGTCTGTGCCCCTTCAATAGCCCCTGGCCACAGCTGGATCAGCCCCCATGGATCACGTAGCACCCAGAGCGTTCGGGAAGGGCCAGGGGTGTGACTGCAGAACAGCTCTGCAGCTTTCTCATGGCCTGTGAATGTTTAACCACAGACGGGACAGTGACAGGCCAGGTGTAATGAGAAACAACATCCACATCCCTTCTCTTTATTGACTGTATCGAGAGGAATTCTGAGGTTGGAGCAGCCACTAATGTGGCTCTTTATGGGCCAAGATCCCACTGGTCCCCTGGCTCTCCATGAACAAAGTGACTTTTAAAATGCTGCTGCCTGCCTTGGCTTCCTTCACCCATTGCACTGTCCTCCGTCACCAGCCTCTCTCCCATTGCTCCAGGCCTTAGACCCTCTCTGAACCTGTCTCTACATAGCACAGATCAGTAGCTCATGTTGTCTTGGATTTAAGGGTCCAGGATGGAGTAGGTGGCCCATATTTTTCGTATCCTGTGTCACCGGTTTTGGAGCTGGATGATGAACTGACTCTTCACTTGATGAACACCCTGATTATCCTCACACGAAGGTGTTTGCTTTTCACGCTGTACACGATTGGGTTCATCAGGGGTGGGTTAAGAAGGTAGACATAGCCCAGGAGAATCTGAAGCAAGAGAGAAGAGCCCTCCCCGAATCTGTGTATTATAGACAGGCCGATCATTGGCATGTAGAAGAGCAGGACGGCACAGAGGTGGGAGACGCAGGTGTTCAGAGCCCTAAGACACTCCACTTGGGTTGTGATGCTCAGCACTGTTTTAAGGATCATCACATAAGAGAGGAAGATGAGCAGCGAGTCCAACCCCACCGTCAAGAGTGCAACCGACAAGCCATAGATACTGTTTACTCTGATATCTGAACAAGCCATCTTCATGACGTCCTGGTTTATGCAGTAGCAATGGGAGAGAACATTGGATCAAAAATATTGGAACCGTTGAAGAAGAAAAGGGAGCAGGAGAATTACAGCCACCCCTCTTAGCAAACACACCAGTCCCACCTTGCCTATTCTCGGCAGGGTTAAGATGGAGGCATATCTCAGTGGTTTACGGATCACGATGAAGCGGTCAAAGGCCATCAACAAGAGCACGGAGGATTCAATGCATTCAAGCAAGTGGATGAAGAACAGCTGGGCAAAACAGGCATCGAGTCTGATCTCCCTAGAGATAAACAAGAATATACCCAGTGTCGTCGGCATGGTGGATATCGATAAGGCAAGGTCTGTGATGGCCAACATGGAAAGGAAAATGTACATGGGCTCATGGAGGCTTGGATCTGTTTTTATAATGAACAGAATGACTGAATTTCCTACTATCGAAATAACATACATGAAGCAGAAGGGGATAGAAATCCAGATATGGACGTCTTCCTCACCAGGGAACCCGGTGAGAAGAAACACTGCAGAGTTGAATTTGGTGTTATTGACAGCTGACATAATGTACTGGGCAGGTCCGAGTAGTTCTGAACTTTCCATCCTAAAAGGAAAAAGGACAGGAGATTGGATGACATTTAGAGAGAGACATCTTTCTGCTCTCAGTTCAGGTCTAGAGACTCCCAGGAGCTCAAGGAAGATCAGCAAAAACATAGTCTTGGATTTACACAATAAATAGGCAGATGGACATTGCCAGAGTGGATCAGCACCATAGTCTATCTAACCTAGTATCCAGTGGCCAGTTCCAGATGCTTCAGAGGAAGTGGAAGACACCCTGCAATAGGCAGCTTTCAAATAACCTGCACCCACTAACTAGACAAATTTTGCGGTGCAAATCAGGTATGTTTAGAGCCCATCGAAGGGTTTTTGAAAGAATCCTCACTACTCTAATTGGATTTTTTGTTTATCTATATAAACATCAAGTCCCTCTTTGAATCCTGCTAAACTCTTGGCCCCATTGATCTAAACATATGGCAAATGCATGGGTTAAACTGTCACTGTATTTATCTCTCCTGCACTGAAGCTATTTATAAATGTGTTTCATTGCCATATTATATATATATATTTTTTATTTTCTCCACTCCTGAGAGTCCAAATTAAGCCACTACCTCTTTGCAGTACATGAGATAAATTAAGAACTTGTGCCTAAGAATGTAATATCATTGACTTGAATGGCATCGCTCCAGATTTACAAGTATAAATTCAGTCAGAACTGGGCTCTGTTAACTTTCCCGTACCAAATTTTCCCGGTGATATGCTCTGATCACCAAAAATCCATCCAAGAGGAGCTGAAGTGCTTTGCCTGGCCAATGTTGACTGAATCCAGAGAGTTCAATCATCCTACAGCCTTCTCTTCATCCTCACTTGACCTGCATCCTCTTCTCATGCAATGGTCTGTAGAGATTTGGCAAGTTACAAGCTAACACAGACAGTTACTTCAGTTGGGCAGGTGTGGAGTTAGTGTCACATGTGGGTGAATAATGAAAACACTAGGTTTGCACTAATATCCAGTTGAGTGTGCACGTTACTTTGCCATTCTTGTATAAGCAGTGATGGGCGTAAATTACATACAACCACAATTACACTCCCCTTTCCTGCACCTCAGCTCTTCTCTGCTGAAACACAGACCAGCGGTTCTGTTGTCTCATGACTCTTTGGAAAGTCCTGCACAGGTATCGCAGAGGGATTGTGTTCTTGACCCTGAATGTAAGTGTTTGAAACAGCTACTGGTCAGTTACCAGATGATGGCATTATACAGTTGTTCCACTGAACAAAGGGTTAATAGCAGAAACCCATTGCAAACAGTATGTGGAGCATTGTAGCTCCTCTGTCCCTGGGTTAATAGCTGACTGGTTCTCCTCAGATTCTGTTCTGTCAGGCTATAGCCTGTATCTGGCGTGGTAACCCTTGAGGTCAGTATAAAAAATTTGTATTACCTGATCTCTCACTCTCTGGTAGATAGTACCCCCAGCAGCTGTTATTCAAGCACAATGAGGGTTTGCAGGAAGTGGATTTCAAAGTGCATGCAGTATACATGGAAATTGAACATCATTTCACACATAAAAGTAGTCTGTCGCTCTCTCTCTCTTTCTCTCTCTCTGAGTGTCTCTGTCCTGTATTCCTAAAATACGTAGCACCCAAAATTAGTATTGGGAGAGATATGGAGCTGAGATGCCATAATGAATCGATAGGTTAAACCGAGTTCTTGGGATGTTTGCTTATAGCTATATTGGGTTAACTACTGGGATGTTTGTCTTATGGCTTTATTGGGTGAAACCAGTATGGCTCTTCTGAATTTAAAAACAGGCTGCTGGAAATCATGAAGGAAGGGAAGCAGCAGCTGAAGAAGAACCATCTCTCAGTGAGCACTTCATGGAGGTTGAGAGACAACAGCGGAGCTACAAGCTGGGAAGAGCCTATTTCCAGGCTCCAGCAATGTTACCCAGCTTGTTGTCTCAGTTCTGGGAGTCTGTAGAGAGGTGGAGCAGCTGTTGCTGAGAAACTTTTCAGACTGACAGGCACAGACACCACTGGGGAAGTCTGAAGGCCCTCGGCCTGCCTGGTTCCCCATTAGAGTGGTAGGGTTTGGGGGTCAGACACAAACACACTGTTTCTTGAAAACCCTCTTACTCTCCCATGTTGCGCTTTATTCCTACAGTTCACATTACACACCACTTTGGTTCCAGAAGGCTGGCTGGTCACTCATCTCACCACTACTCACAGCCTCCCAAAGGAAAGAACCACAGGTGCTAAACCCACTCAGACCTGCAGGGCAGGCACAGTCAAATTGCAGTGTGCTGTAGCCCAGGGGCCAGTCTGAGGGTGGGAGCATCATGGGATGCCATCCCATGAGAGGGCAGGGTACGAGGCCTGACATGTGGCACTCAGAGACTCAGAGATGCTGGTAGCCCAGTAACTCTGAGAGTTATCTACATGACAGAGATTCTAGAGCCCTCAGCCAGTCAGGAAATAGAAATATGCCTCATCAGATCTCTTACCACAGAGCAATCAGCTCTGAATTCCTGCCTTCACAATTAACCTGGAGAATAAAACCTTTGAAAATGTGTTTGCTGATTAAATTTCCAGCAGCAAATAAACCTGAGGCAACTGGGGAACTAGTCACTGATATTCTGTGAGGTTTCCTCGCGCTCAGCCCCGGGCAGGATCAGGCGCAAAGCACACGGCACCTGTAGAAATGGGACCCCTTGAGAAATCCTAATAGACTCATAGACTTTAAGGTCAGAAGGGACCATTATGATCATCTAGTCTGACCTCCTGCACAATGCAGGCCACAGAATCTCACCCATCCACTTCTAACAACTCCCTAACCTATGTCTGAGTTATTGAAGTCCACAAATTGTGGTTTGAAGACTTCAAGCTGCAGAGAATCCTCCAGCAAGTGACCCGTGCCCCATGCTGCAGAGGAAGGCAAAAAACCTCCAGGGCCTCTGCCAATCTGCCCTGGAGGAAAATTCCTTCCCGACCGCAAACATGGTGATCAGTTAAACCCTGAGCATGTGGGCAAGACTCACCAGCCAGCACCGAGGAAAGAATTCTCTGTAGTAACTCAGATCCCACCCCATCTAACATCCCATCAGAGACCACTGGGCATACTTACCTGCTGATAATCAAAGATCGATTGCCAAATTAATTGCCAAAATTAGGCTATCTCATCATACAATCCTCTCCATAAACTTATCAAGCTTAGTCTTGAAGCCAGATATGTCTTTTGCCCCCACTACTCCCCTTGGAAGGCTGTTTCAGAACTTCACTCCTCTAATGGTTAGAAACCTTCATCCAATTTCAAGTCTAAACTTCCTAGTGTCCAGTTTATATCCATTTGTTCTTGTGTCCACATTGGTACTAAGCTTAAATAATTCCTCTCCATCCCTAATATTAATCCCGCTGATATATTTATAAAGAGCAATCATATCCCCCCTCAACCTTCTTTTGGTTAGGCTAAACAAGCCAAGCTCTTTCAGTCTCCTTTCATAAGACAGGTTTTCCATTCCTCGGATCATCCTAGTAGCCTGTCTCTGAACCTGTTCCAGTTTGAATTCATCCTTCTTAAATATGGGAGATCAGAACTGTACACAGCATTCCGGATGAGGTCTCACCAGTGCCTTGTATAACGGTACTAACACCTCCTTATCTTTGCTGGAAATACCTCTCCTGATGCATCCTAAAACTGCATTAGCTTTTTTAACGGCCAGATCACATTGGTGGCTCATAGTCGTCCTGTGATCAACCAATACTCTGAGGTCTTTCTCCTCCTCTGTTACTTCCAACTGATGTGTCCCCAATTTATAACCAAAATTCTTGTTATTAATCCCCAAATGCATGACCTTGCACTTTTCACTATTCAATTTCATTCTATTACTATTACTCCAGTTTACAAGGTCATCCAGATCTTCCTGTATGATATCCCGGTCCTTCTCTGTGTTAGCAATACCTCCCAGCTTTGTGTCATCTGCAAACTTTATTAGCACATTCCCACGTTTTGTGCCAAGGTCAGTAATAAAAAGGTTAAATAAGATTGGTCCCAAAACTGACCCCTGAGGAACTCCACTAGTAACCTCCTTCCAGCCTGACAGTTCACCTTTCAGTACAACCCGTTGTAGTCTCCCCTTTAACCAGTTCCTTATCCACCTTTCAATTTTCATATTGATCCCCATCTTTTCCAATTTAGCTAATAATTCCCCATGTGGAACCGTGTCAAATCCCTTATTGAAATCGAGATAAATTAGATCCACTGCATTTCCTTTGTCTAAAAAATCTGTTACCTTCTCAAAGAAGGCGATCAGGTTGGTTTGGCATGATCTACCTTTTGTAAAACCATGTTGTACTTTGTCCCAATTACCATTGACCTCAATGTCCTTAACTACTTTCTCCTTCATTTTTTTTCCCAAGACCTTACATACTACAGATGTCAAACTAACAGGCCTATAGTTACTCGGATCACTTTTTTTCTCTTTCTTAAAAATAGGATCTATGTTAGCAATTCTCCAGTCATACGGTACAACTCCTGAGTTTACTGATTCATTAAAAATTCTTGCTAATGGGCTTGCAATTTCATGTGCCAGTTCCTTTAATATTCTTGGATGAAGATTATCTGGGCCCTCTGATTTTGTCCCATTAAGCTGTTTGAGTTTGGCTTCTACTTCGGATGTGGTAATATCTACCTCCATATCCTCATTCCCATTTGTCATCCTTCCATTATCCTTAAGCTCCTCATTAGCCTTATTAAAGACCGAGGCAAAGTATTTGTTTAGATATTGGGCCATGCCCAGATTATCCTTAACCTCCATTCCATCCTCAGTGTTTAGCAGTCCCACTTTTTTCTTTGTTTTCTTCTTATTTATATAGCTATAGAACCTTTTACTATTGTTTTTAATTCCCTTTGCAAGGTCCAACTCTACATGGCTTTTAGCCTTTCTCACTTTATCCCTATATGTTCTGACCTCAATAAGGTAGCTTTCCTTGCTAATCCCGCCCATCTTCCACTCCTTGTAGGCTTTCTGCTTTTTCTTAATCACCTCTCTAAGATGCTTCCTCATCCAGCTTGGTCTACAACTCCTGCCTATGATTTTTTTTCCCTTTCTTGGGATGCAGGCTTCTGATAGTTTCTGCAACTTTGACTTGAAATAATTCCAGGCCTTCTCCTCCTTTAGATCCACAAGTTCTTCAATCCAATCCACTTCCCTAACTAATTTCCTTAATTCTTTAAAGTTAGCTCTTTTGAAATAAAAAACCCTAGTCCCAGATCTATTTCTGTTTATCCTTCCATCTAGTTTGAACTGAATTAGTTCATGATCACTTGAACCAAGGTTGTCCCCTACAACCATTTCTTCTATGAGGTCCTCACTACTCACCAAAACCAAATCTAAAATGGCATCCCCCCTTGTTGGTTCTTCAACTACTTGGTGAAGAAATCCATCAGCTATCACATCCAGAAAAATCTGAGCCCTATTATTATTACTAGCACTTGTCCTCCAGTCTATATCTGGGAAGTTAAAGTCTCCCATGATCACACAATTCCCATTAGTGTTTACTTTATTAAAAACATTAAAGAGGTCTCTATCCATATCCAAATCAGATCCCGGCGGTCTGTAGCACACCCCAAGCACTATCTCAGGGGAGGCTCTAGTAGCTTTCTTTCCCAATGTGATTTTTGCCCAGACAGACTCTGTCTTATCCATTCCATTTCTTTACAGTTAATCTCACCACTGATATACAATGCTACTCCACCACCTTTGCCTTTATTTCTGTTTTTCCTAAACAGCACAATGCCTTCAATACCTGTACTCCAGTCATGACTATTATTCCACCATGTTTCTGTTATCTCTATAATATCCGGTTTCACTTTCTGCACCAGTAGCTCTAGTTCTTCCGTTTTGTTACCTAGGCTCCTCGCATTAGTGTACAGACATCTTAATTTTTGCCGTTTGGCTTCATTGACATTCTTTATCCAGTTAGGCACAGACATTCTACCACCAGTATCACCTATTAGACTGGTATCTACACTACCCTTCCTCCTTATGTCAATTCTTCTGCCCATGGCTGTATCCTCTCTTACTTTGTTTTCTTCCCTCTCAATGTTAAATTCTGGTGTGGAGATTACCTGGACACCTCCCAACCATCTCTCCCAAATTCCTTGTTTAAAGCTCTCTTAATCAGTTGTGCCAGCCTCCATCCTATAAGTCCATTTCCCTTCTTACTCAGGTGAAGTCCATCCCGAGAGAACAGTCCTCTGTCCACGAAAAATAATGGAACAGGTCCTCAAGGGATCAATTCTGAACCACTTAAAGGAGGGGAAAGTGATCAGGAACAGTCAGCATGGATTCACCAAGGGCAAGTCATGCCTGACTAACCTAATTGCCTTCTATGATGAGATAACCGGCTCTGTGGATGAGGGGAAAGCAGTGGATGTGCTATTTCTGGACTTTAGCAAAGCTTTTGATACAGTCTCCCACAGTATTCTTGCCAGCAAGTTAAAGAAGTATGGGCTGGATGAATGGACGGTAAGGTGGATAGAAAACTGGCTAGATGGTCGGGCTCAACGGGTAGTGATCAATGGTTCCATGTCTAGTTGGCAGCCGGTATCAAGTGGAGTGCCCCAAGGATCGGTGCTGGGGCCAGTTTTGTTCAATATCTTCATTAACGATCTGGAGGATGGTGTGGACTGCACCCTTAGCAAGTTTGCAGATGACACTAAACTGCGAGGAGTGGTTGATACGCTGGAGGGTAGGGATAGGATACAGAGGGACCTAGACAAATTAGAGGATTGGGCCAAAAGAAATATGATGAGGTTCAACAAGGAGAAGTGCAGAGTCCTGCACTTAGGATGGAAGAATTCCATACACTCCTACAGACTAGGGACCGAATGGCTGGGCAGCAGTTCTGCAGAAAAGGACCTAAGGGTTACGGTGGGCGAAAAGCTGAATATGAGTCAACAGTGTGCCCTTGTTGCCAAGAAGGCTAATGGCATTTTGGGTTGTATAAGTAGGGGCATTTCCAGCAGATCGAGGGATGTGATCATTCCCCTCTATTCAGCACTGGTGAGGCCTCATTTGGAGTACTGTGTCCAGTTTTGGGCCCCACACTACAAGAAGGATGTGGATAAATTGGAGAAAGCCCAGCAGAGGGCAACAAAAATGGTTAGGGGGCTGGGGCACATGACTTATGAGGAGAGGCTGAGGGAACTGGGATTGTTTAGTCTGCAGAAGAGAAGAATGAGGGGGGATTTGATAGCTGCTTTCAACTACCTGAAAGGGGGTTCCAAAGAGGATGGATCTAGACTGTTCTCAGTGGTAGAAGATGACAGAACAAGGAGAAATGGTCTCAAGTTGCAGAGGGGGAGGTTTAGGTTGGACATTAGGAAAAACTTTTTCACTAGCAGGGTGGTGAAGAACTGGAATGGGTTACCTAGGGAGGTGGTGGAATCTCCTTCCTTAGAGGATTTTAAGGTCAGGCTTGACAAAGCCCTGGCTGGGATGATTTAGTTGGGTTTGGTCCTGCTTTGAGCAGGGGGTTGGACTAGATGATCTCCTGAGGTCCCTTCCAACCCTGAGATTCTATGATTCTATGAATGCTTCCCAGTGGCTGTACATCCCAAAGCCCTCCTCATAGCACCACTGCCTGAGCCATCTGTTGATCGCCATAATCTTGTCACACCTTTGTTGCCCTTCTCTAGGAACCGGCAGAATCCCACTGAAGATCACCTGAGTCTTGATTTCCTTAAGCGTCTTTCCCAGTCTGGCATAGTCTCCCTTGATACGTTCCAGCGAGAATCTAGCTGTATCATTTGTTCCCACATGAAGGACAATCAGCGGATTCTTTCCCGTTCCCGTTAGGATCCTTTTCAGCCTCAGGTCCACATCCCGTATCTTAGCACCCGGCAGACAGCACACCCTTCTGTTCTCCGGATCAGCTCTATTTACAGGCCTGTCTATTCTTCTCAGTAAGGAGTCCCCAATCACATAGACCTGCCTTTTCCTGGTGATAGTGCGATTCTCCGGTCTCTCCCCTGCTCCCACTGGCTGCAAGTCCTCTCGATTCCTATTCACCCTTGCAATCCTCCGCAACCCACCCCGTATCCTCCTGGGGCTCATATTTGGTGTTGTCTCCATTGACTCTTCCCCGCTTCCTGTAGGACTAGCAGCTCTTCTCTTCTTCCTTGCCCTCTCACCTTCAGCGACCACCTGCTGTGCCCCTTCTTCATTTTCCAACTCTGCAAACCTGTCCCTGAGCTCTATTTCTCCTTCACTGGCCCGTCTTTTCCTCTGCCTGGTTCTCTTAGTCACATGCTTCCACCATCCACTTTCCTCATCCAGCAGTCTCCCCTCTGAATTCTTTGGTCCTGCTTCCATCTGCAAGTCTGAGCTTTTCCCCTTCAGCCTCCTCATGTCTCTGCACCATCATCTGCTCAAACCCCCTTCTACACTCAACCAGAGTTTCCACCTGCATCTCCAGTCCTCGGATCTTTTCTTCCATCAGCTCTATCAGGCGGCACTTCATGCAGACAAAACTCTTTTCAGGTACCCCTCCAGGATCATGTACATGCCGCAGCTTTCACATCCAGTCATCCTCATTTTGTCTTTCACTGCTGCCTCTCTATCGGTCATAGCCTTCCCACCTAAAACCTGTTAGTCCAAGAAACAAACTAAAACAGACCCCCAACAGGCACCAGAACACTTGCAAACCACAACCCACTCCCTTCACTAGCCTGTCAGTTCCTCTGCCTAGGTCTCTAAGTCTCCCCCACGAACTCCCCCTGTAAACTCCCACTGAAACTCCCCTGTTTACAGCTCTGTTTGCTGGCTGCTGTGCCACTGACTCAGGGGCTTTGGGTTTTTACACTCCGAGGTCATTTTGAATCTCAGATTTCTGCGTAGCTTGAACAACATACCGAGGACCATGGGCAGATGTAGCGGTGGGATTCCCAAACTACCTAGCACTGCCTGTTCTCCAGCCCCAACACTGAGTCATCCCAACAGCCCAGCTTATTTTTCTGTCTCACTACAGAACATCTGCAAATGGAAACAGCTTGCAGTCTTTCCCCTTCACTTTGCATTCTAAAGATACTGAAACCTTCCAACGTACCCCCAATTCCTGCTAGAAGGGGAGCCGCTGACACCAGAGATCTTTACCCTAAATGACAAGGAGTCATTGGAGAGGTTGCACAGGCAGCATCTGTTCAGACAGGGAGGCAGGTGTCTTTATGAAGCATGCCTGCATATTCCCTTGGGGGCCACTTGGCCATTAGGGAACCTCAGCTGCTTGGCTTAGTATCCACCAGCTTTAACCCCCATCACGGCCAACGGCAAATTGCAGGAGGCCAAATCACAGGGGATGCATTGTCATGCTACTCATGCTGAGTCATAGAATCCATTACTGATAGGCTGGCTGAAAGGTTCACAGGAAGGCTAAACTCCTCCATGGTCCATTGTCTTTGTTTATGAGCCATCAGTAAGACTATATTTTAGTCACGGGTATTTTTTTGAAAAAAAGTTATGGACAGATCTTGCACAATAAAAAAAAACTCATGATTTTTAATATGTACCCCTACCTAAAACTTGGGCAGAGGGCAGTGGGTGCCTGGGAGGGGTGTCGTCCAGGGGCACCGGAGGTGCTGGGGGAGATGGCCTGGGACCACTGCTGGGGGGCACAGGCTGTGACACATGGCCTGGGAACCCCACTGATGCTGGAGCTGGGGGGGAAGGCATCGCCGCGCCAGTGGTAGGGCACGGGGGTTGATAAGGCTGGCAGGCTACCTACCCACCTCCATGTGTCCCTGCAGCTCCTGTGCATATGGGAACTGCAGCCAATAGGGGCTGCGGGGGTAGGGTCTGTGAGCATTGGCAGAGCATGGAGCCCCTGGCCCCTCCTCCTAGGAGCTGCAGGTACATGACAGTGGGAGACAGGGTTCCCGCCACCCCACTGTAAGAGCCTCCCTACACTATAACCCCCTGCCGCTAGCCCTGAGCCCACTCCCACATACTCAAACTGCTGCCATTGCTGGCCCAGATGCTTTCTCTCTCTTTCCTTCCCCTCCATTTCTTTGCCTGGCACTTCCATGGCTAGTTTCTTTTACTCAGTTTCTGGCTGTTTGAGTTCCAAAATTCTCTGGTGTGCAGCTCCTTCAGCTTGCTTCTGAGCTTCCCTATCTTTTATCTGGAATTCTTTTAACTCCAAAAGTCTTTTATGTTCATCTTCCTTTTTCTTCTGCCTGCAATCTGCACAGCTCCAATTTCACAGCAGTTTCACTCTCACGCATTCTCCTGCTTTTCTGTCCCTACTTACATTTTCCGAAATAAGCAAAGAGATAACAACAAAGTGGAAACCTCTTTGCCAGATCTCGAGCCACCTCACATAAATCTCACTTGAAAACTCCACCACGGTATGAAGTGCAAATCTCACTCAGAACAGCAAGCTATGCATTTCACACGACTTGCTGTGCTACTGTGATCGGTCATCAACCCTGGGGTGCAGTCTGGGAGCCGCTGGAACCGCTGAGCTCCTAACCATTCAGCTGAGCCGGCTTCTTTCACACTGCTCTGCTGGTGACACAGCCAGCCTCTCCAGGCCCTGTTATCAACCAACACAACAGCAGGTGGCGCTGCAGACCCAACTGATTTACCTGAGCGCTTTACTTGCGTCACTCAAGGACAAATAGGAGAGACGAGCTAATTTCCCAGCTCCCCAGACTTGCACCTTTCCTGGAGTATAAAGCCAGAATTACACCATCTTGCACTGCACAGGGATCTCTAAAATGCAAACTCATTAATATAGGCCGTTTTCCCCGCAATGTGGGAGAGATATGCAACAGACTTTGTTTACAGCGCTGACATTCTCCCAAACACATCATTCAAAACACACTGTTTATGATAAAACATAGAACAAGTTTATTAACTACATAAAGATATTTTAAGTGATTATAAGTGATAGCAAATTGAACAAAGCAGATTACCTAGCAAATAGACAGAGCTGCAGACTGAGCCTAATTAGATAGATAGATAGCATATGAATTGGCAGTTTGTCACTCTGATTGATGATACACGCAGTTCACAAAGTTTTCATACACAGGCTGAAATTCCTTTAACCTGGGACCAACACTTCCCCCAGTTTAGTCTTTGTTCTTCAGATGTTTCCAGGAGTTTTTGTGTGTGGAGAGTGAGAGCAAGAGTGGATGTCACTCCCCACCTTATATAATTTTTCAATACAGCAGGAATGCTTTGTTTCAAGCCAAGTTCCCAGCCCAGTTTGTGGAAAAATACAGTTACCAAAATGGAGTTCAGTGTCACATAGTCTGGTCCTAGTATACATAACTTCAGGTACAAAAATGATACATGCACACATATAGGATAATCATATTCAGCAAATCATAACTTTTCAAATGACACCTCACGAGACATATATTGTACCAGATGCTTCATAATTATGTCATAGTCATACCACTATGACGAATATGGTGCAGCATCACAACCTCCTATATTGACACCTCAATGTGGAACAGTTCCTCATATGTGTCACCTAAAAAGAATGGTTCAGGTTTGGGAATCTCCCTCACATCTTCTGCAGTGAAGACCAATCGAACAGTTTCATTTAACCTCTCTGCAACAGCCTCATCTTCCTTGACTGCACCTCAATCATCCAGTAGCCTCATTGATTGTTTTACAGTCTTACTTATGTACTTAAAAAAAAATGCTGTCACTTTTTGTTTCATTTGCTATTTCAGATCTTTTGAACTCGTTACACAGTATCGCAAAGTCCCATTCAACAAGTATAAGTCACTCCCCCCAAAACCATGAGATTGGTTTAAAAATAATGAGATACATTAACGTGGGGTTCATTTTCATTTGCCTTTGGTGTACGAGCCTTTGCAGTCAGCTGCTTCAGGTTTTCTAAAGGGATGTCAAGTGATTAAAAAAAAAGTAATTGTGATTTAATCATGCAATTAAAATAATTGTGATTAATTGCACAATTAATTGCACTGTTAAACAATAATAGACTATTTAAATATTTTGCATGTTTTCTACATTTTCAAATATATTGATTTGAATTATGACACAGAATACAAAGTGTACACTGCTCACTTTATATGTATTTTGATTACATGTACTGCACCATAAAAGAACAAAAGAAATAATATTTTTAAATTCACCTAATACTGGTACTGTAGTGCAATCTCTTTATCATGAAATTTGAACTTACAAATGTAGAATTATATGTAAAAATCTGCATTCAAAAATAGAACAATGTAACATTTTACAGACTACAGGTCCACTCAATCCTACTTCTTGTTCAGCTAATTGCTCGGACAAACAAGTTTGTTTACATTTGTGAGGGATAAAGCTGCCCGCTGCTTGTTTACAATGTCACCTGCAAGTAAAAGGAGGCTTTCACATGCCACTGTTGTAGCCGGCATCGCAAGATATTTATGAGCCAGATGCGCTAAAGATTCATATATTTTCATGCTTCTACAACCATTCCAGGGGCCATGCGTCCCCTTTGCAACTCCATGACACTCCAACATTCCCCTCAGAAATCCAGTACCTACCTCTCACTGTCAACCCCGAGCACCCCTCACATCTGCCACAGAAACCCCAGTGCTGGAGTCATGGGGCTTCCCAGAAGCAACTGTCAAAGAAGGCTGTGATAAGAGGCCTTTAATAGACAAATGTCAGAGGTGTTGCTCTGTGGAACCCTGACACAGCCCTGATCTTAGGGTCTCAGAATATCTGAGCACCTTGAATGTATTTATCCTTCTGCCACCGCTAAACACTTATCACCATTCATGTCCGACTAGACACTTCAGTCTCTTTCCTTCAGGTGCCTGTGACCACAGCTATACAGTCACCCCCGGCCTCCTTAAAACAAATAGGTTTATTAGCAAACAGTACAAAGCATTAGAGAAAATGGTTTTGAAATAACAAGGAGCTTCACAAATCTACACTCACGTATCACTACGAGCTAACTTAGACAGGTTTTGCTCTGGTGATAGAGAATCAGAACTGGCCCAACTTACATTCTCTTGGGAATCCAAGGACCCAGCCTAGTTTCTCTGTGTATCTTCTCATCTGCTTACCCTTTTCTTGAGGAAGCAGCCTGTGCTGAAACCTGTGTGAGCCTGGACCCTGTCACCATAGTGCTCAGTCATGCCCATGTTAGAAGGCCTAAGTGTGAAGCTGACTTTTGCACTCCGACTGCTTTCTCCCAGCCAGACCGTCTAAGATGAAGGTCCCCAAGGATATTGTATTTATTTTTCTGCCACTTCTATGAGGCATGGGAGGGCTATTATCCATGTGCAGAGGCTCAGAGACAGCTAATGGCTTGCCCATGGTCACACATGGCAAAGGAATCAAACCCAGATCTCTTGAGTTACAGAGCAGTGCTCAGATCACAGGACCAGCCTTCCAAGCTATCACAGGGCAGGCTGGATTCTCTGCTGCACCAGCAGAGCTCCCTCCCATGCTGTAGAGAGTGGTGATGTCAAGGAACCAGTGACAGTGGTTTGATTCGCTGGCCTGTTCTCTCCCCGTCTCAGTGGATTTTAGAGTGGCCTCTCGGCAGAGCTGAACTCTGCCTGTTCCTAACAGCTTCCAAGAGCACTGCACACTCTGTCCAAACCCCTGCACATGGGTGTCACCCCGGAGTGCCCCCTTGTGACATGGAAGCCTCCTGGAGGTGCCCTTCCCTTCCCTCTAAGGTCCTTGGAGTGGCTTACTCTCAGCCTGGGATACTTAAAACACGAGTCCCCTTTTGTGGGGTCGCATTTATTCAGTCTTCTCCAAAACACAGGCTGTCCTAACCTCCAGCCCCATCCTCCTCCTTTACTCAGCCCCCCCCCCCACCACCACCACCCGGCTTGCTGTGGTAATTGCTGGTTCAGGCTTGCTACACTCTCTGCTCTACTTCTGCCACTTAAGCCCCAGCATCCGCTCCTCTACTTTCCCTGAGGCTCCGCCCCTGGTCCAGGCCAGAGCCGGGCTGTAGTGAGAGCTACCCAGGGAGCCCAGACTGCCGTGGGGAGCCCCGGACTCTCCACCTTCCCAGTGTGATGCATCCTGGGGGATGGGGAGATTGGCTAGGGGCTGCTCTCAGGACAACCAGTCCCCTGCGCAGGGCAGGTGGAGGCTTTGGGGCTCATCCCCTCCTATTGACTCTAGCTCCTTGGATGGACAGCTCTTAAAATGGTCGGGCTCTGGCTTCCAGTCTGACCAGGGGACAAGGCCTCAGGGAAGAGGAGGAGCAGCGTATGGGGCCTTGAGGGAGTGGACGTCGCTGGAACAGGCGCTAGCTGTGTCTCTGCTGGGGAGCTAAGGATTATTTCCACCTTTTTCATTGCTGGAGCAACACAAATGGTGGGGCAGAGGAGGGAACCTATTGTAGCTCCCACAGATCACACAGCACCCAGAGCGCTCAGGAAGGGCCAGGACTGGGCCAGAAGAACAGCTCTGCAGCTTTTTTCATAGCCTGTGAATGTTCAATCACAGACGGGACAATGACAGGCCAGGTGTAATTGGAAACAACATCCCCATCCCTTCTCTTTATTGTCTGTATCGAGAGGAATTCTGAGGTTGGGGCAGCCACTAATGCGGCTCTTTAGGGGCCACCATCCCACCTGTCCCCTGGCTCTCCACAAAGTCACTTTTTAAACGCTGCTGCCTTCCTTGGTCTCCTTCCCCGAGTGCATTGTCATCCCTCACCAGCTGCTCTCCAGTTGCTCCAGGCCTTAGACCCCGTCTGAACCTGTCTCTACATAGTGGAGATCAGTAGCGCATGTCGTTTTTGATTTAAGGGTCCATGATTGTCAAGGTTCCTTCCCCACTCTGAACTTTAGGGTACAGATGTGGGGGACCTGCCATGAGAAGCTCTCAGCTCAAAACAGCTTAGATCTGGTCTGGCTGCCACCACTCCCAAGCACTCATTCCCTTCCCTGGGTAATCTTGAGAGACTCTTCACCAATTCCCTGGTGAACACAGATCCAAACCCCTTGGATCTTAAAACAAGGAAAAAATCAATCAGGTATTAAGAAAAAGGCTTTTAATTAAAGAACAGAAAGGTAAAAGAAAACCCTCTGGGAGACATTAGCATACCAGCTACTCTCACAGACAACAGATTCCAAACACAGAGGATGTTCCCCTAGGCAAAAACTAAGTTACATAAAAAAAAATACCCAATTTGATTCTTCCTCTAATTGCACAAGACAGGTTACAAAGAAATAAACATAAACCTATTTATTCCTTTCTAAAACTTACTACTCTGATAAGAGGCTGATTCCTTGATCTTTTTTTCTCCGGCTGAAACTGAAGCTAAACAAAGGAAACTTCCCTCCTTCCTTTTGAAACATCTTGTTCCCCCATTGATTCCTCTGGTCAGGTGTCAGCTAGGCTAGGTGAACTTCTTAACCCTTTACAGGTAAAAGAGGCATTAACCCTTAACTATCTGTTTATGACATGCCCTCCCAATCTCAGACAGTGTTGAACCACACTGGCGGTGATTTCGTCCTAAAACTTTAGAATAAACAGATAAATAAAACACATGCACCTTTACATATACTACTAATTATGTAAAACTACAAAATCTTTTACATTTTAAGGACAATTTAACCAGTCAGCTCTGGGAAACTTTCGCGGGAGAGTGCATCAGCTACTTTGTTAGAAGCTCCTGAAATGTGTTGAATTTCAAAATCAAAATCTTGGAGAGCTAAACTCCATCGAAGAAGTTTTTTGTTGTTTCCCTTGGCAGTATGAAGCCACTTTAGCGCAGCATGGTTGGTTTGTAGCTGGAAACGCCGTCCCCAAACGTATGGGCGTAGCTTTTCCATGGCATACACAATGGCGTAGCATTCTTTTTCACTGATTGACCAGTGGCTTTCCCTCTCAGACAGTTTCTTGTTGAGAAACATGACAGGATGGAATTCTTGATCCGGTTCTTCCCACATTAAAACTTCTCCTACACCATGCTCAGATGTATCTGTGGTTACTAGGAATGGTTTGTCAAAGTCTGGAGCCCTTAGCACAGGGTCAGACATGAGTGTCGCCTTAAGCTGGTTAAAGGCCTTCTGACACTCATCAGTCCACTGAACTGCATGTGGCTGTGTTTTTCTGGTCAGGTGTGTCAGTGGGGTGGCAATTTGGCTGTAGTGTGGTACAAATCGCCTATAATATCCGGCCAAGCCTAAGAAGGATTGGACCTCTTTCTTTGACTTTGGGACAGGCCACTTTTGGATAGTATCTACCTTGGCCTGTAGGGGATTTATTGTTCTTTGACCCACTTGGTGCCCCAGGAAAGTCACTCTGTTTTGGCCTATTTGACACTTTTTAGCCTTAACAGTTAGTCCTGCCTGCCTGATGCGCTCAAAGACTTTTTCCAAGTGCTCCAGGTGTTCTGCCCATGAATCGGAAAAAATGGCCACATCATCAAGGTAGGCAACTGCAAATTCTCTCAATCCTTCTAGGAGACCATCTACGACTTCCCCAACCTGTCCTTGGTTCTGTTCACCCTGGAATGACCACTGGGAACATCATGGGCTAAGCTTAAGAGCTTTACCTGGTACTTAGTTGGAACTAACAACTGTCTTTGAAGATGCCAGTCTTACTGGTGTCCACCAGAAAGAGTCTCCTTGTATAAAAGTCCTTGTTCTACAACAAACCGGGATCGGTTAGAAGAGCTGAGAGGCGGTGGGGTGCTCCGTGCTGCCATCCAAGCTTTCTGAAGGCTGTCATCTGCTTCCTGCTCAGCCTGAAACTGTTCCCTTGATGCTGGAGACATCAGTTTCTCCTTAGACTGTGGACTTGGGCTTGGTCCCTCTGGAAGCGATGTAGGTGATGGGATTGTTTTTGTTGATTGTGAACCGCTCTCCGCTGGTGCACTATGTGATATTTCAGGCTCTGGCTGAGCCTCTTGGGTAGGGTTGTCTGCTGCTTCGGCCAGTTCAGGCCCACTGGTGCCCTCTGGCATTGGAGTTGTAGATGGGTTTGCAAGTGCTGGAGTCAGTGCTGGCAACGGTTCTGGTGCTGGTTGCTTTGCCAGTTCCGGTTCTGGGACTGGATTCACTACAGCTGTAGCCTTCATGGGGAGAAGATCCAGTTCCACCACCTCTGTCTGGGTCTCTGGTTACACAGACGGGGCCCTGGTGGACGACTCTGGAACAGGAATGGGTGTGGAAGCTTGCTTGGCCTGGCTGGGGTAATGACCTGTACTTGGTTGGGGTTCTTGGGGCAGTTGGCCTTTATATGTCCCAGTTAATTACATTTAAAACATCACCCAGCTGACTGGTCACTGGGCTGAGGTGGGTTGCTGGAGACTGGTGAGGTGGGACAATAAGGTGTCTGGGGCTTTCCTTGGACTGTAGGTGGGGCCTTGGGTTGCTCCCGGTGATAGGGTTTGGTTTTGGTTTGCCCCCTCTGATATTCGCTCCAACTGCTAGTAGTTTTTTTCTTTGGAGCCAAATGGGTGGAAGTGGCAGAAATCTCCCCCGCCTCGGTTACAGTTTTGGGCTTCCCAGCTAGGATGTACCTTTCTCTTTCCTCAGGAACACCCTCTAAGAACTTCTCCATTTGCATTAGAAAGGACAGAGCTTCCAGAGATTCAGCACTTGCTCCTGATATCCAGGCATCCCAATTCTTTCCAATGTGGTAGGCGTGTTGGGTAAATGACATGTCTGGTTTCCACCTTAGGGCTCGGAACCGCCGATGGGCATGCTCAGGTGTTAGCCCCATTCTGATTCTGGCCTTGGTCTGAAAAAGTTTATAATCGTTCATGCGTTCCTTAGGCATTTCAGCCGCCACCTCTGCTAAGGGTCCACTGAGCTGTGGCCTCAGCTCTATCATGTACTGGTATGAAGAGATGCTGTACCCAAGGCAGGCCCTTTCAAAATTTTCTAAGAAGGCCTCAGTATCATCACCTGCCTTGTAGGTGCGGAATTTTCTGGGATGGGAAGCAGTACCTGGAGAAGGGTTGTTTGAGTTGGCTGGTACATCCTGCTTAGCCCTTGCTAATTGCAGTTCATGCTTTCTCTTGCTTTCCCTCTCCTCCATCTCTTTTTCTTTCGCCTCCATAGCTCTTTTGTGTGCAGCCTCAGCCCTGGCCATCTGTCTGTCATGTTCCTTTTGGCTCTCCTCAGCCTGGAGTTTGGCTAATTCTAGCTCTTGTATGTTTTTTTCCCCCTTTCCCTGACATTTTCCCCTTGGTCTATCTTAGCTATCTGACGGTGGGGGGAAACAGCTTGGAATCTTTAGTTACTGTAATGTGACATTTTAGAAAAAAAAAAAGTAAAACAGGTTTTTGTGACTTGCCTTGGCAATGACCCTCCAGTGATCACAGCTGGAGCTTCCCTTCTAACAAAAAGCCCTCTGTTAGAATCTCTTATCTGTTTGTCTTCAGGGTATCTCTCCTTCACTGCTTCCCCAGCATCTCAAAGGAGGAAAAAAAATCTGGCTTTTGGTTCCTAAAAAATCCCTCACCGCTGCTCACCATGTCAATGTTCCTTCCCCACTCTGAACTTTAGGGTACAGATGGGGGGGAGCTGCATGAGAAGCTCTAAGCTGAAAACAGCTTAGATCTGGTCTAGCTGCCACCACTCCCAAGCACTAATGCCCTTCCCTGGGTAACCTTTAGAGACTCTTCACCAATTCCCTGGTGAACACAGATCCAAACTCCTTGGATCTTAAAACAAGGAGAAATTAACCATCCCCCCCTCCTTTCTCCCACCAACTCCTGGTGGATCCAGATCCAACTCCCTTGGATCTCAAAACAAGGAAAAAATCAATCAGGTATTAAGAAAAAGGCTTTTAATTAAAGAAAAGAAAGGTAAAAGAAAACCCTCTGGGAGACATTAGCATACCAGCTACTCTCACAGACAACAGATTCCAAACACAGAGGATGTTCTCCTGGGCAAAAAACTTAGTTACACAAAAATAAAAAATACCCAAATACCCAATTTGATTCTTCTTCTTCTAATTGCACAAGACAGGTTACAAAGAAATAAACATTAACCTATGTATTCCTTTCTAAAACTTACTACTCTGATAAGAGGCTGGTTCTTTGATCTTTTTTTCTACGGCTGAAACTGAAGCTAAACAAAGGAAACGTCCCTCCTTCCTTTTGAAACATCTTGTTCTCCCATTGGTTCCTCTGGTCAGGTGTTAGCTAGGCTAGGTGAACTTCTTAACCCTTTACAGGTAAAAGAGGCATTAACCCTTAACTATCTGCTCATGTCGTTTTTGATTTAAGGGTCCATGATAGAATAGGTGGCCTGTATTTTTCGTCTCCCTTGTCGTCAGCTCTGGAGCTGGATGATGAACTGACCTTTCACTTGATGAACACCCTGATTATCCTTGCACGAAGGTGTTTGCTTTTCACACTGTACACAATTGGATTCATCACAGGCGGGACGAGCACGTGGATATAGCCCAGGGGAATCTGAAGCAAGAGAGAAGAGCCCTCCCCAAATCTGTGTAACATAGACAGGCCGATCATTGGCGTGTAGAAAAGCAGGACAGCGCAGAGGTGGGAGACGCAGGTGTTCAGGGCCCTAAGACACTCTGCATGGGACGTGATGCTCAGCACTGTCTTGAGGATCATCACATAAGAGAGAAAGATGAGCATTGAGTCCAACCACACTGTAAAGGCTGAAACGGACAAGCCATAGATGCTATTTACTCTGATATCCGAACAAGCCATCTTCATGACGTCCTGGTTTAGGCAGTAGCAATGGGAGAGGACATTGGCTCGACAATATCGGAACCGTCGAAGGAGAAAAGGGAGCGGGAGTATTAGAGCCACCCCTCTTAGCACACACACCAGTCCCATCTTGCCTATTCTCGGCAGGGTTAAGATGGAAACATATCTCAGTGGGTTACAGATCGCAGTGAAGCGGTCAAAGGCCATCAACAAGAGCACAGAGGATTCAATGCATTTAAGAAAGTGGATGAAGAACACCTGGGCAAAACAGGCATCGAGGCTGATCTCCCTAGAGTTAAACAAGAACATGCCCAGTATCGTCGGCATGCTGGTTATCGATAAGGCAAGGTCTGTGATGGCCAACATGGAGAGGAAAATGTACATGGGCTCATGGAGGCTTGGATCTGTTTTTATAATGAAGAGAATGACTGAATTTCCTACTATCGAAATAACGTACATTAAGCAGAAGGGGATAGAAATCCAGAGATGGACGTCTTCCTTTCCAGGTATCCCAGTGAGAAAGAACACTGCAGAGTTCAATTTCGTGTCATTTACAGCTGACATAATGGACTGCGCATGTCTGAGGTGTTCTGAACATTCCTTCCTAAAAGGAAAAACAACAGGAGACAAGATGATATTTAATGAAACATCTGTTTACTCTCACTGCAAGTCCAGAGGCTCCCAGAAGCTCAAGTAAGATCAGTAAAAACACAGTCTTGGATTTACACAATAAATAGGCAGATAGGCCTTGCCAGAGTGGATCAGACTCATAGTCTATAGAATCATAGAATATCAGGGTTGTCATCTAGTCCAACCCCCTGCTCAAAGAAGGGCCAATTCCGAACTAAATCATCCCACCCAGGGCTTTGCCAAGCCTGACCTTAAAAACCGATAAGGAAGGAGATTCCACCACCTCCCTAGGTAACCCATTCCAGTGCTTCACCACCCTCCTAGTGAAAAAGTTTTTCCTAATATCCAACCTAAACCTCCCCCACTGCAACTTGAAACCATTGCTCCTTGTTCTGTCATCAGGTACCACTGAGAACAGTCTAGATCCATTCTCTTTGGAACCCCCTCATTCTTCTCTTCTGTAGACTAAACTATCCCAGTTCCCTCAGCCTCTCCTCATAAATCATGTGCTCCAGCCCCCTAATCATTTTGGTTGCTCTCTGTTGGACTCTTTCTAATTTTTCCACATCCTTCTTTTAGTGGGGTGCCCAAAACTGGACACAGTACTCCAGATGAGGTCTCACCAATGTCGAATAGAGGGGAATGATCATGTCCCTCGATCTGCTGGCAATGCTCCTACTTATACAGCCCAAAATACCATTAGCCTTCTTGGCAACAAGGGCACACTGTTGACTCATATCCAGCTTCTTGTGCACTGTTACCCTTAGGTCCTTTTCTGCAGAACTGCTTCCTAGACATTCGGTGCCTAATCTGTAGCAGTGAATGGGATTCTTCTGTCCTAAGTGCAGGACTTTGCACTTGACCTTGTTGAACCTCATCAGGTTTCTTTTGGCCCAGTCCTCTAATTTGTCTAGGTCAATCTGTATCCTATCCCTATTTTCCTGTGTATCTACCACTACTCCAGTTTAGTGTCATCTGCAAACTTGCTGAGAGTGCAGTCCATGCCATCCTCCAGACCATTAATAATAATAAAAAAATAATAATTGGAGATATACCAATCTCCTAGAACTGGAAGGGACCTTGAAAAGTCATTGAGCCCAGCCCCCTGCCTTCACTAGCAGGACCAATTTTTGCCCCAGATCCCTAAGTGGCTCCCTTAAGGGCTGAACTCACAACCCTAGGTTTAGCAGGCTAATGCTCAAACCACTGAGCTATCCCTCCCCCCAACTTAATAAAGATATTGAACAAAACCAGCCCTTGAAACCGTCTGCCAACTAGACATGGAGCCATTGATCATTACCATTGAGCCCGACGATCTAGCCAACTTTCTATCCACCTGAGAGTTCATTCATCCAGCCCATACTTCTTTAACTTGTCGGCAAGAATATTCTGGGAGACCGTAACAAAAGCTTTACTAAAGTCAAGGAATAACACATCCACTGATTTCCCCTCATCCACAGACCCAATTGTCTTCTCATAGAAGGCAATTAGGTTAGTCAGGCATGACTTTCCCTTGGTGAATCCGTGTTGACTGTTCCTGATCAGTTTCCTCTCCTCTAAGTGCTTCAGAATGGATTCCTTGAGGACCTGCTCCATGATTTTTCCAGAGACTGAGGTGAGGCTGACTGGCCTGTAGTTCCCTGGATCCTCCTCCTTCCCTTCTTTAAAGACAGGCACTACATTAGCCTTTTTCCAGTCATCCGGGACCTCCCCGTTCACCATGAGTTTCCAAAGATAATGGCCAATGGCTCTGCAATCACATCCACCAACTCCTTTAGCACCGTTGGATGCAGCGCATCCGGACTCATGGACTTGCGCTCGTGCAGTTTTTCTAAATAGTCCTGAACCACTTCTTTCTCCACAGAGGGCTGGTCACCTCTTCCCCATACTGTGCTGCCCAATGCAGCAGTCTGAGAACCGACCTTGTTTCCGAAGACAGAGGAAAAAAAAACATTGAGTACATTAGCTTTTTCCACATCCTCTGTCACTAGGTTGCCTCCCCCATTCAGTCAGGGCCCACACTTTCCTTGATGCTCTCCTTGTTGCTAACATAACTGAAGAAACCCTTCTTGTTAATCTTAACATCTCTTGCTAGCTGCAACTCCAAGTGTGATTTGGCCTTCCTGATTTCACTCCTGCATGCCTGAGCAATATTTTTATCTAGCCTAGAATCCAGTGGCCGCTTCCATATGCTTCAGAGGAATTGGAAGATGCTCTGCAATGAGGAGCTTGGAAATAACCTGTAACCACTTATTAGACAAATTTTGTGGTGCAAATCAGGAAGGTTTAGTGCTCATTGAAGAGTTTTTGAAACAATCCTCTCTACTCTAATTGGATTTTATGGTTATCTATATAAACATCCAGTCCCTCTTTGAATCCTGCTAAACTCTTGGCCTCTTGTAGCTGGGAGTTCCACAGTCTACTTGAGCGCTATGTGATTTTACAATTGTGACTTTCCCATAGACACTCTTTCAAGCCCTCCACTTCTGAGTGTGGTCCGTTAAATCATGAGATGTTTGTAAACACACTGGAAGTCCACTGGGAAAATTGTCATTCTATTTATCTGTCCTGCTGTGAAGCGATTTATAAAAGTGTTTCATTGTCTCATTGTTGATACGTTTTATTTTTTCCACTCCTGAGGGCAAGTCTACATTATGCGCTGGATTGACGGGCAGCAATTGATCAATTTCCGAGTGCTCTCCTGTCGACTCCGGTACTCCACCGGAGCGAGAAGCATAGGCAGAGTTGACGGGGGAGCTTCAGATGTCTACTTAACAAAGTGAAGACACCACAGTAAGTAGATATAAGTACATAGACTTCAGCTACATTATTTATGTAACTGAAGTTGCATAACTTAGATCAATTTCCCCCCGCATCTCCCCAGGGTAGACGAGACCTCAGAGTCCAAATTAAGCCACTGCCCCTTTGCAGTACATGAGATACATTCTTAGGCACAAGTTCTTAATTCAGTAACATTGACTTGAATGGCATCACTCCGGATTTACATGTATAAATTCAATGAGAACTGGGCTCTGTTAACTGTCTCTTACCAAATGTTCCCAATGATAAACTCTGAGCCTCAAAAATCCCTCCAAGAGGAGCTGAAGTGCTTTGCCTAGCCTATGTTGACTGAATCCAGAGAGTTAAATCATCCTACAGCCTTCTCTTCATCCTCACAGGACCTGCATTCTCTCCCCAGGCGACAGTCTGTAGATATTTGGCAAGTTACAAGCTAACTTCATTTCACACAGGAAAGTAGTCTATTGCTCTCTCTCTCTCTCAATGTCTCTATCCTGTATTCCTAAAATACGTAGCACCTTAGAACGGTATTGAGACAGACATGGAGCTGAGATGCAATAATGAATGTATAAGTTAAACCGAGTTCTTGGGATGTTTGCTTATATCCAGGGGTGAAAGTTACTTAAAGGACTTGTTGGTACTCTGGAATCCTGAGGAGGGGCATGTTCTCCACCGGAAGTGGCGGAGCCTTTAAATCCCCAGGCCCTTTAAATCAGGATTTAAAGGGCCGGGGCTAGGGCTGTGGTAGCAGCAGCTGGGAGTCCCAAGCCCTTTAAATCACCCCCTGAGCTCCCAGATGCAGCGGTGGCTGGGAGCCCTGGGGTACAGGGGCAATTTACATAGGGCGATTTTTCAGGCGCAGTTCTCTTGCTGCTGCTCCCGCAGCAGAGCCCCTGGCCCTTTAAATTGCCAACAGAGCCCCAGGGCTCCAGCAGCAGGGCCAGGACTCCTGATGCCACTACTCTCCAGGGCCCTTTAAATCATCTCCAGAGCCCTGCTGCTGGAGCCCTGGGGAAGAGGCGGCAGGGCTCCGGTGGCTATTTAAAGGGCCTGGGCTGGTAGAGGCCGCGGGAGCCTCGAACCCTTTCAATAGCCACCAGAGCCCTGCTGCCGCTATCTCAGGGCTCTGGCAGGCTTTGGGGGCTATTTAAAGGGACCAGGCCCTTTAAATTGTCCTCAGAGCCCTGGGGTAGTGGCAGTGGGGCTTCAGTGGCGATTTAAAGGACCCGGGGCAGTAGCGGCATCATCAACCTCATGGCTCTGGCAGCAGGGCTTTGGCAGCAATTTAAAGGGCTCTGTTCTCCAGCCCTTTAAATTGCTGCCTCAGAAAGCCGATCTACCCAGGTGTGGTGCACCAGCTCTTGCTGGCAGGGGTGGCAGGTTTGTAGAAATTTTGGTGGTGCCCAGAACCTGTCCCTGCCCAAAATCTGCCCCCCAAACTCCACCCCCCCACCCCGCCAAGACGCGGGGGGGGCGGTTGGGTGCGGGCGGCGGTCTGGGGTGCCGGCCCTGGGCTGGGGCAGGGGACTCGGGTGCAGGAAGGGGGCCGGGTCGGCAAGGGGGGATGGGGATAAGAGGGGTGTGGAGGAAGGGGGAGCAGGGGTGAGGGCTGTGGGGTGAGGCTGGGGGTGGATTTGGGTTGTGGCTGGGGTTGTGGGTTTGGGGGTGTGGGCGGGGACTCAGAGCTGAGGCAGAGGGCCAGGGTGCAGGGGGATGAGGGCTCTGGCTGGGACTGGTTTTTGGGTGTTGGAGAGGCTCAGGGCTAGGACAGAGTGTTGGAGTGCGGGGGGGGGATGAGGGCTCTGGCTGGGGGTGTGGGCTCTGGGGTAGGGGCAGGGCTGGGGATGATTTTGGGGTGCAGGCAGGCTGCCCTGGGACTGGAGCCAGAGAGAAGGACTCCCCCAGCCCTCTCCCTGCTGGCAGCAGCGAGCTCTGGAGTAGGGACCCCTTCTCCTCCCGGCAGCACACTCACACCCCGTCACTGCACATGCTCCTAGGGCCCCTCTCAGGTCTAGGAATCCCCCTCGCCTCCCCTGTGGTGGGTGCCATGCCGGATGGGAGGGGGGCAGCTGCCATCAAACGTGCGCCTCCCCCCGTTGCTGCCCCTCACTGTAGCCTCACTGGGGCTGCCCTTTGCCCAGCGTGGGGCAAGAGCAGTGACTGCGGGCAGGGGGGCGGCTGTACTGGTGGAGGGTCCCACTGGAAAATAAAGGGTCCTATGGGGAAAGGCAGCCTGCCCTGGCAGTATTGTACGGCGGCACTAGGACCCTGTGGTGGCAGTTAAAGCAGGCAGGCGACATGGAACTGCAGGGGACAGGGAGAGACAAAGGCTCTGCTCCAAGACCCAGGGAGGTGCATGGGGGCAGCAAAGGGGGGCTGGGGCACACTCAGGGGAGGCAGCAGGTGGGGCCAGGGGGGAGACCCGGCCCCGAACATTCGTGGAGCTGGGCTCCCGGACCCTCAATTTTGCTGGAGCCAGGAGGCGGAGAGGGAGCGAATGCTCCATTTTCTTGCCGGTAGCTAGTGCACCTTTTCTTACCGGTCTTCCATACTGGCCCGTACCAGCCCACTTTCACCTCTGCTTATATCTATATTGGGTTCACTACTGGGATGGTTCTGTTATCTATATTGGGTGAAACCAGTATGACTCTTTTTATTTCATAACAGGCTGCTGGAAAACACAAAGGATGGGAAGCAACAGCTGAAGAAAAAACAATCTCTCAGTAAGCAACTTAAAGAGGCTGAGAGACAACACCGGAGCTACAAGCTGGGAAGAGCCTATTTACTGTTTCTAGCCACATTACCCAGCTTGTTTTCCCAGTTCTGGGAATCTGTAGAGAGGTGGTGTTAGGCCTGAATAGAGATGTAGCACAAAACCAGTTATGCCAACCTGACTGAAGTCAGGGTAACAAGGGCTTCTGGGTAATCCCAGAGTGGAAAATACTGAGAAGCAGCATGTTTCACAAAGCCCTGGGAAAAAGTGAGATAAGTGAGGGGCTGGATTCCTGGCATAGTACCAGCTGTGCTGGGTTAGGAACAGTGTTTGAAGAACTGATAAGAAACCCCCAGCCTCCCAGCGCTCTTATTATTACTCCCTGGTTTGGTTTTCGGTTTGGTTTTTTACTCCCCTACATTCCTAACTTTTGGTGCTTGTTAAAATGTTATTAACAATCTAATGCTGTAGACATAGGGATTAGGCATACATATATATTGAAAGGTGTCTAATTTCTAGTTTTTTGACAAAGGGGGGTGGGTTGCTCAAGTGAATGATTTATGACGTAATAAAACTGTCTATATAGGCTAATACTAAGCTGTAAAGTGGGGGCTGGTTCTGTTTGGAGACGAGCTGCTCTCTATTGATGCGTGCACTTGTCAATAAAGAACTTTTGATCAGACCTTGCTGGTGTTGCCTGTCTCTCTGCGGTCAGACAATGAACTTCGCTGTCGGGGTTCGAGTCCCTGACAGTGGGGCAGCTGTTGCTGAGAAATTCTTCAGACTGACAGGGACAGACACCGCTGGGGAAGTCTGAAGGCCCTCAGCCTGCCTGGTTCCCCATTAGAGTAGTTGGGTTTGGAGTCAGACGGATTTTTGAAAACCCTCTTATTCTCCCACGTTACGCTTTATTCCTACAGTTCACATTACACATCACTTTGGTTCCAGAAGGCTGGATGGTCACTCATCTCACCACTACTCACAGCCTCCCAAAGGGAAGAACCACAGGTGCTGAACTCACTCAAACCTGCCGGGTAAGCACAGTTGAATCACAATGTGCTGTATCCCAGGAGCCACTCAGAGGGCAGGAGGATCGGGGATCCCATGAGAGAGAAGGGTACAAGGTCTGATATGTGGCACTCAGAGATCAGAGAGGGGAAAGAGATGCTGGTAGCCCAGGAACTCTAAGGGTTATGTACAGGAGAGAGATTCTAGAGACCCTCAGCCAGTCAGGAAACAGAAAAATGCCTCATCAGACTTTTGAAAATGCATTTACTGATTAAATTTCCAGCAGCAAATACACCTGAAGCGATCTGGGAACTACTCACTGATATTGCATGCAGCCTCCTCGCGCTCAGCCCCTGGGATGATCGGATCCAAAACCTACTGTAACTCTAGAAATGGGACCCTGTGAGAAGTCTTGACACGGGGCTTTGGGGTTTTAAACACATTTTGCATGTCAGATTTCTGTGTAGCTTCAACAACCCACTGAGGACCATGGACAGATGTGTAGTAAGAGGAGGCCCTAAGATATAAACCTTGGGATCAGAGGTCCGATATGAGGCCTGAGGCCTGAACTAAAGTAATGGTCAAGACTTTGCTCACATAAAGCAAAGTGAAGCTGTAAGCCAGAGGCAGGCCCTGCTCACAGAAGCTGGCAAGGAAAGGGCTGATGCTGCAAGAAGCTACGTACCTAAAAGGTACTGAACACTAGATAGCAGAACATTCACATACTTTCACATTCCACACAGATAACAAAGAACAGGCTGGCCCATCCCAATGACAGGGGCAAAAGGGTACTATGATGGAGAGAGTTGTTTTGATCGAACCAACATGTACAAGGTGAGAGGCGGCACCTTAATACGTAGAGAGGTTGAACCTTGCAGCGTGGAGGGGTTGCACCTCAATATGTCAGGTGTGATGTGTAACTGGTTTATATCTGTGTATAAGAATGCATCCCTGGGGCGGTGTCTCTGTCCAGCCGAGGGGGCAGTGGAAAGTCCCGCCACTGACTGAGCTGAGTCCATTGCCAAGAGGCACTTTCTCGTAGTATGCCCTGAGTTAGGCTAAGAAACCTACAGGGAACTGCAATTGTGTCCGAGGTCGCAATAAACCTAGCTGACATGGCTTTGCATCTTACTGGACTCTGTGGTTATTGGGGGTTCTCTCGGGGTCTGCTGGGTCAGCTATCTGCGCAGAGCTGGGGCAGCACACAGAGGGAACACACGCACGCAGCCGAGTGATATCAACATTGGAGAAAGTAGAGCACCACACCGGTAACACTCTGACAACACTTCTGACAACAAGATGTAGGGGAGGGGTTTCCGAGCTACCTAGTGCTGCCTGCCCTCCAGCCAATGTCACTGAGACACCGACAGCCCAACTGAATCCTTTGCTGCTGCACAGAACATCTGCCAAGATAAATAGCTTGCAGCCTTTACCCTTAACTTCACACTTTAAAGACAGTGAAACCTGCCAACGTACCCAATTCCTGCTAGAGGAGCCGCTGACACCAGAGTTCTTCACCGTAAAGGAGAAGGAGTCATCGGAGAGGTTGCACAGGCAGCATCTGTTCAGATAGGGAGGCTACTGTCTTTATGAAGCATGTCTGCACATTCCCTTGGGGGCCACTTGGCCATCAGGGAATCCCTGCTGCTTAGTTTCTTGTGCACCAGCTTTAACTCTCATCATGCCAATGGCAAACTGCAGGAGGCCAAATCACAGGGGATTCCTGGTGATGCCACCCAATAGGTCTGCAGTGACAGCCCTGCTACAGAATCTATTCCTGGAAAACAGGCTTGTCATCACTGTTTGTATGGTTCCAATTTGTCACATGTCTTACTTGATGGTGGCTGAGTGGTAACAATGATTCTATCACAGCTGTGATCTTGCTGAAACTAAAAAAAATAAAATATACGGTAATAAAATCATCATCATAATAATATACAGCCAGATTTTTCCCCAGTAGCCCTTTTCCTGCATTACAAACCCATAGTGCAGGCCAGCGAAGGGAGATTCCACAAGGCTCCTACATGGAAATATCCCTCAAATCATTCCAATAGAAAAGGTTCCTTCCCTTCTCCCTGAAGAATGAAAAGGGACCCAAGATCCAGGGATTCCCAAAGTTATGCACAGATCACAGTGATCCACTGGTAGCTAGACCCACCCACTATCTCTGGGCCTCCACAACTGCTCTAGGAACCTCTCCAGGTCTCTTGTAGCACAGATTCATTATGGACGTTCTACCAGGGCTTGCAACAGGAACCACTGCCCACAGGATCTGCGTAAGGGGTCATTATACAGGGTGCAGGGGGCTGTACAGAGATGGGAAGGCTGGTTAGAGTAGCTGATGGGCACAATAGCCCAGCCATGGACGGGCTGGGAGGTTTACGCCATTCCATACCCAGAGGGCAGTCACAGACTCAGTTAGTGAAACCTTTGATTATGTTACAAGGGAAAAGGAGATGAGAAACTTCCGATTTCTCTTGGGGATCCAAAATGTCAGCTCTGTAAACAAAGGCTGTTGCGTATCTACCCCACATCGAGGGGAAAATGACCTATATTAACGAGCTTGCATTGTACACATCCTTGTGCAGTGCAAGATGGCATAATTCTGCATTTATTCTCCAGAAAGGGAGTAAAGCTGAGAAGCTGGGAAATTGGCTGTTGTCTCCTATTTATCCTTGAGTGCCTTAGGTAAAGCACTCAGGTAGCTCAGCTGGGCTTGTGGCACCACCTGCTGCTGTGTTGGGTGATAACAGGGCCTGGAGAGCGTGGCTTTGTCACCAGCAGAGCAGTGTGAGAGAGGACAGCCCAGCTGAAGTATTAGGGGGCTCAGCAATTCCACCAGCTCCTATACCCAGGGGTGACAACCCATCACAGAGGTTTGAGAACAAACTGGTAAATTAAAAAATATAAGTCACCAGGACCAGATGTAAGTGTTTGAAACAGCTACTGCTCAGTTACCAGACGATGGCATTGTACAATTGTTCCACTGAACAAAGGGTTAATAGCACAAACCCATTGCAAACAGTATGTGGAATGTTGTAGCTCCCCTGTCCCTGGGTTAATAGCTGACTGGCTTTCCTCAGGTTCTGTTCTGTCAGTCTGTAGCCTGTATCTGGAGTGGTAACAGGCCTTGGGATCAGTATAGAAAATAACCATTTCCTGAGCTGTTACTCTGTGGTACATAGTACCCCCAACGCCTGTTATACAGGAAAAACGAGGGGTGCAGGAAGTGGATTTCAAAGTCAAATGCAGAAATATTCAAGGAAATGGAACTTCATTTCACACAGGAAAGTCATCTATTGCTCTCTCTCTCTCTCACTGTCTCTATCCTGTATTCCTAAAATACGTAGCACCTTAGAACAATATTGAGACAGACATGGAGCTGAGATGCAATAATGAATGTATAGGTTAAACCGAGTTCTTGGGATGTTTGCTTATATCCTGGGGTGAAAGTAACTTAAAGGACTTGCCGGTACTCCGGAATCCGGAGGAGGGGCGTGTTCTCCACTGGAAGAGGCGGAGCCTTTAAATCCCCAGGCCCTTTAAATCAGGATTTAAAGGGCCCGGGGCTAGGGCTGTGGTAGCAGCAGCTGGGAGTCCCAAGCCCTTTAAATCACCCCCTGAGCTCCCAGGTGCAGAGGTGGCTGGGAGCCCAGAGGTTCGGGGGCAACTTAAATGGGGCAATTTACAAGGCCCAGGGCTCTAGCTGCTGCTACCGCAGCAGAGCCCCGGGCCCTTTAAATTGCTGACGGAGCCCCAGGGCTCCAGCAGCAGGGCCCGGGGCTCTGGCTGCAACTACCCTCCAGGGCCCTTTAAATCATCTACGGAGCCCTGCCGCTGGAGCCCTGGGGTAGCGGCAGCAGGGCTCCGGGGCTATTTAAAGGGCCCGGGCTGGGAGAGGCAGCGGGAGCCTCGAACCCTTTCAATAGCCACCAGAGCCCTGCTGCCGCTACCCCAGGGCTCCAGCAGGCTCCGGGGGCTATTTAAAGGGCCCGGGCACTTTAAATTATCCTCGGAGCCCTGGGATAGCAGCAGTGGGGCTCCAGCAGTGATTTAAAGGACCCAGGGCGGTAGCAGCGGCAGGAGCCCTGGGCCTTTTAAATCGTCACCGGAGCCCCGCAGCCGCTACCTCATGGCTCTGGCAGCAGGGCTTTGGCAGCAATTTAAAGGGCCCTGGGCTCCAGCCCTTTAAATTGCTGCCTCAGAAAGCTGATCTACCCTGGTACGGCGCACCAGCTCTTGCCGGCAGGGGTGGGAGGTCTGTAGAAATGTTTGTGGTGCCCAGAACCTGCCCCTGCCCAAAATCTGCCCCTGCCCAAACTCCATCCCCCACATGCCCAAGACTCTGGGAGGGAGTTTGGGTGGGGGAGGAGGTCTGGGGTTCAGGCCCTGGGCTGGGGCAGGGGACTGGGGTGCAGAAGGGTTGCAGGGTGCAGGCTCTGAGAGGGAGTTTGGGGATGGGAGGGAGTGTGGAGAGAGGGGGAGCAGGGGTGAGGGCTGTGGGGTGAGGCTGGGGGTGGATTTGGGATGTGGCTGGGGATGAGGGTTTTGGGGTGTGTGAGGGGACTCAGAGCTGAGGCAGAGGGTTAGGGTGCAGGGGGATGAGGGCTCTGGCTGGGGGTGTGGGCTCTGGGGTGGGGCAGGGCTGGGGATGAGTTTGGGGTGCAGGCAGGCTGCCCTGGGACTGGAGCTAGAGAGAAGGACTCCCCCCAGCCCTCTCCCTGCTGGCAGCAGCGAGCTCTGGGGTAGGGACCCCCTTCTCCCTCCCGGCAGCACACTCCTCCCCCCACTATCACTGCACGTGCTCCTAGGGCCCCTCTCAGGCCCAGGAATCCGCCTCGCCTCCCCTGTGGTGGGTGCCATGCCGGGTGGGAGGGGGGCAGCTGCCATCACATGTGCGCCTCCTCCCTGCTGCTGCCCCTCACTGTAGCCTCACTGGGGCTGCCCTTTGCCCAGCGTGGGGCAAGAGCAGTGACTGTGGGCAGAGGGGCGGCTGTATTGGTGGAGGGTCCCACTGGAAAATAAAGGGTCCAAGGGGGAAAGGGAGCCTGCCCTGGCATAGTGGGGGGGGACTAGGACCCTGTGGCGGCAGTTAATGCAGGCAGGCAACATGGAACTGCAGGGGACGGGGAGAGACAAACGCTCTGCTCCAGGATCCAGGGAGGTGCATGGGGGCAGCAAAGGGGGGCCGGGGCACACTCAGGGGAGGCAGCAGGTGGGGCCAGGGGGGAGACCCGGCCCCGAACATTCGTGGAGCTGGGCTCCCGGACCCTCAATTTTGCTGGAGCCAGGAGGCGGAGAGGGAGCGAATGCTCCATTTTCTTGCCAGTAGCTACTGCACCTTTTCTTACCGGTCTTCCGTACCGGCCCGTACCTGCTAACTTTCACCTCTGCTTATATCTATATTGGGTTAACTACTGGGATGGTTCTGTTATGCTATATTGGGTGAAACCAGTATAACTCTTTTTTTAATTTCATAACAGGCTACTGGAAAACACAAAGGATGGGAAGCAACAGCTGAAGAAAAAACAATCTCTCAGTTAGCAACTCA
Source organism: Mauremys reevesii (assembly GCF_016161935.1). NCBI lineage: Eukaryota > Metazoa > Chordata > Testudines > Geoemydidae > Mauremys > Mauremys reevesii. The sequence continues at coordinate 58,938 of NW_024100877.1, forward strand.
AGGAGGTTGACAGACAACACCGGAGCTACAAGATGGGAAGAGCATATTTACTGTTTCTAGCCACATTACCCAGCTTGTTTTCCCAGTTCTGGGAATCTGTAGAGATGTGGGGCAGCTGTTGCTGAGAAATTCTTCAGACTGACAGGGACAGATACCGCTGGGGAAGTTTGAAGGCCCTCGGCCTGCCTGGTTCCCCATTAGAGTAGTTGGGTTTGGAGTCAGACGGGTTCAGACTGATTTTTGAAAACCCTCTTATTCTCCCATGTTATGCTGTATTCCTACAGTTCACATTACACACACACACCACTTTGGTTCCAGAAGGCTGGCTGGTCACTCATCTCACCACTACTCACAGCCTCCCAAAGGGAAGAACCACAGGGGCTGAACTCACTCGGACCTGCAGGGTAAGCACAGTTGAACCACAATGTGCTGTACCCCAGGAACCACTCAGAGGGTAGGAGGATCGGGGATCCCATGAGAGAGAAGGGTACAAGGCCTGATATGTGGCACTCAGAGATCAGAGAGGGGGAAGAGATGCCGGTAGCCCAGGAACTCCAAGGGTTATGTACAGGAGAGAGATTCTCGAGACCCTCAGCCAGTCAGGAAACAGAAAAATGCCTCATCAGAGGTTTGAAAATGCATTTGCTGATTAAATTTCCAGCAGCAAATACAGCTGAAGCAATCTGGGAACTAGTCATTGATATTGCATGCAGCCTTTTCGTGCTCAGCCCCTGGGACGATCGGATCCAAAACCTCCCGTAACTCTAGAAATGGGACCCTGTGAGAAGTCTTGACTCCGGTCTTTGGGGTTTTAAACACATTTTGCATGTCAGATTTCTGTGTAGCTTCAACAACCCACTGAGGACCATGGACAGATGTAGGGGAGGGGTTACCAAGCTATCTAGTGCTGCCTGCCCTCCAGCCAATGTCACTGACACACTCCAACAGCCCCATTGAATCCTTTGCTGCTACACAGAACATCTGCCAAGATAAACAGCTTGCAGCCTTTACCCTTAACTTCACACTTTAAAGACAGTGAAACCTGCCAACATACCCAATTCCTGCTAGAGGGGAGCCGCTGACACCACAGATCTTCACCGTAAAGGACAAGGAGTCATCGGAGAGGTTGCACAGGCAGCATCTGTTCAGATACGGAGGCAAATGTCTTTATGAAGCATGTCTGCACATTCCCTTGGGGTCACTTGGCCATCAGGGAATCTCTGCTGCTTAGCTTCTTGTGCACCAGCTTTAACCCTCATCATGCCAATGGCAAACTGCAGGAGGCCAAATCATAGGGGATGCCTGGTGATGCCACCCAACTGGTCTGCAGTGCCAGCCCTGCTACAGAATCTATTCCGGGAATACAGGCTTGTCATCACTGTTTGTATGGTTCCAATTTGTCACATGGCTCACTTGAGGGTGGCTGAGTGGTAACGAGTCTATCACAGCTGCGATCTTGTTGAAATTAAAAAAAATAAAATATAATAAAATCATCATCATAATAATATACAGCCAGATTTTTCCCCAGTAGCCCTTTTCCTGCATTACAAACCCAGAGTGCAGGCCAGGGAAGGGAGATTCCACAAGGCTCCTACATGGAAATATCCCTCAAATCATTCCAATAGAAAAGGTCCCTTCCCTTCTCCCTGAAGAATGAAAAGGGACCCAAGATCCAGGGATTCCCAAAGTTATGCACAGATCTCAGTGATCCACTGGTAGATAGACCCACCCACAATCTCTGGGCCTCCACAACTGCTCTAGGAACCTCTCCAGGTCTCTTGTAGCACAGATTCATTAGAGACGTTCTACCAGGGTTTGCAACAGGAACCACTGCCCACAGGATCTGCGTAAGGGGTCATTATATAGGGTGCAGGGGGCTGCATAGAGATGGGAAGGCTAGTTAGAGTAGCTGATGGGCACAATAGCAGAGGCATGGACTGGTCAGGAGGATTAAACCATTCCATACCCAAAGGGCAGTCACAGACTCAGTCAGTGAAACCTTTGTTTATGTTACAAGGGAAAAGGAGATGAGAAACTTCCAATTTCTCTTGGGGATCCAAAATGTCAGCTCTGTAAACAAAGGCTGTTGCGTATCTATCCCACATTGAGGGGAAAATGACCTATATTAACGAGTTTGTGTTGTACACAGCCCCGTGCAGTGCAAGATGGCATAATACTGCATTTATTCCCCAGAAAGGGAGAAAAGCTGAGAAGCTGGGAAATTGGCTGTTGTCTCCTATTTGTCCTTGAGTGCCTTAGGTAAAGCACTCAGGTGGGTCAGCTGGGCTTGTGGCGCCACCTGCTGCTGTGTTGGGTGATAACAGGGCCTGGAGAGCGTGGCTGTGTCACCAGCCCGGCTGAAGTGTTAGGAGCTCAGGAGTTCCATCGGCTCCCAGACTGTAGCCCAGGGGTGACTATCCATCACAGAGAATTTAAAACAAATGAATAAATTAAACAATATAAGTCACCAGGACCAGATGGGATTCACCCAAGAGTTCTGAAGGAACCCAAACACCAAATTGCAGAACTACTAAATGTGCTATGTGAACTATGGCTGAAATCAGCCTCTCTACCAGGTGAATGGAAAATAGCTAATTTGATGCTGATTTTTTAAGAAGGGTCCAGCAGTGATCCCAGAAACTGCAGGCAAGTAATTCTAACGTCAGTATCAGACAAATTGTTTGAAACCCGTGTGAGCCTGGGCCCAGTCACCACAGTGCTCAGCCGTGCCCATGTTACTGGGCCAAGCTGTGGAGATGATCTTTGACCTCAGACTGCTTTCTCCCAACAAAACTGTCTAAGATGAGGCCCCTGTGGCTGTTGCTCCATTGTTTGGAAGTTACAGCCATTCAGCATCAATGGCTGCAAACACCAGTCTGATGACTGTGCTGAAAGGCTCTGCATCATCTTGACACCCCAACACTCCCCTCACACTTCAACTACATACCCCTCAATGTCACTCCTGAGGACCCCCACATTTGCCACAGATACCGAGGTGCTGGAGTCATGGGGCTTCCCAGAAGCAGCTGCCACAGGAGGCTGATGTAAGAAGACTTTTATAGACAAATGTCAGAGGTGATGCTCTGTGGAACCCTGACACAGCCCTGATCTTAGGGTCCCAGAGTATCTGATCACCTGGAATGTATTTATCCTCCTGCCACCACTGTGAGGCAGGCCAGGGCTATTATCCACCTGTGTAGGGGCTCAGAGACATCCAATGGCTCCCCCATGGTCACACAGGGCAAAGGAATCAAACCCAGCTGTCTTGAGTCACAGAGCAATGCCGAGAACACAGGGCCAGCCTTCCAGCCATCCGAGCGGTGAGAAATATGGCCGGATTCTCTGCTGCACCAGCAGAGCTCCCCACATCACTGCAGAGAGCAGGGATGGCAAAGAGTCAGTTGCAGGGGTTTGATTTGCTGGCCTGTTCTTCTCCTGCCTCAGTGGGGTTCAGAGCAGCCTAGGGGCTGAGAGAAACTCAGCCCACCGGTAACAGCTTTCAAGTGCCCAGCTCATTCTTGCTAAGGCCTTGGGGATGGGGGCCACCCCAGAGTGCCCCCTAGTGGCCCAAGATAGGCCTGCAGACATCTTTCCCTTACCTCCAAGGTAATAATAAGAGCAATAATTAATCTCAGACGGAAGTACTTAAAACAATAGCCTCCTTTGTGGGGTTGCATTAATCCAGTCTTCTCTAAAACACAAGATTTCCTACCCTCTGGCCACACCCTTCCCCTTTCCTCAGAAACCCCCCACCAAACTCTTTTTTGGGGTGAGCATCAGTTCAGGCTTGCTGCAATCCCTGCTCCTTTTCTGTAGAGGCCCGCCACCTACCCCATCTCTTCCCACTAGGCCCCTCCCACTACTCCTCCTCCACTTCCCATGAGGCTCCGCCCCCCTGGCCAGGCCACCAGCTGGACCATGGTAAGTGCTATCCTGAGAGCCAAGGCTGGTGTGGGGAGCCCCAGAATCTCCATCTCCCCTGGGGTGCATCCTGTGAGGCAGGGACACAGGCTAGAGGCTTCTGTTGAGTCCACCAGCCCTCTGTCCAGGGCAGGTGGAGGATCTGGTGGTCCTCACAGTGGCTCTAGCTCCCCGGACACATTTCATCATGGCCCAGCTATAGCTTCTGGCCTGGAGAGGGGGTGGAAGGGAGCAGAGGGTGGGGCCTCATGGGGGAAGAAGAGGGGTGTGGCAGTGTCACAGATGGGGTGGGGCTCCTGCCTCTGTCCTTCTTTTGATTTTGAAAAGGTGGTCACCCTGCTGTGAATGGGAAGGGCGGGATAGGCGCTAGCTGTGACTCTGTGGGGGAGATGAGGACCGTTTCCACCCCTTTTCATTGCTGGGGCAGCACAAAAGGGGGGGCAGAGGAGAGAACCTGGGCCTGAGTCTCTTGCCAGGACTCCTGTGTGTCAGGCCCTCACTCACACACGCCGCTCTGCTCTGTCTCGGTGGGGAGTGTCCTCAGATGTGTGCTGTGTGCAAAGCCATGAATGGGGGTAGGGGGCTGCCTGAATGGCTTCTTCTGGGGCTCCTGCATTAATCATGTGTCTGAGATGACACTGTCACAAAGACCTGGCTGAGGGCATAGGGGAAGGGTGAGTGTCTGTGCCCCTTCAGTAGCCCCTGGCCACAGCTGGTGCAGTTCTCATAGATCACAAAGCACCCAGAGTGTTCGGGAAGGGCCAGGGGTGTGACTGCAGAACAGCTCTGCAGCTTTTTCATGGTCTGTGAATGTTTAACTACAGACGGGACAATGACAGGCCAGGTGTAATGGGAAACAACATCCACGTCCCTTCTCTTTATTGACTGTATCGAGAGGAATTCTGAGGTTTGAGCAGCCACTAATGTGGCTCTTTATGGGCCAAGATCCCACTGGTCCCCTGGCTCTCCATGAACAAAGTGACTTTTAAAATGCTGCTGCCTGCCTTGGCTTCCTTCACCCATTGCACTGTCCTTCCTCACCAGCCCCTCTCCCATTGCTCCAGGCCTTAGACCCTCTCTGAACCTGTCTCTACATAGCACAGATCAGTAGCTCATGTTGTCTTGGATTTAAGGGTCCAGGATGGAGTAGGTGGCCCATATTTTTCGTAGCACCGGTTTTGGAGCTGGATGATGAACTGACTCTTTACTTGATGAACACCCTGATTATCCTCTCACGAAGGTGTTTGCTTTTCACGCTGTACACAATTGGGTTCATCAGAGGTGGGATAAGCAGGTAGATGTACCCCAGGGGAATCTGAAGCAAGTGAGAAGAGCCCTCCCCGAATCTGTGTACCATGGAAAGGCCGATCATTGGCGTGTAGAAGAGCAGGACAGCACAGAGGTGGGAGACGCAGGTGTTCAGGGCCCTAAGGCATTTTGTGGGGGATGTGATGCTCAGCACTGCTTTGAGGATCATCACATAAGAGAGGAAGATGAGCAGCGAGTCCAACCCCACCGTCAAGAGTGCAACCGACAAGCCATAGATACTGTTTACTCTGATATCTGAACAAGCCATCTTCATGACGTCCTGGTTTATGCAGTAGCAATGGGAGAGGACATTGGATCGACAATATTGGAACCGTTGAAGAAGAATAGGGAGCGGGAGAATTACAGCCACCCCTCTTAGCACACACACCAATCCCATCTTGCCTATTCTTGGCAGGGTTAAGATGGAGGCATATCTCAGTGGGTTACGGATCGCGATGAAGCGGTCAAAGGCCATCAACAAGAGCACAGAGGATTCAGTGCATTGAAGCAAGTGGATGAAGAACAGCTGGGCAAAACAGGCATCGAGGCTGATCTCCCTAGAGTTAAACAAGAATATACCCAGTGTCGTCGGCACGGTGGATATCGATAAGGCAAGGTCTGTGATGGCCAACATGGAAAGGAAAATGTACATGGGCTCATGGAGGCTTGGATCTGTTTTTATAATGAACAGAATGACTGAATTTCCTACTATCGAAATAACATACATTAAGCAGAAGGGGATAGAGGTCCAGATATGGACGTCTTCCTCACCTGGGAACCCGGTGAGAAGGAACACTGCAGAGTTCAATTTGGTGTTATTGACAGCTGACATAATGTACTGGGCAGGTCCGAGGAGTTCTGAACTTTCCATCCTAAAAGGAAAAAGGACAGGAGATTGGATGACATTTAGCGAGACATCTTTCTGCTCTCAGTGCAAGTCTAGAGACTCCCAGGAGCTCAAGGAAGATCAGTAAAAACATAGTCTTGGATTTACACAATAAACAGGCAGATGGACATTGCCAGAGTGGATCAGATCCATAGTCTATCTAACCTAGTATCCAGTGGCCAGTTCCAGATGCTTCAGAGAAAGTGGAAGACACCCTGCAATAGGCAGCTTTGAAATAACCTGCACCCACTAATTAGACAAATTTTGCGGTGCAAATCAGGAACGTTTAGAGCCCTTCGAAGGGTTTTTGAAAGAATCCTCACTACTCTAATTGGATTTTATGTTTATCTATATAAACATCCAGTCCGTCTTTGAATCCTGCTAAACTCTTGGCTCCATTGATGTAAATACATGGCAAATGCATGGGTTAAACTGTCACTGTATTTATCTCTCTTGCACTGAAGCTATTTATAAATGTGTTTCATTGCCATATTTTTTATATTATATTATATATATATATATATATATATATATATATATATATATTAATTTCTCCACTCTTGAGAATCCAAATTAAGCCACTGCCTCTTTGCAGTACATGAGATATATTCTTAGGCACAAGTTCTTAATTTAATATCATTGACTTGAATGGCATCGCTCCAGATTTACAAGTATAAATTCAGTCAGAACTGGGTTCTGTTAACTTTCCCGTACCAAATTTTCCAGGTGATATGCTCTGATCACCAAAAATCCATCCAAGAGTAGCTGAAGTGCTTTGCCTGGCCAATGTTGACTGAATCCAGAGAGTTCAATCATCCTACAGCCTTCTCTTCATCCTCACTTGACCTGCATCCTCTTCTCATGCAATGGTCTGTAGATAATTGGCAAGTTACAAGCTAACACAGACAGTTACTTCAGTTGGGCAGGTGTGGAGTTAGTGTCACATATGGGTGAATAGTGAAAACACTAGGTTTGCACTAATATCTGGTTGAGTGTGCACATTACTTTCCCATTCTTGTATAAGCAGTGATGGGCATAAATTACATACAAGCATCATTACACTCCCCTTTCCTGCACCTCAGCTCTTCTCTGCCGAAACACAGACCAGCGGTTCTGTTGTCTCATGACTCTTTGGAAAGTCCTGCACAGTTATCGCAGAGGGATTGTGTTCTTGACCCTGAATGTAGGTGTTTGAAACAGCTACTGGTCAGTTACCAGATGACGGCATTATACAGCTTTTCCACTGAAAAAAGGGTTAATAGCAGAAACCCATTGCAAAGAGTATGTGGAATATTGTAGCTCCTCTGACCCTTAGTTAACAACTGACTGGTTCTCCTCAGGTTCTGTTCTGCCAGGCTGTAGCCTGTATCTGGCATGGTAACCCTTGAGATCAGTATAAAATATTTTTATTCCCTGAGCTTTCACTTTCTGTTAGATAGTACCCCCAGCAGGTGTTATTCAAGCACAATGAGGGTTTGCAGGAAGTGGATTTCAAAGTCAAATGCATGCAGTATACATGGAAATTGAACATCATTTCACGCATAAAAGTAGTCTGTCGCTCTCTCTCTTTCTCTCTCTCTGAGTGTCTCTGTCCCGTATTCCTAAAATACGTAGCACCCAAAATTAATATTGGGAGAGATATGGAGCTGAGATGCCATAATGAATCTGTAGGTTAAACCGAGTTCTTGGGATGTTTGCTTATAGCTATATTGGTTTAACTACTGGGATGTTTGTCTTATGGCTTTATTGGGTGAAACCAGTATGGCTCTTCTGAATTTAAAAACAGGCTGCTGGAAATCATGAAGGAAGGGAAGCAGCAGCTGAAGAAGAACCATCTCTCAGTGAGCACTTCATGGAGGTTGAGAGACAACAGCGGAGCTACAATCTGGGAAGAGCCTATTTCCAGGCTCCAGCCACGTTACCCAGCTTGTTGTCTCAGTTCTGGGAGTCTGTAGAGAGGTGGAGCAGCTGTTGCTGAGAAGCTCTTCAGACTGACAGGCACAGACACCACTGGGGAAGTCTGAAGGCCCTCGGCCTGCCTGGTTCCCCATTAGAGTGGTAGGGTTTGGGGGTCAGACACAAACAGACTGTTTCTTGAAAACCCTCTTATTCTCCCATGTTACGCTTTATTCCTACAGTTCACATTACACACCAATTTGGTTCCAGAAGGCTGGCTGCTCACTCATCTCACCACTAGTCACAGCCTCCCAAAGGAAAGAACCACAGGTGCTGAACCCACTCAGACCTGCTTAGTAGGCACAGTCAACCCGCAGTGTGCTGTAGCCCAGGGGCCAGTCTGAGGGTGGGAGCATCATGGGATGCCATCCCATGAGAGGGCAGGGTACGAGGCCTGACATGTGGCACTCAGAGACTCAGAGATGCTGGTAGCCCAGTAACTCTGAGGGTTATCTACATGACAGAGATTCTAGAGCCCTCAGCCAGTCAGGAAATAGAAATATGCCTCATCAGATCTTTTACCACAGAGCAATCAGCTCTGAATTCCTGCCTTCACAATTAACCTGGAGAATAAAACCTTTGAAAATGTGTTTGCTGATTAAATTTCCAGCAGCAAATAAACCTGAGGCAACTGGGGAACTAGTCACTGATATTCTGTGCGGTGTCCTCGCGCTCACCCCTGACAGGATCAGGCGCAAAGCACACGGCACCCGTAGAAATGGGACCCATTGAGAAATCCTAATAGACTCATAGACTTTAAGGTCAGAAGGGACAGGGGCGGCTCTAGGATTTCCGCCGCCCCAAGCAGGGCGGCGCGCCGCGGGGGGTGCTCTAGCAGTCGCCGGTCCCGCGGCTCCGGTGGACCTCCCGCAGACGTGCCTGCGGATGTTCCACCGGAGCAGCGGGACCAGCGGCCCCTCCGAAGGCACGTCCGCGGGAGGTCTACCGGAGCCGCGGTCCCAGCGGACCTTCTGCAGGCATGCCTGCGGGAGCTACGCTGGAGCCGCATGCCGCCCTCCCCCTGGGATGCCGCCCCAAGCGCACGCTTGGCGCGCTGGGGTCTGGAGCCGGCCCTGAGAAGGGACCATTATGATCATCTAATCTGACCTCCTGCACAATGCAGGCCACAGAATCTCACCCATCCACTTCTAACAACCCCCTAACCTATGTCTGAATTATTGAAGTACACAAATTGTGGTTTGAAGACCTCAAGCTGCAGAGAATCCTTCAGCAAGTGACCCGTGCCCCATGCTGCAGAGGAAGGTGAAAAACCTCCAAGGCCTCTGCCAATCTGCCCTGGAGAAAAATTCCTTCCCGGCCCCAAATATGGCGATCAGTTAAACCCTGAGCATGTGGGCAAGACTCACCAGCCAGCACCGAGGAAAGAATTCTCTGTAGTAACTCAGATCCCACCCCATCTAACATCCCATCACAGACCACTGGGCATACTTACCTGTTGATAATCAAAGATCAGTTGCCAAATTAATTGCCAAAATTAGGCTATCCCATCATACCATCACCTCCATAAACTTATCAAGCTTAGTCTTAAAGCCAGATATGTCTTTTGCCCCCACTACTCCCCTTGGAAGGCTGTTCCAGAACTTCACTCCTCTAATGGTTAGAAACCTTCGTCCAATTTCAAGTCTAAACTTCCTAGTGTCCAGTTTATATCCATTTGTTCTTGTGTCCACATTGGTACTAATCTTAAATAATTCCTCTCCATCCCTAATATTAATCCCTCTGATATATTTATAAAGAGCAATCATAACCCCCCTCAACCTTCTTTTGGTTAGGCTAAACAAGCCAAGCTCTTTCAGTCTCCTTTCAAAAGACAGGTTTTCCATTCCTCGGGTCATCCTAGTAGCCCGTCTCTGAACCTGTTCCAATTTGAATTCATCCTTCTTAAATATGGGAGACCAGAACTGTACACAGCATTCCAGATGAGGTCTCACGAGTGCCTTGTATAACGGTACTAACACCTCCTTATCTTTGCTGGAAATACCTCGCATCCTAAAACTGCATTAGCTTTTTTAATGGCCAGATCACATTGGTGGCTCATAGTCATCCGGTGATCAACCAATACTCCGAGGTCCTTCTCCTCCTCGGTTACTTCCAACTGATGCGTCCCCAATTTATAACTAACATTCTTGTTATTTATCCCTAAATGCATGACCTTGCACTTTTCATATTAAATTTCATCCTATTACTATTACTCTAGTCTACAAGGTCATCCAGATCTTCCTGTATGATATCCCGGTCATTCTCTGTGTTAGCAATACCTCCCAGGTTTGTGTCATCCGCAAACTTTATTAGCACATTCCCGCTTTTTGTGCCAAGGTCAGTAATAAAGAGGTTAAATAAGATTGGTCCCAAAACTGATCCCTGAGGAATGCCACTAGTAACCTCCTTCCAGCCTGACAGTTCACCTTTCAGTATGACCCATTGTAGTCTCCCCTTTAACCAGTTCCTTATCCACCTTTCAATTTTCATATTGATCCCCATCTTTTCCAATTTAACTAATAATTCCCCATGTGGAACCGTGTCAAATACCTTACTGAAATTGAGGTAAATTAGATCCACTGCATTTCCTTTGTCTAAAAAATCTGTTACTTTCTCAAAGAAGGAGATCAGGTTGGTTTGGCACGATCTACCTTTTGTGAAACCATGTTGTATTTTGTCCCAATTACCATTGACCTTCAGTTGTGCCAGCCTCCATCCTATAAGTCCATTTCCCTCCTTACTCAGGTGAAGTCCATCCCGAGAGAACAGTCCTCTGTCCACGAATGCTTCCCATTGGCCATACATCCCAAAACCCTCCTCATAGCACCACTGCCTGAGCCATCTGCTGATCACCATAATCTTGTCACACCTTTGTTGCCCTTTTCTAGGAACAGGCAAAATCCCACTGAATATCACCTGAGCCTTGATTTCCTTAAGCGTCTTTGTCTGGCATAGTCTCCCTTGATACGTTCCAGCGAGAATCTAGCTGTATCATTTGTTCCCATATGAAGGACAATCAGCGGATTCTTTCCCGCTCCCATTAGGATCCTTTTCAGCCTCAGGTCCACATCCCGTATCTTAGCACCCAGCAGACAGCACACCCTTCTGTTCTCCGGATCAGCTCTAGTTACAGGCCTGTCTATTCTTCTCAGTAAGGAGTCCCCAATGACGTAGACCTGCCTTTTCCTGGTGACAGTATGATTCTCTGGTCTATCCCCTGCTCCCACTGGCTGCAAGTCCTCTCGATTCCTATTCACCCTTGCAATCCTCTGCAACCCATCCCGTATCCTCCTGGGGCTCATATTTGCTGTTGTCTTCATTGATTCTTCCCCTCTTCCTGTAGGGCTAGCAGCTCTTCTTTTTTTCCTTGCCCTCTCACTTTCAGCGACCACCTGCTGTGCCCCTTCTTCATTGTCCAACTCTGCAAACCTGTTCCTGAGCTCTATTTCTCCTTCACTAGCCCGTCTTTTCCTCTGCCTGGTTCTTGTAGTCACATGCTTCCACTGTCCACTTTCCTCACCCAGCAGTCTCCCCTCAGAATACTCTGGTCCTGCTGCCATCTGCAAGTCTGAGCTTTTCCCTTCAGCCTCCTCATGTCTCTGCACCATCATCTGCTCGAACCCCCTTTGTAGACGGGTTGGACTCACCCCTGTGGCGCCTCCTGCTGGTGACTCTGGGAATTAGCTCTTTTCCAGCGCTGGAGCGCCCTCTGCAGGCTGGTGATCCGCCTGTCCTCAGGCCCCCCCGTGTCCCTCCCTGGACCCGGTGCCCTTTTATATGGTGTGCTGCCCCCTAGCAGTAACCCCTATTCTCTCAGGGTTTCCCCTCTCCTCAGGGAACCCTCACCCTCTATATCCCCACCTTGCCTCAGTATATGGCTACTGCCAGTCATTGTCTAGCCCCACACTCTGAGGCAGACTGCAGTATCAGCCTACTCATCACAGGCAAAGGGGTTTGGACCTGCTGCCTTGGCCTACCCCTGGGCTGCCCTCTGCAATCCCCAGTACCTTTTAGCCCAATGCTAGGCTGCAGCCTTGTGCTTTCCAGGCTGGAGATCCCCAGCTCCTCTGCCTTTCCCCAGCCCTGCTTCACTCAGGTATCCAATTTCATGCTCCCTGCAACTAGGCCCTTCTCTCTCTGAAGGCAGAGAGAGACTGTCTGTTTCTGGCTTCCCTGGCCTTTTATAGGGGCCAGCTGTGGTTCAGTTTGGGGCGTGGCCTCACCTGCAGCCACTTCCTCCATTAGCCCAGTCTTGAGAACCACCACTCTCAAGCCCTGCCAGGCTGCTTTTAAACCCCTCCAGGCAGGAGCAAGGCTTCACCCTGCTACACACACCCCACCTCAAGAACCCCTCCACCGGGGGGCAGGCAGGGTGCTCTACCGGCCCAGCTTTTTCCTCAGCTGGGCCCGCAGGGAATCCCTCTCTTGCTGCAGGCTCTCCAGTGTTTGGAGCAGTCTGCTGGCTTCCTCTGCCTTTGTCTGGGTTCCCACCGTAGACCTCCCTAGTCCTACGTGGGTTCCCACATCAGTTTGGGTTCCCACCTCGGCCCTCTTGGCCTTTGTGTGAATTCCCTGTTTAAGGTGAGGCCGTTCTGCCCCAGCCCCCTTGTCTTTAGGGGCCTCAGACTGGACTACCCCTTCCTGGCGGCTAGTCCCAGACCGAGCCTTGGTTTCAGGCACTCCCCCTTTCTGTCTCAGGGGGCAATACCTCTTTATGTGGCCCTTGGTGTGGCAGTGGAAGCACCCTCGGCACCTTCCCCCTGCCACGGCCCCAGTCCTGCTTGTTTGGGCCCTAGCCCTTTCTTCTGGGCTGGCCCGGGCCTTGGGAGCTCCATGAGGGCACTCCCTCTTTAGGTGTCCCCGCTCCCCACAAGCCCAACAAGTTTGGAGGCCCCCTGTTAACTTCACAGGGGGCACTCGAGTCTGGTAGGGGCACTCTCTTCTGAAGTGTCCCCGTCGCCCACAGGCGAAACAGTCTTTCGGCCCTGGCACTGGCCTCCAGCCCAAGGTGCCTGGCCCCCGCTGAGGTCCATGTGCCCGTCCCCGCAGCAGCTGAAGCAGCCGCGCTTGCTGCTTGGTGAGCTGGGCCACACAGGCTCTCCAATAGTAGTCCATGTACTTCAGTTTCTCAAGTCTCTGTTCCAGACAATAGTCCTCAGTCCTTGCCCTGGCCCCTTGTATCAGGGGCGGACCGCTATGCCCGCATTCTCCACCACGTGTAGATGGGTCGGACTCACCCCTGTGGCGCCTCCTGCTGGTGACTCTGGGAATTAGCTCTTTTCCAGCGCTGGAGCGCCCTCTGCAGGCTCGTGATCCGCCTGTCCTCAGGCCCCCCGTGTCCCTCCCTGGACCCGGTGCCCTTTTATATGGGGTGCTGCCCCCTGGCAGTAACCCCTATTCTCTCAGGGTTTCCCCTCTCCTCAGGGAACCCTCACCCTCTATCCCCACCTTGCCTCAGTATATGGCTACTGCCAGTCATTGTCTAGCCCCACGCCCTGGGGCAGACTGCAGTATCAGCCACTCATCACAGGCAAAGGGGTTTGGACCTGCTGCCTTGGCCTACCCCTGGGCTGCCCTCTGCAACCCCTAGTACCTTTTAGCCCAATGCTAGGCTGCAGCCTGGGGCTTTCCAGGCTGGAGCTCCCCAGCTCCTCAGCCTTTCCCCAGCCCTGCTTCACTCAGGTATCCAATTTCATGCTCCCTGCAGCTAGGCCCTTCTCTCTCTGAAGGCAGAGAGAGACTGTCTGTTTCTGGCTTCCCTGGCCTTTTATAGGGGCCAGCTGTGGTTCAGTTTGGGGCGTGGCCTCACCTGCAGCCACTTCCTCCATTAGCCCAGTCTTGAGAACCGCCACTCTCAAGCCCTGCCAGGCTGCTTTTAAACCCCTCCAGGCAGGAGCAAGGGTTCATCCTGCTACACCCTTCTACACTCAACCAGAGTTTCCACCTGCATCTCCAGTCCTCGGATCTTTTCTTCCATCAGCTCTATCAGGCGGCACTTCATGCAGACAAAACTCTTTTCAGGTACCCCCTCCAGGATCATGTACATGCTGCAGCTTTCACATCCAGTCATCCTCATTGTGTCTTTCACTGCTGTCTCTCTATCGGTCATAGCCTTCCCACCTAAAACCTGTTAGTCCAAGAAACACAAACCAAAACAGACCCCCAACAGGCACCAGAACACTGGCAAACCACAACCCACTCCCTTCACTAGCCTGTCAGTTCCTCTGCATAGGTCTCTAAGTCTCCCCCACGAACTCCCCCTGTAAACTCCCCTGTTTACAGCTCTGTTTGCTGGCTGCTGTGCCGCTGACTCAGGGGCTTTGGGTTTTTACACTCCGAGTTCATTTTGAATCTCAGATTTCTGTGTAGCTTGAACAACCCACCGAGGACCATGGGCAGATGTAGCGGTGGGATTCCCAAGCTACCTAGCACTGCCTGTTCTCCAGCCCCAACACTGAGTCACCCCAACAGCCCAGCTTATTTTTCTTTCTCACTACAGAACATCTGCAAATGGAAACAGCTTGCAGTCTTTCCTCTTCACTTTGCATTCTAAAGATACTGAAACCTGCCAACGTACCCAATTCCTGCTAGAAGGGGAGCCGCTGACACCAGAGATCTTCACCCTAAATGACAAGGAGTCATCAGAGAGGGTGCACAGGGAGCAGGCAGTATCTGTTCAGACAGGGAGGCAGGTGTCTTTATGAAGCATGTCTGCATATTCCCTTGGGGGCCACTTGGCCATTAGGGAAACTCCGCTGCTTGGCTTAGTGTCCACCAGCTTTAATCACCATCACGGCCAACGGAAAATTGCAAGAGGCCAAATCACAGGGGATGCGTTGTCATGCTACCCATGCTGAGTCATAGCATCCATTACTGATAGGCTGGCTGAAAGGTTCACAGGTTGGCTAAACTCCTCCATGGTCCATTGTCTTTGTTTATGAGCCATCAGTAAGACTATATTTTAGTCATGGGTATTTTTTTGAAAAACAGTTATGGACAGCTCTTGCACAATAAACAAAAATTCATGATTTTTAATATGTACCCCTACCTAAAACTTGGGCGGAGGGCAGTGGGTGCCTGGGGGGGGTCGTCCGGGGGCACCGGAGGTGCTGGGGGAGATGGCATGGGACCACTGCTGGTGCTGGAGGGTGCAGGTTGTGACACATGGCCCAGAAACCCCACTGATGCTGGAGCTGGGGGGGAAGGCATCGCCACGCCGGTGGTGGGGCAAGGGGGTTGATAAGGCTGGCAGGCTACCTGCCCGCCTCCATGTGTCCCTGCAGCTCCCTGCCCATATGGGAACTGCAGCCAATAGGGGCTGTGGGGATAGGGTCTGTGAGCATTGGCAGAGCATGGAGCCCCTGGCCCCTCCTCCTAGGAGCTGCAGGTACATGACAGTGGGAGACAGGGTTCCCGCCACCCCACTGTAAGAGCCTCCCTACACTATAACCCCCTGCTGCTAGCCCTGAGCCCACTCCCACATACTCAAACTGCTGCCATTGCTGGCCCAGATGCTTTCTCTCTCTTTCCTTCCCCTCCATTTCTTTGCCTGGCACTTCCATAGCTAGTTTCTTTTACTCAGTTTCTGGCTGTTTGAGTTCCAAAATTCTCTGGTGTGCAGCTCCTTCAGCTTGCTTCTGAGCTTCCCTATCTTTTATCTGGAATTCTTTCAACTCCAAAAGTCTTTTATGTTCATCTTCTTTTTCTTCGGCCGGCAATCTGCACGGCTCCAATTTCACAGCAGTTTCACACTCACTCATTTTCCTGCTTTTCTGTCCCTACTTACATTTTCCGAAATAAGCAAAGAGATAACAACAAAGTGGAAACCTCTTTGACAGATCTTGAGCCACCTCACATAAATCTCACTTAAAAACTCCACCACGGTATGAAGTGCAAATCTCACTCAGAACAGCAAGCTATGCATTTCACACGACTTGCTGTGCTACTGTGATCGGTCGTCAACCTTGGGGTGCAGTCTGGGAGCTGCTGGAACCGCTGAGCTCCTAACCATTCAGCTGGGCTGGCTTCTTTCACACTGCTATGCTGGTGACACAGCCAGCCTCTCCGGGCCCTGTTATCAACCAACACAACAGCAGGTGGCGCTGCAGACCCAACTGATTTACCTGAGCGCTTTACTTGCGTCACTCAAGGACAAACAGGAGAGACGAGCTAATTTCCCAGCTCCCCGGACTTGCACCTTTCCTGGAGTATAAAGCCAGAATTACACCACCTTGCACTGCACAGGGATCTCTAAAATGCAAACTCATTAATATAGGTCATTTTCCCCTCAATGTGGGAGAGATATGCAACAGACTTTGTTTACAGCACTGACATTTTCCCAAACACATCATTCAAAACACACTGTTTATGATAAAATGTAGACCACGTTTATTAATGACAGAAAGGTATTTTAAGTGATTATAAGTGATAGCAAACCGATCAAAGCAGATTACCTAGCAAATAAACAGAGTTGTGAACTGAGCCTAATAAACTAAATAGATAGAATATAAATTGGCAGTTTGTCACCCTGATTGATGATACAAGCAGTCCACAAAGTTTTCATACACAAGCAAGGAATCTCTTCTTAAACCCTGGGTTGGTTGCATGCTGTAGCTATCTTTAGAAATCTCATACTGGTACCTCCTTTGCATTTTTTTTTAAATCTGCTGTGAAAGTGTTCTTAAAATGAACAACATGTCCTGGGTCATCATCCGAGACTGCTATAACAGAAAATATATGGCAGAATGCGGGTAAAGCGGAGCAGGGGACATACATTTCTCCCCCAAGTTCAGTCACAAATGTAATTAACACATTATTTTTTTCACAAGTGTCATCAGCATGGAAGCATGTCATCTACAACGGTGGCCAAAGCATGAAGGGGCATAGGAATGTTTAGCATGTCTGGCACGTGAATACCTTGCAATGCTGGCTACAAAAGTGCCATGCAAATTCCTGTTCTCACTTTCTGGTAATTTTGTAATTAGGAAGCAGGCAGCATTATCTCCCGTAAATGTAAAGGAACTTATTTGTCTTAGCAATTAGCTGAACAAGAACTAGGGCTGAGTGAATTTATAGGCTCTGAAGTTTTATGTTGTTTTGGTTTTGAGTGCAGTTATTTAACAAATAAAATCTACAAGTGTAAATTGCACTTTCACGACAAAGAGATTATACTACAGCACTTATATGAGGTGAATTGAAAAAATACTATATTTTTGTTTATCATTTTTACAGTGCAAATATTTGCAATCAAAATATATACTTTGATTTCAATTACAACACACAATACAATATATGTGAAAAAGTAGAAAAACATCCATACTATTTAATAAATTTCATTTGGTATTCTATTGTTTAACAGTGCAATAAAAACTGTGATTAATTTTTAAATGCAATTAATTTTTGAGTTAATCGCGTGAGTTAACTGTGATTAATCAACAGCCCTAGTTTTCTAGCTTTTCTGCAACTCATTTAAAAAAAACATTTTTACGAAAACTGAAAGCTGAGATTCTCCATGCAGTGCCTTGAATCCAGAACATGGGGCTGTAAGAATGACAGGAAACAGTGCGAGACTCCCAATAAAATCCCAGGAGTGGGCACTGCTGGCCGCCTCTCAAGCGAAGCTCACACAAACAAAGGTACTGAGGGTTAGTTAGTAGATATTTCTGGTCACACAGTACATCAGTGGCAGAAACACTGTGCCCCTCTGAACTGGGCTACAAAGCCTCCTATTGTAAGAAACAGGGTTTCATCACAGACAGCCGGATATAGCAGTGACTGTCTCGAAGAATCACTGGTTCTTGTGGCACCGCTCAGAGGGTCGCTTCCTCTTCTTCAGACATGAGACATTCACATGCCAGATAAGAAAGGCCATGCACATTCTTAATAGGGGATAGGCACTAGCTGTGCCTCTGTTGGGGAGATGAGGGCTATTTCCACTCCATTTCATTGCTAGGGCAACACAAATGGAGGGGCAGATGAGGGAACTAGGGTCTCAGTCTTTTGCCAGGTCTCCTATGTGTCAGAACCTCATTCACACCGGCAGCTCTGCCTCGGTGGGGAATGGGCTCAGAGGTGTGCTGTGTGCAGAGCCATCAATGGGGGTAGAGGGTTTGCCTGAATGGCTTCTCCCGGGGCTCCTGTGTTAATCATGGGTCTGACATGACTCAGTCACAAACATCTGGCTGAGAGTGTAAGGGGACGGTGGGTGTCTGTGCCCCTTGAACAGCCCCATCCACAGCTGGAGCAGCCCCCAAGGATCTCGCAGCACCCAGAGCGCTCAGGAAGGGCCAGGACTGCAACAGTTGAACAGCTCTGCACCGTTTTTCATACCCTGTGAGTGTTTAACCACAGACAGGACAGTGACAGGCCAAGTGTAATGGGAAACAACATTCACATCCCTTGTTTTTATTAACTGTATCAACAGGAATTCTGAGGTCAGAGCAGCCACGGATGCGGCTCTTTTTTGAACAGAATCCCACTGGTTCCCTGGCTCTTCACAAAACAAAGTCACTTTTAAACGCTCTGCCTGCCTTGGTCTCCTTCCCCCAGTGAGCTCACCAGCCGCTCTCCCATTGCTCCAGGCCTTAGACCCCCTCTGAACCTGTCTCTCCATAATGGAGATCACTAGCTCATGTCTTCTCGGATTTAAGAGTCCAGGATGGAATAGGTGGCCTGTATTTTTTGTCTATCACTTCATCAGCCCTGGAGCTGGATGTTGAACTGACCCTTCACTTGATGTATGCCCTGATTATCCTCTCACGAAGGTGTTTGCTTTTCACGCTGTACACGATTGGGTTCATCAGGGGTGGGACCAGCAGGTAGATATAACCCAGGACAGTTTGAAACAAGGGAAAAGAGCCCTTCCCGAATCTGTGTATCATAGACAGGCCGGTCATTGGCATGTAGAAGAGCAGGACGGCACAGAGGTGGGAGACGCAGGTGTTCAGGGCCCTGAGGCGCTCTGCATTGGACGCGATGCTCAGCGCTGTTTTGAGGATCATCACATAAGAGAGAAAGATGAGCAGCGAGTCCAGCCCCACCGTCAAGAGTGGAACAGACAAGCCATAGATGCTGTTCACTCTGATATCCGAACAAGCCATCTTCATGACCTCCTGGTTTATGCAGTACGAATGGGAGAGGACATTGGCTCGACAATATTGTAACCGTTGAAGAAGAAAAGGGATTGGGAGTATTACAGCCACCCCTCTGAGCACACACACCAGTCCTATCTTGCCTATTCTTGGCAGGGTTAAGATGGAAGCATATCTTAGTGGGTTATAGATCGCGATAAAGCGGTCAAAGGCCATTAACAAGAGCACGGAGGATTCAATGCATTTAAGCAAGTGGATGAAGAATAGCTGGGCAAGACAGGCATTGAGGCTGATCTCCCTAGAGTTAAGCAAGTATATGCCCAATATCGTCGGTATGGTGGCTATCAATAAGCCAAGGTCTGTGACGGCCAACATGGAAAGGAAAATGTACATGGGCTCATGGAGGCTTGGATCTGTTTTTATAATGAACAGAATGACTGAATTTCCTATTATTGAAATAAGATACATGAAGCAGAAGGGGATAGAGATCCAGAGATGGACGTCTTCCTTTCCAGGTATCCCGGTGAGAAGGAACACTGCAGGTGTGTATTTGGTGTCATTGACAGCTGACATAATGTACTCGGCAGGTCCCAGGAGTTCAGAACTTTCCTTCCTAAAAGGAAAAAGAACAGGAAACTAGATGACATTTAATTAGACATCTTTCTGCTCTCAGTGCAAGTCTAGAGACTCCCAGGAGCTCAAGAAAGATCAGCAAAAGCACAGTCTTGGATTTACACAACAAATAGGAAGATAGGCATTGCCATAGTTCATCAGACCCATAGTCCATCTAGCCCAGAGGTTCTCAAACTGGGGTCGGGACCTCAGGAGGTCAAGAGGTTTTCTATTGGGGGGTAGCGAGCTATCAGCCTCCACCCCAAACCCCGCTTTGCCTCCAGCATTTATAATGCTTTTCAATAAATAAACAAGTGTTTTTAATTTGTAAGGGGGGGGGTCCCACTCAGAGGCTTCTGTGGGGAAGGGGTCACCTGTACAACCATTTGAGAACCACTGATCTGGCCTAGTATGCAGTGGCCAGTTCCAGATGCTTCAGAGGAAGTGAAGGACGCCCTGCAATAGGGATCTTTGCAATAACCTGCACCCACTAATTAGACAATTTTTGCGATGCAAATCAGGACGTTTTAGAACCCATTGAAGAGTTTTTGAAACTATCCTCACTATTCTAATTAGATTTTCTGGTTATCTATATAAACATCCCGTCCCTCTTTGAATCCTACTAAACTCTTGGCCTAACTGATATCTTGTGGCTGGGAGTTCCACAGCCTGCTTGAGTGCTGTGTGATTTTGTAATTGTGACTTTCCCACAGACACTCTTTCTGGCCCTCCACTTCTGAGGCCTGGTCTACACTACGCGTTTAAACCGGTTTTAGGAGCATTAAACCGATTTAATGCCACACCCGTCCACACTAAGAGGCCCTTTATATCGATATAAAGGGCTCTTTAATCCAGTTTCTGTACTCCTCCCTAATGAGAGGAGTAGCGCTAATATCGGTATTACCATATCGGATTAGGTTAGTGTGGCTGCAAATCGATGGTATTGGCCTCCGGGCGGTATCCACAGTGCACCACTGACCGCTCTGGACAGGAATCTGAACTCGGATGCAGTGGCCAGGTAGACAGGAAAAGCCCCGCGAACTTTTGAATATCATTTCCTGTTTGCCCAGCATGGAGCTCCGATCAGCACGGGTGGCGATGCAGTCCAAATCAAAATCCAAAAAGAGCTCCAGCGTGGCCCGTGCACGGATGTGATCGCTGTATGGACAGGCAAATCTGTTCTATCAGAGCTCCGTTACAGAAGACAGACGCCATAGCAGGGACTCAGCATGCTGCTGCATGACAAGCATAACGGAAAGCCAAAGAATCAAATGGACGCTCATGGAGGAGGGGACTGAGGACTCAAGGTATCCCACAGTTCCTGTAGTCTCCGAAAAGCATTTGCAGTCTTGACTGAGCTCCCAATGCCTGTAGGGTCAAACACATTGTCCGGTGGTTCAGGGCATAGCTCGTCAATGTACCCCACCCCCACCCCGGAAGGAAAAGGGAAAAAATCATCTCTTGACTCTTTTAAATGTCACCCTATGTGTACTGAATGCTGCTGGTAGACGCGATGCTGCAGCACTGAACTGTGGCATCCTCGCCCCCCCTCCTTGGTGGGTGATGGTACACTATGGCAGATATCTGTCGTCATCATCGGCCTTGTGGCAGATGGTGTAGTGCAATACGACTGGTATCCATCCTCGTCATCATCCCATAAGTACTCCTGACTGGCCTCCCAGTCATTCCCAGTAGACGGTACAGAACGGCTGGTAACCGTCTTCATCATAGCAACAGGGGGCTGAGCACCATCAGCCCCCACCCTTCATGTGTAAAGAAAAGATTCTGTACTGCCTGGACTATCATAGCAGCTGGAGGCTGCCTTCCCCTCATTTTATTTCACTAACCAGTCTCTGTTTCTTATTCCTGCATTTTTTATTACTTCAGCATACAAACGGGGGGGACAATGCAACGGTAGCCCAGGAAGGCTGTGGGAGGAGGGAAGCAACAGGTGGGGTTGTTGCAGGAGCACCCCCTGTGAATGGCATGCAGCTCATCATTCCTGCGGGATCTGACACGGAGCGGCTGTGCTCTCTGGTTCTCTGATACACTGGATCTCTAGTACACTTGCCCCGTATTCTAGGCAGGACTGATTCTATTTTTAGATACCATAAAGGAGGAATTGACTTGGGGAGTCATTCCCATTTTTGTCTTTTGCACCCCTGGCTGATCTCAGCCAGGGGCACCTATGACAGCAGCAGAAGGTATAGTGCAATACGACTGGTAACCATCACCTCATTGCCAATTTACAATTTACAATGGCATGGTAGACGGTACAGAACGGCTGCTAACCATCTCTGCTGTCATGCAAAAGCAAATGAATGCTGCTGTGTAGCGCTGCTGAATCGCCTCTGTCCGCAGCATCTAGTACACATACGGTGACAGTGACAAAAGTCAAAACAGGCTCCATGGTTGCCATGCTATGGCATCTGCCAGGGAAATCCAGGGAAAAAGGGCGCAAAATGATTGTCTGCCGTTGCTTTCCCGGAGGAAGGAATGACTGACGACATTTACCCAGAACCACCCGCGACAATGATTTTTGCCCCATCAGGCACTGGGATCTCAACCCAGAATTCCAAAGGGCAGGGGAGACTGCGGGAACTATGGGATAGCTACGGAATAGCTACCCACAGTGCAACGCTCCAGAAATCGACGCTAGCCTCGGACCATGGACGCACACCACCGAATAAATGTGCTTAGTGTGGCCGCGTGCACTTGATTTTATACAATCTGTTTTACTAAACCGGTTTATGTAAATTCGGAATAATCCCATAGTGTAGACGTACCCTGAGTGTGGTCTATTTTAACATGAGATGAGTGTGAACACACAGGAAGTGCATGGGTAAAACAGTCAGTGTATTTATCTGCCCTGCACTAAAGCTATTTATAAACGTATTTCATTGCCTCATTATATACACTTTTTTATTTTCTCTAATCCTGAGAGTCCAAATTCAGCCACTGCCTCTTTGCAGTACATGAGATACATTCTTAGGCACAAGTTCTTAATTCAATAACATTGACTTGAATGACATTGTTCCAGATTTACATACGTAAATTCGATAAGAACCAGGCTCTGTAAACTTTTCCTTACCAAATGCTCCCAGTGATACACTCTGACCCAAGAATCCCTCCAAGAGAAGCTGAAGTGCTTTGCCCTGCCTATGTTGACTGAATCCAGAGAGTTCAATCATCCTACAGGTTCCCCTTCATCCTCACAGGACCTGCACCCTCTCCCCAGGCAACGGTCTGTAGATATTTGGAAAGTTACAAAAGCTAACACAGACATTTACTTTATTTAGGCAGATGTGTGGTTAGCATCACATATTGGTGAACAGTGAAAACGCTAGGTTTGCACTAATATCTAGTTGAATGTGCCAGTTTCTTCAGCCATGCTTGTGTAAGTGGTGATGGGAGTCAATTACATACAACCACTATTACACTCCCCTTTTCTGCACCTGAGCTCTACTCTGCTGAAACAGAGGCCAGGAGTTCTGTTCTCTCATGACTTTACTGTTTGGAAAGTCTTGCACAGGGACTACAGAGGGATTGTGTTCTTGACCCTGAATGTAAGTGTTAGAAACAGCTACTGGTCAGTTACCAGGTGGCAGAATCATACAACTGTTCACTGAACAAAGGGTTAACAGCACAAATCTATTGCAAACAGTATGTGGAGCACTTCTGAAATACTTTCTAAAGCAAAAGGCATTAAGCAGTAAAATTACCACTGCTCCTTCCTGTAGAGATTCCAACAACTCTGCTGCTGGTTTTTGATACTCATGCATGTCATTAAAGTTTGGTTTCTAATATTTGTATTAGAATAAAAAAAATTGGCATAACATTTACACATCTGTATTTTAGTACACAGATGTTCACCAATCATTTCTCCTCTGATCTACTTTCAGAGATGATTTCTAAGGTTAGAATGAGACTTAAAATGTAGCATCTGTCAAACAAAAATCTAGGAGCTCCTCTGTCCCTGGATTAATAGCAGACTAGTTCTACCTCAGGTTCTGTTCTGTCTGTCTGAAGTCTGTATGTGGAGTAGTAACAGGCACTGGGATTAGTATATATATATATCACTCTGTAGTGCATAGTAACTCCAACACCTGTTATTTAGGTTATTTCCAGGCTCCAGCCACGTTACACAGCATGTATTGCCAGGGCTGGGAGTCTGTCCAGATGTGGGGCAGCTCTTTGCTGAGAGGCTGTTCAGACTGATATACACAGACACTGCTGGGGAAATATGAAGCCTCTCTGGCTACCTGTGACCCTATCAGAGTGGGAGGGCTTGGCATCACAGACATGTATTGACTATTCTTTAAAAAACCCTCTTATTCCCCCCATGTTATGCTTTATTCCTACTGTTCAAATTAAACAGTATTTTGGTTCACAGCTGGCAGGTCACTCCTCTCACCACTGCTCACATGCTCCCAAAGGAAGAACCACAGGTGCCAAATGCACTCTGATCTGCAGTGGGCTGTAGCCCAGAGCCAAGTCTGAGGGTGGGAGAATGGCGGGATTCCACCCCAGGAATGGGCAGGGTCTGAGGCCTGGTGTCTTTCACTCAGAGACCAGGGACGGGGCAGAGATGCAGGTAGCCCTGTAACTGTGAAGGATACCTACTGTGTAGAAGTGCTGGAGCCTACAGCCAGTCAGGAAATAGAAATAGGCCTCATCAGACCTGTTCCCACAGAGCAACGCAGCTCTGAATTCCTGTATTCACAATCGAGCCAGAGAATAAAACCTTTGAAAATGCATTTGCTGATTAAATTTCCATGAGCAAATACACCTGGGGTGACT
The DNA here is from genome assembly GCF_016161935.1 of Mauremys reevesii. Classification (NCBI taxonomy): domain Eukaryota; kingdom Metazoa; phylum Chordata; order Testudines; family Geoemydidae; genus Mauremys; species Mauremys reevesii. Next base: position 83,511 of record NW_024100877.1, read on the forward strand.
TGGGAACTAGTCACTGATATTCCGTGGCATCTCCTCTTGCTCAGCCCCTAACAGGATTGGTCCCAAAACGCACGGCACCTCTAGAAATGGGACCCCTTGAGAAATCCTGACTTGGGGCATCAGGGTTTTCACACTCCGAACTTGCTTGGAATTTCAGATTTCTGTGTAGCTTTAATAACCCACCGTGGAGCATGGGCAGATATAGGGGAGGGGTTACAAGCTACCTACTGCTGCCTGCCCTCCAGCCACTATCACTGAGTCACCCTGACAGCCCAGCTGAGTCCTCTGCCGCTGCACAGAACATCTGCAAATGGAAACAGCTCGCAGCCTTTCCCCTTCACTTTGCATTTTAAACATAGTGAAACCTGCCAACGTACCCAATTCCTGCTAGAAGGGGAGCCGCTGACACCAGAGTTCTTCACCCTAAAGGACAAGGAGTCATCAGCGAAGTTGTACAGGCAGCAGCTAGTATCTGTTCAGACAGGGAGGCAGGTGTCTTTTTGAAGCATGTCTGCACATTCCCTTGGGGCCACTTGGCCATCAGGGAACCTCAGCTGATTGGCACCAGCTGTGTGCACCAGCTTTAACCCCTGTCACAGCCAATGGCAAACTGCAGGAGGGCAAATCACAGGGGATGCCTGGTGATCCTACCCACCTGGACTGCAGCACAAGCCCTGCTGCAGGCTCTATTCCTCGAATCTGGGCTTGTCATCACTAAGGCTCCATGTTTGTGCCAGCAACTGGGATTTTATTAGGATTCTCCCACAGTTTCCTCTCTTTCTTAGAGCACCAACTTCTGGAATCTACACACTGTGCAGGAATCTCAGCTTTCAGTTTTCCAAAGAATTAAAAAAATAGTTGCAGAAAAGCTAGAAACCCTAAATCAATTGCACCCCAAAAGGCTGAGAAACCAATGACATATGAAAACTAACCCCACATGACTGTATATTTATATGCCATTATTTTTAATCCGATCTCATTGGTTTTTGGAGGTGTGGCTCATGCTTGTTGAATGAGGCTTGGTGATACTGTAACTCAGACCGCTGTGACAGATTGTCTAGATGTTGGTAGAGGGGGTATTTGATTTTGGAAGAGTACCAGAAATTCCAAACATATTTCTTCTCATGTTCTGAAGGGGGAGATGTATTGGGTGGAGGGGGCTGCACAGAGATGGGAAGGCTGGTTAGAGTAGCTGATGGGCACAGTACCCCAGCCATAGACTGGGCAAGAGGTTTTGACCTTTCCATATGCAGAGTGCAGCCAGATGAAAAGCTTCCAATTTCTCTTGGGGATCCAGGCAGCTGCAACTAGGAAGCATCCTGGTAACTGAGCTCTCAGAGAAAAATGATCAGTGTTCTTTGAAAACTTACCCCCAAAAAAGGGTGAAAAGGAAACATTTCAGTTTAAGTCAAAATATTTTCTGGGTGGGGACGGGACTCTCTTTTCCAGTCCGGATTTAGCGCAAACCATGAGACTTTATCACTCGTGCTACAGAACCACACCCCTAGGTGGCAGCAGTAGTCGCCCCTCAGCCTCCCACACTGGGCAACCCCTAGATGTCTGCTAAGGTGGCTACACCAGCTCTATAACAGAGGGATCCCTGGAAAAGGCTTATCTGTAGCAGCCCCTCCATTAGTGTAACACTTTATGGCCATATTGGGTCAGACCAATGGTCCATCTACCCCTGTGTCCTGTCCTCTAACAGTGAACGGTGCAGACTCTTCAGAGGGAAAAAATAATTATCGCGTGATCCATCCCCTGTCGTCTGCTTCCAGCTTCTCACAGTCAGAGGTTTAGAGACACCCTGCGCATCTTGGCAAATAGCTATTGATGGACCTATCCTCCATCAATGTATCTAATTCTTTTTCGGACCCAGTTATATTTTTATATATAAATGCACACACAGGGAAGCAAGGCCAATTCTTGGTGAGCCCAGATACAAAATCCTTGGATCTTAAAACAAGGAAAAATCAATCAGGTTCTTAAAAGAAGACTTTTAATTAAAGAAAAAGTGAAAGGAAAACCTCTGTGAGATTAGAAATCAAGATGATCTCACAGACAACAGATTCAAAACACAGAGGATTTCCCTCTGGGAAAAACCTTAAAGTTACACACACAAAAAAAAACAAATTTGATTCTCCCTCTATGTTTGCAAAAGAAATGACAACAAGAAAAATAAAGAAATTTACCACATTCTTGTCTAAATACTCGTTAATTTAAATAAGGGTTAGATGGTTGTTTTGGGGTCTCTGACTCTGGCAAAAGCACAAACAGAACAGACCCAGGACTGTTTTCCCTCCTCCCAACTTTACAAGTATCTTGTTCTCTTATTGGTCCTTCAGGTCAGGTGTCAGTTAGGTATTGTGAACTTCTTAACCCTTTACAGGTAAAAGAGGAATTAACCCTTAATTGTCTGTTTATGATAACAGTCAACTGTATACAAGTGCAAAATTAGTGTTTGCACTATTCACCCTTTTGTGACTCCAACCCTTCCCCTGCCCAGCTGAAGTAACTGTCTGTGTGAGCTTGTATCTTACCAGATACCTACAGACCCTTGCATGGGGAGAGGATGCAGGTCCTGTGAGGATGAAGAGACACCTATAGGATGATCAAACTCTCTAGATTCAGCCAACGCTACGTGGGTAAACCACTTCAGCTTCTCTTGGAGGGATTCTTGGGGGTAAGAGTGTAATACCAGGAGCATTTGTTAAGGGTAAATTAACAGAGACAGGTTCTGATCGAATTTACACATGTAAATCTGGAGTGACACCTGTGACAGGGTCAGGCCAGATGGTTACAGAAGAGTGATAGAAGGCAGATATATTAGTCCCAGATTAAGTAGGTCCCTTTTCCAGAATAAGTAGGAACTTGCTGGAACCAATTAAGGCAGGCAGGCTAATTATGACACCTGGAGCCAATGAAGAAGCTCCTAGAATCAATTAGGACAGGCTGGCTAATCAGGCAGCTGTGTTTAAAAAGGGCCTCACCTCAGTCAGCGAGGCACATGCAAGGAGCTGGGAGCAAGAGGCGCTAGGAGCTGAGAGTGGGAAGGTGAACTCCTGGAGGACTGAGGAGTACAAACGTTATCAGACACCAGGAGGAAGGTCCTGGGTGCTCTTTTAGCCGACCTCGGTAAGGTCGGTCAGAGGGACCTGGGCAGACATGGGTGCTCCTGGCAGACCTTGGTGACATAAATGAGAGTGAGTCCAGGTCATTCTCTTTTTAAGTTTCATCTCCTGGAGATTCAGTCCTGCCTGCAGTCGTACTGCGCCGTCTTCTGGTGAGCAGCCAGGAGACAATGGTGGCTAGCAGTCGTACTGCACCGTCTTCTGGCGAGCACCCAGGAGACAATGATGGCTAGCAGTCGTACTGCACCGTCTTCTGGCGAGCACCCAGGAAACAATGATGGCTAGCAGTCGTACTGCACCGTCTTCTGGCGAGCACCCAGGAAACAATGATGGCTAGCAGTCGTACTGCGCTGTCTTCTGGTGAGCACCCAGGAGATGATGGTGGCTAGCAGTTGTACTGCACCGTCTTCTGGTGAGCACCCAAGAGACAATGATGGCTAGTAGTCGTACTGCGCCGTCTGCTGCCAGCCTAAGATGTATAAGAGAGATGGAGTGCATCAAAGCAAGAAAAAGACCAGATTTGTTTTGTATTCATTTGTTCCCCCTCCCTCCCACCCTGAATAGTGGGGGGAGGGATAGCTCAGTGGTTTGAGCATTGGCCTGCTAAACACAGGGTTTTGAGCTCAATCCTTGAGGGGGCCATTGAGTGTGTGTTTCTCCTTGATGCAAACCCACCCCCTTTGTTGATTTTAATTCCCTGTAAGCCAAGTCACCCTCTCTCCATCAGTGCAATGGCAGACAATCATTTTGCACCTTTTTTCAGTGCAGACGCCATAGCACGGCAAGCACAGAGCCCGCTCAGGTCACTGCCGCAATTATGAGCACTGTAAACACCACGCTGATTATCCTACAGTATATGCAAAATCAGAACCTGCAAAAGCAAAACCAGGTGAGGGGGCGATGGCAGCATGGTGATGAGAGTGATGAGGACATGGACACAGACTTCTTTCAAAGTATGGGCCCTGGCAATGCGGACATTGTGGTGTTAATGGGGCAGGTTCATGCCATGTAACGCTGATTCTGGGCCCGGGAAACAAGAACAGAATGGTGGGACCACATGGTGTTGCATGTCTGGTACAATTTCCAGTGGCTGTGAAACTTTTGCATGCATAAGGGCACTTTCATGGAACTTTGTGACTTGCTTTCCCCTGCCCTGAAGTGCAAGAATACCAAGATGAGAGCAGCCCTCACCGTTCAAAAGCGAGTCGTGATAGCCCTGTGGAAGCTTGCAACGCCAGACAGCTACCGGTCAGTCAGGCATCAATTTGGAGTGGGCAAATCTACTGCGGGGGCTGCTGTGATCCAAGTAGCCAAGGCAATCAAAGAGCTGCTGCTATCAAGGGTAGTGACTCTGGGAAATGTGCAGGCCATAGTGGATGGCTTTGCTGAAATAGGATTCCCTAACTGTGGTGGGGTGATAGACGAAACCCATATCCATATCTTGGCACCAGAGCACCAAGCCAGCGAGTACATAAACCGAAAGGGGTACTTTTCAATGGTGCTGCCAGCACTGGCGGATCACAAGAGACATTTCACCAACATCAACGTGGGATGGCCAGGAAAGGTACATGACGCTTGGATCTTCAGGAACTATGGTCTGTTTCAAAAGCTGCAGCAAGGGACTTTTTTCCCAGACCAGAAAATAACCGTCGGGGATGTTGAAATGCCTATAGTTATCCTTGGGGACCCAGCCTACCCCTTAATGCCATGGTTCAGTAAGCCGTACACAGGCAGCCTGGACAGGAGTCAGGAGCTGTTCAACTCTAGGCTGAGCAAGTGCAGAATGGTGGTAGAATGTGCCTTTGGACGTTTAAAAGTGCGCTGGTGCAGTTTACTGACTCAGATAGACCTCAGCAAAACCAATATTCCCACTGTTATTACTGCTTGCTGTGCACTCCACAATATCTGTGAGTGTAAGGGGAGACATTTATGGTGGGGTGGGAGATTGAGACAAATCGTCTGGCTGCTGATTACGCGCAGCCAGACACCAGGATGGTTAGCAGAGTACAGGAAGGCATGGTACGCATCAGAGAAGCTTTGAAAACCAGTTTCATGACTGGCCAGGCTACGGTTTAAAAGTTCTGTTTGTTTCTCCTTTAGGAAACCCCCTCCGTCCCTTGGTTCACTCTACTTCCCTGTAAGCTAACCACCCTTCCCTGCCCCCTTCGATCACCACTTGCAGAGGCAATAAAGTCATTGTTGCTTCACATTCATGCATTCTTTATTAATTCATCACACAAATAGGGGGATAACTGCCAAGGAAACCCAGGAGGGGTGGGGGAGAGGGAAGTACCAGGTGGGGTGGGGGAGGAGGGAAGGACAAAGTCACACTGCACTTTAAAACTTATTGAATGCCAGCTTTCTGTTGCTTGGGCAGTCCTATGGGGCAGAGGCCCCCCCCACTACATTCTTGGGCATCTGGGCGAGGAGGCAATGGAACTTGGGGAGGAGGGCGGATGATTACACAGGTGCTGTAGTGGTGGTCTGTGCTCATGCTGCCTTTCCTGAACCTCAACCATACACTGGAGCATATCAGTTTGTTCCTCCAGTCGCCTCAGCATTGCCTCTTGCTTTCTGTCACCAAGCTGATGCCACGTATCATCTTCAGCCCGCCACCTGTCCTCATGTTCATACTGTGCTTTCACGCATTCTTCTGAACTCTTTCAGTGTGGGAGGACTGCATGAGCTCAGAGAACATTTCATCGCGAGTGCGTTTTTTTTGCCTTCTAATCTTCGCTAGTCTCTGGGAAGGAGAAGATAGTGTTAGCGTTGAAACATTTGCAGCTGGTGGCGGGAAAAAAAGTGAGAGTGGTAGTTAAAAAGACACATTTTAGAGAACAATGGGTAGACTCTTTATTTTAAATGGGTTGGCAATTTAAAAGGAGGAGGGGCTGCATTTTCGGGTTAACATGCAGCACAAACCCAACTAACCTCCTCCCCACACACCCAATTCTCTGGGATGATCACTTCACCCCTCCCCCACTGCGTGGCTAACAGTGGGGAACATTTCTGTTTAGCCACAGGCAAACAGCCCAGCAGGAACACACACCTCTGAATGTCTACTTGATAAAATCACTCTATTTCAACCAGGTGACCATGAATGGTGTCACTCTCCTGAGGATAACACAGAGAGATAAAGAACAGATGTTGTTTGAATGCCAGCAAACACCGGGACCACACGCTGCGTTATGCAATGATTCCAGACTACGTGCTGCTTGCCTGGCATAGTAAAGTGTCCTACCATGGAGGACGGAATAAGGCTGCCCTCCCCAGAAACCTTTTGCAAAGACTTTGAGAGTACATCCAGGAGAGGTTCCCTGGAGGATTTCCGCCTATTCCCAGACATATTAACAGACTTTTCCAGTAGCTGTACTGGCCAGGGCAAATTAATCATTAAACACATTTGCTTTTAAACCATGTACAATATTCACAAGAGGTCCCTTCTCCACCTGGCAGGTCCGGGAGTCAGCCTTGGGTGGGTTTGGGGGGTACTGACTCCAGGTCTAGGGTGAGAAACAGTTCCTGACTGTCGGGGGGAAACGGTTTCTCTGCTTGCTTTCTGTGAGTTATCTTCCTTGTCCCCAAAACCCGCATCCCTATTGCATGTTACTCCATTGATGGGGTGAAAGCACAGGGGTGGGGTAGTTGTAGGGGCACCTCCTACAATGGCATGCAGCTCATCATAGAAGTGGTGTGTCTGGGGCTCTGAGCCAGAGCGGCCATTTGCCCCTCTGGTGTTTTAGTAGGCTTGCCTGAGCTCCTTAAGTTTCACATGGCACTGATGCGGGTCCCTGTTATAGCCTCTGTCCTTCATGCCCTTGGATATTTTTTAAATATTTGGGCATTTCATCTTTTGGAATGGAGTTCTGATAGCACAGATTCATCTCCCCATACAGAGATCAGATCCTGTACCTCCCGTTCAGTCAATACTGGGGCTCTTTTGCGATTCTAGGACTCCATCATGTTCACTTTTGCTGATGAGATCTGCACTCACCTGCAGATTGCCACACTGGCCAAACAGGAAATGAGATTCAGAAGTTCGCAGGCCTTTTCCTGTTTACCTGGCCAGTGCATCTGAGTTGAGATTGCTGTCCAGAGTGGTCACAATGATGCACTCTGGGATACCGCCCGGAGGCCAATACCGTCGAATTGCAACCACACTACCCCGAATTCAACCCGGCAAGGTTGATTTCAGCGCTAATCCCCTAGTCGGGGATGTAATCAGGATGACTTCTATCTGTACGTACTGTTCCTATTATTATCTTTGTTAAGAGTTCTCTCTTTACTTGTAACAATGTCTGTCTCTGGATGTACAAATAAATGCAAATGAATTGATAAGAAAATGTATATAACTGGCCACTGGTGTACCATATTTTTGAAGCTGTTTACCAGTCTTCCTGGTGCTGTGAATGAATCCTCCTTCAGTATTGTCTGTGCTTGCCTGATTCTGAGGGAAAATAATGTTTTTCCCTAACACGTATATTCTTGTTGAGTGCCTATCAGCATGCAGAGGAGCAACTTGTTCAAGATAACGATCCACTAATGATGATTCTTATTATCATTAAATTATTATCAGAATTTAAGGCCAGAAGGAGCCATTAGATCATCTAGTCCAGAGGTTCACAAACCAGAGGCGAGTGCCCCTGGGTGGGACAATGTATCCTGGGGGAAGCGTGAGAAGCTTTAGGGAAAAGTCCTTCCAGTGCACATTTTACCCACAGCAATGAATAACTAGCAAAGCTGATTCCTTCAGACAGGTCAGTCACAGTTTTCTTTTTTGCTCTTATTCCAATGGATCGTTGACTCATTTGTGCAACAAAAGAAAAACACAAATGAAGAACAAAGAAGCTAAAACTGTTTCAAGTGAAGCCTCGCTCCCCCATATATCAGTATATGTATTTGTGTGGTGGGGAGGAGGGAGTAAACTCGTACAGACACAAGGAACGGGGGGTGTGAGCAAACATTTTTGAGAACCACTGACCAAGTCTGACCTCCTGTATAGCACAGACTCCAGAACTTCACCCAGTTACCTCCTGTATTGATCCCAGTGACTTTTGCTTGACTAACACATAACTTGTGTTCTTCTAAACCGCATCTTCCAGGAAGGCATCCCATCTTGGTTTGGTGGTATCAGGAGAATCCTCCACCTCCCTTGGGAGTTTGTTCCACTGGTTAAGCACCCTTGCTGATAAAAATGTGTGCCTCATTTCCAAATTTAATTTGTCTGGCTTCAGTTTCCAGCCATTGGTTCGTGTTATACCTTTCCCTGCTAGATTAAAGAGCCCCTTAGTAGCTGTATTTCATCCCTGTGAAAGTGCTTTATACACTGTCATCAAGTCAGCTCTCAATCTTCCCTATTTCTGCTCATTTCACCCCATTTATACAGCCAAGGGTAAGTTTGAAACGAGAGAGGAAGAGAAAGACCTGGCTGTATTTTGTCCCCATGAACATGTTTGTTCACTGTCAACAAGTCAGCTCTCTATCTTCCCTACTTCTACTCGCTGCACCCCTGTTTATATAGCCGAGGGAAACTTGGAAATGAAAGAGGAGAAAGTCCTTGGTGTATTAGTCAGTCTCAGGATTACTGTGAGCCAATAATGTGATGCGTTTGTGAACAAAGCAAATGAGAGCCTAGAATGTGTCAGGCAAGATAGCGAAGTATTAATATACTTATTCGAGGCATTGGTGAGACCTCCTCTGGCAAACTGTGTAAAATTCTGATCACACAGGAGAAATTTGGAACAAATTGATAAACTAAACAATAAGTCATCAGGACCAGATGGGATTCACCCAAGGGTTCTGAAGGAACTGAAATGTGAAATTGCAGAATTACTAACTAGTTTGTAACCTTTCATTTAAATCAGCTTATGGTCCAGGACAGCTAATGTGATGCCAATATTTAAAAAGGGCTCCAGAGGTGATCCTGGCAATGACAGGCCAGGAAGCCTGATTTAAGTATCAGGCAAATTGGTTGAAACTATAGTACAGAACAGAATTATCACACACATAGATTAATACCATTTGTTGGGGAAGAGTCAACATGCCTTTTGTAAAGGGAAATCCTGCCTCACCAATCTACTAGAATTCTTTGAAGAGTCAACAAGCATGTGGAGAAGGGGGATCCGGTGGATATAGTGTATTTAGAATTTCAGAAAGCCTTTGACAAGGCCCCTCACTAAAGGCTCCTAAGCAAAGAAAGCTGTCCTGGGATAAGAGGGAAGGTGCTCTCATGGGTTGGTAACTGGTTAAAAGATAGGAAAGAAAGGGTAGGAATACATGATCAGTTTTTGGAATGGAGAGATGCAAACAGTGGTGTCCCAGAGGGGTCTGTGCAGGGACCAGTCCTAGTCAACATACTCATAAATTATGTGAAAAAAGGTGGCAAAATTTGCAGATGAGGCAAATTTACTCAATACACTGGAGTCCAAAGAAGATTACAAAGAGTTACAAAGGGATCTCACAAAACTGGGGGACTGGGCAAGAAAAGGGCAAATGAAATTCAGTGTTGATAAGTGCAAAGTAATGCACAGTGGAAAACATAATGCCAGCGATACATACAAACTGATGGGATCAAAATTAGCTGTTGCCACTCAAAAAAACCATCTTGGAGTCACTGGGGATAGTTCTCTGAAAACATCCATTCGTGGTGAACCAGCAGACAAAGACTGAACAGAATGTTAGGTACCATTAGGAAAGGGATAGCACGCCCCCATCTTGAATACCGCGTGCACTTCCGGTTGCCCCAACTCAAAAAAGATACATTTGAACGGTAAAACTACAGAGAAGGACAACAAAAATGTTTAGGGGTATGGAACAACTTCCAAATGAGGAGAGATTAACAGACTCATAAGATTTGGACATTTCATCTTGGAAAAGAGATGACTTAGTGGGGATATGACTGGTGTGAAGAAAGTAAATAAAGAAGTGTTATTTACTCCTTCTCATAAGTTTTGAGCAGGGGGTGGGACTAGATACCTCCTGAGGTCCCTTCCAACCCTGATATTCTATGATAACACAAGAACTGGGGTCACCAAATGAAATTAATATGCAGCAGGTTTAAAACTAATAAAAGGAAGTGTTTCTTCACACAACGTGCATCCAGCTTGCAGAACTCATTGCCAAGGGATGTTGTAAAGGCCAAAAGTTAATTGGGTCCAAAAAAGAATACGATTCAGGAGAAAGCATGACTCTGCATTATTATCTGGCAAAGGAATTCTTCTTGTGTTCCTGTTTAGTGATGTCACAGGAGTTTAACTCCCTCTGTTTCTGCTAATCTCAGCGTGCTGAGCTGCCAGCTGCCCCCTCCCCAGCCACTACCCCCAGTGAGGAAGGGTGGTTCAATGGTTAAAGTGCTACCCTGGGATCTGGCTTAATTCCAGGCTCTTCCACAGACTTCTCCTGTGACCTTGGGCAACTCACTTAGTTCCTTTGTGCCGCAATAATAAGTGTTTTAACATGGCTCAATATAGAGGTATAAATCTAGGAACAAGGGATGCCAGCCATCCTTACCAGATGGGGGACCCAATCCAGGGAAACAGTGACTCTGAAAACAACTTGGGAGTCATAATCATCTGAACGTGAGCTCCCAGTTCAGTTCTAGGGCTCAAAAAGTGAGTGCAATCTGGGATGTACAACCAAGGGAATCTTGAGTAGGGGCATAGAGGTAATTTTACCTCTGTGTTTGGCCCTGGTGTGACCACTGCTGGGATCCAGTTCTGGTGTCTACTGTTCAAGAAGGAAGTTGATAAATTGGAGGGGGGTCAGAGAATAACTATGGGAATGATGAACGGATTAGAAAACCTGCCTTACAGTGATGGACTGGAGCTCGACCTGTTTAGCATAACAAAAAGAAGGTTATGGTGTGACTTGATCACAGTCTGTAAATACCAGCATGAGCAACAAATGTTTAACAATCAATCTAGCAGAGAAAGTTACAAGAGGATCCAATGGCTGGAAGCTGCACCTAGACACATTCAGACTGGAACTAAGGTGTAATTTTTTTTAACAATGAGGGTAATTAACCATAGGAACAATTTAGCAATGGCCATGGCAGATTCTCCATCACTGAGAATTGTTAAATCAAGGCAGGAGGTTGTTCTAACTCTGCTCTAGGAGTTATCGTGGGGCAGGTCTCTGGCCTGTGCTGTGCAGGGGGTCAGACTAGGTGATCACAGTGCTGCCTTCTGGTCTTGGGATCTGCCCAGTGGGGTTAGTAGCTCGGCCCTGCCGCACAGGGGGTTGTACTGATAAACATGTTAGTGATTGTGAGGCGCTCGGACGCTACAGTAATTGTACCCAGAGCTAAGAGCTTTAGAGAGATTTCAGCTCTGTGTGCCTCATAAGGAAGATTTGGGGCACTGGGTGGAGAACTTGAACCCTTCCCAACACCCCTTGGTGATGAGGCCTGTCACTAGCACAGCCCCCTTTGACGAGGGAGTTCTGGGCCCCTCCTGCAGCTCGGCAGTAAGAGGGGGAATCAGGATGTGTTTTCAGAGAGCGAAGGATCTGGAGAGAGTTGCCTGGCAGAACAGAGCCCTGCTGGGCTACCTCTCAGTCTGATCCTGATCCTCATCTGCTCTGTGAGCACTAAGAACTTTTGTAGCTGGAGATAGATCTCACACCCTGCATCCAAATTTCCAACATCACCAACTTTGGGGGCACTTAGATTGGGGGAGGAGTTGTGTGGGTCCCATAGAGAGCTAGCAGCAGGCATGTGAGCTTGGCTTGGGTCACTCCCATGTTGATTAAGAATGTGCATGGACTTGCTTACCCAGTGTGTGCCTGTCTCATGCCTGACTAGGGGAGGAGACCCTCTGAGCTGTGCCTCAGGAACCCAGCGGCTCTGCGAGCCCGTCACTGGTATGTTCGGCTGTCTGTGGTGTAACCCTGTTCCTTACAACATGGGGCTCTGCAGCCAAGTGCAGAGGGAAACAGCGTCTCTGCAACTGATGGACTGTGTGACCACTAACTAACCCTCAGTGCCTGCGTTTGTGGGTGCTCGGCTTGAGATACGGCCAGCAGCACCAGCTCCTGGGATTTCATCAGGAGTCTTGCACCATTTCCCGTCTTTCTTAAAGCCCCAACTTCTGGAATCAAGACACTGCTTGGCAATCTCACCTTTCAGTTTTGACAGGCCCAGCTGGATTTTCTGCTGCGCCAGCAACCGTCTTCCTCAGTGGAGTTTAGAGCAGCCTAGGGGTTGGGCTGACCTCTGCCCATTGAGAACGGCTTCCAGGAGCACAGATCATTCCGGCCAAGTCTGAATTCCCAGCGGTGCCGCTCTGTGAATACCTGAAGCTCATGGGTGGCAAGAGCCTCTTCTCAGTGGGGAGGGGGATGAGAAAGTCCTTAGTACCCCTCGCTACGAGGCCCTGCTCCTGCTCCTCTCTCCCCCAAGTTCCCACAACCTGCCCAGGGCAGCTGGAGGGTCCGGGTTCCCTACAGTGACCCTTTCTCCCTGGGCAGCACTTACCATGGCTTGGCTCTGGCTTCTGGCCTCTCTAGTGGACGGGGTTTTGGGGGAAGATGAGGGGGAAGGGTGGGGTCGCAGAGGGAATGGAGCTCCTGCCTGTGTCCCGCTTTTCCCTTTAGAAAGGGGGGCCATCCTGCACTGAGCGGGCTGGGCTGGGAGAGGAGCTAGCAGTGCCTCTGTCAGGGAGCTGAGGCCTGTTTCCACCCCTTTGCATTGCTGGGGCAGCACCAACGGAGGGGAAAGATGGCCCAGATAATGGGCCAGAATCTCTTGCCAGGACTCCTATGTGTAAGACCCTCACTCACAGACACAGCTGTAGCTGCTCCACATGACAGCAGCGCTGCAGGCAGTTCATAAACTGACCAAGCACTTGACGAATGCCCTGATTATCCCCGCACGCAGGTGTCTGCTTTTCAGGCTGTACACGATTGGATTAACCAAGGGTGGGAGCAGCAGGGACATGTAGCCCAGGACAGTTTGAAGCAAGGGAGATGAGCCCTTTCCATATCTGTGTATCAGAGCAAGACCAATCTCTGCTGAATAGAAGAGCAGGACAGCACAGAGGTGGGAGACGCAGGTGTTCAGGGCCCTGAGGCGCTCTGCATTGGATGCGATGCTCAGCGCTGTTTTGAGGATCATCACATAAGAGAGGAAGATGAACAGCGAGTCCAATCCCACCGTTAAGAGTGTAATAAACAAGCCGTAGATGCTGTTCACTGTGATATCGGAACAAGCCATCTTCATGACCTCCTGGTGCAGGCAGTAGGAATGGGAGAGGACATTGGCATGACAGTATTGGAACCTTTTCAGTAGAAATGGGAGTGGGAATACTACAGCCAAACTTCTTAGTACAAATACCAGTCCCATACGGTCTATTGTCTGCAGGGTTAAGATGGAAGAATATCTCAGTGGGTTACAGATCGCGATGAAGCGGTCAAAGGCCATCAACAAGAGTATGGAGGATTCAGTTAATTGAAGCGAGTGGATGAAGAACAGCTGAGCGAAACAGGCTTCAAAGCTGATCTCCCTAGAGTTATACAAGTATATGCCCAGTATTGTTGGCATCGTGGATATCGATATGCCAAGGTCTGTAACGGCCAACATGGAAAGGAAAATGTACATGGGCTCTCGGAGCCTTGGATCTGTTTTTATAATGAACAGAATGACTGAATTACCTACTATCGAAATAATATAAATTAAGCAGAAAGGGATAGAGATCCAGAGATGGACGTCTTCCTGGTCAGGTATCCCTGTGAGAAGGAACACTGCAGAGTTGATTTTGGTGTCATTGACAGCTGACATAATATACTGGGCAGGTCCAAGAAATGTTTAACTTTCCTTCCTGAAAAGAAAAAAGAACAGGAGACTAGATGATATTTAACAGGACACCTTTCTGCTCTCAGTGAAAGTCTAGAGACTCCCAGGAGCTCAAGGCAGATCAGCAAGAACAGGGTCTTGGATTTACAACACTGAGAGGAAGATAGGCAATCCCAGACTGGATTAGACCTGTAGTCCATCTAGCCCACTATGCAGTGACCAGTACCAGATGTTGCGGGGGAAGGTAGAAGAAGCCATAGGCATCTATGTGATAACCTGCTCCCAGGGAAAATTCCCCTCCCTCCTGAGACCGAGTAGTTAGAGATATTTATGCCGTAAATCAGGGAGGCTTTGAGCCCTTCCAATACTTTAAAAAAAAATCTTCACAACTGTAATTAAATACTCTGGTAACCCATATGCGCCTACAGTCCCTCTCTAAATCCTGCTAAACTCTTGACCCCATTTATATCTTGTGGCTTTGAATTCCGCAGCCTACTTGAGCGCTGTGCGATTTTACAGTTGTGACCTTCACACAGACACACTTTTTGGCCCTCAACTTCTGAGTGTGGCCCATTTTATCTTGACATGTGTGTGAACACACGGAAAGAGCACGGTGAAAGCTGTCATTGTATTTATCTGTCCTGCACTGAAGCTATTTATAAACAGATTTCAATGCCTCATATCTATCTATCTATCTATCTATCTATTTTCTCCACTCCTGAGATTTCAAATTATGCCACTGCCTCTTTGCAGTACATGGGATTTTCAGAGAGAATACCGGAGATACATGATGGGAAGAACCTGTTTCGGCTACAGCCATGTTACGCAACTTGTTTTGCCAGGGCTGGGATTCTGTTCAGAGACGGGGCAGCTATTGCTGATAAGCTCTTCAGATTGACAGACACAGACACCTCTGGGGAAGTCTGATGGCCTTCGGCCTGCCTGGGTACCCGTTAGAGTTGGAGGCCTCGGGGTCAGAGATGTGCATAAATTGTCAACTGAAAATTCTCTTATTCTTCCATGTTAGTCTTTTTTTGTGCTGTTCAGATGAAATAGTATTTTGGTTCAAGAAGTCTGACTGGTCACTCGTCTCACCACTGCTCACAGAATCCCAGAGAGATGGACCATGGGCACCAAACCCTCTTGGATCTGCTCTACCAAGAGTTGACACATAGTGTGCTGTAGCCCAGGGTGTGTGGGGGGGTGGGAGGATCATGGGATTCCACCCCAGGAGAGGGCAGGGTACAAAACCTGACATCTGGAACTCGGAGACCAGAGAAGGGGGCAGAGATGCAGGTAGCCAGTAACTCTGAAGGGTCTCTACAGGGAAGAAATTCTGGAGCCCTCAGACAGTTAGGAAACAGAAATATACCCTATCGGACCTGTTACCACAGAGCAAAAAAGCTCTGAATTCCTGCCTTCATCATCAAGCCAGAGAATAAAATCTTTTAAAATTTATTTGCTGATTAAATTTCCAGAAGCAAATAAACCTGAGGCGAATTGGGAACTACGTATTGATATTCTGTGGAGTCTCCTATCGCTCAGCCTCTGGCAGGATTGGGCCCAGAGCTTACTGCATCTCTAGAAATGGGAACCCTTGAGAAATCCTGATTTGGGGTATCAGGGTTTTCACACTCCGACTTCGCTTTGAATCTCATATTTCTGTGTAGCTTGAATAACCGACCTTGGACCCTGGGCAGATCCAGGGGAGGGGTTCCCAAGCTACCTAGTGCTGTCTGTCCTCCAGCCCTGTCACTGAGTCACCTCGACAGCCCAGCTGAGTCCCCTGCTGCTGCACAGAACATTTGCAAATGGAAACAGCTTTCAGCCTTTCCCCTTCTGTTTGCATTTTAAAGACAGTGAAACCTGACAACCTACCCAATTCCTGCTAGATGTGGAGTTGCTGACACAAGAGGTTTTCACCCTAAAGGACAAGGAGTCGTCACTGATGTTGCACAGGCAGCAGGCAGCATCTGTTCAGACAGGGAGGCAACTGTCCTTATGAAGCATTTTTGCACATTCCCTTGGGGGCCACTTGGCAATCAGGGCACCTCAGCTGCTTGGCTTAGTGTGCACCAGCTTTAACCCCATCATGGCCAATGCAAATTTTAGGTTCTCAATTAACAGAGGATGCCTGGTGATCCTACTCAATTGAGCTGAGAATAATAGAATAATAATAATAATAATAATAATAATAATAATTGACCAGATTTTTCTCAGCAGACTCTTTTCTGCACTACAAACCCAGGGAACAGCCAGGGAAGGGAGATTCCACAAGGCTCCATACAAGGAAATTTCTCTTGGATCATTCCAGGAGGGGGGTTCCCTTCCCTTCTCCCTGAGGAATGATAAGGGGGAACCAGGAACCAGGGATCCCCAAAGTGATGCACAGATCTCACTGATCTACCGGGAGCTAGGCCTACACACCCACAATCTCTGTGCCTCCCCAACTGCTATAGGATACTCTCCATCTCCCTGCTAGCACAGGTTCATCAGAGATGTGCTACCAGGGCCTGTCACAGTAGCCACTGCCCGCAGGATCTGCTGAAGGGATGTTTTACAATGTGGAAGGGGACATACAAAGATGGGAAGGCTGATTAGAGGATCAGATCTGCACAATACCTTAGCCATAGACTGGTTGGGAGGTTTCTACCTTTCCATATACAGAGTGAAGCCATACACTCAGTCAGTACAACCTTTGTTTATGTTGCAAGAGAGAAGAATATGAAAAGCCTCCAATTTCTCTTGGGGGTCCAAAATGTCAGTTTTGTAAAAAAAAGCTCTTGCCTATCTATCCCACATTGGGGTGTACTGCACCCTCAGCAAGCTTGCGGATGATACTAAGCGGTGGGGAGAGGTAGATGCACTGAAGGGTAGGGATAGGGTCCAGAGTGACCTAGAAAAATTGGAGGATTGGGCCAAAAGAAATCTGATGAGGTTCAACAGGGATAATTGCAGAGTCCTGCACCTAGGACAGAAGAATCCCATTAACTGCTACAGTCTGGGCACCCACTAGCTAAGCGACAGTTCTGCAGAAAAGAACCTGGGCCTTAGAATGGATGAGAAGCTGGATATGAGTCAGCAGTGTGCCCTTGTTGCCAAGAAGGTTAACGGCATATTGGGCTTCATTAGTAGGAGCATTGCCAGGAGATCAAGGTTATTCTACTCCTCTATTCATCACTGGTAAGGCCATATCTGGATTATTGGATCCAGTTTTGGCCCCTCACTACAGAAAGTATGTGGACAAATTGGAGAGAGTCTAGTGCAGGACAAAGAAAATGATTAGGGGTCTATGGCACATGACTTATGAGGAGAGGCTGAGGGAACTGGGCTTATTTAGTTTGCAGAAGAGAAGAGTGGGAGTGGGAGGGGATTTGATAGCAGCCTTGAACTACCAGAAGGTGGGGAGGGGGTCGAAAGAGGATGGAACTATGCTGTCCTCAGTGGTGGCAGATGACAGGACAAGGCACAATGGTCTCAAGTTGCAGTGGGGGAGGTCTAGGTTGGATATAAGGAAACACTACTTCACTAGGAGGGTGGTGAAGCACTGGAATGGCTTAACTAGGGAGGTGGTGGAATCTCCATCCTTAGAGGTTTTTAAGGCCCATCTTGACAAAGCCCTGGCTGGGATGATTTAGTTGCTGTTGGTCTTGCTTTGAGCAGGGGATTGGACTAGATACCTCCTGAGGTCTCCTCCAATTCTTATCTACTATGATTCTATGATTCATTGAGG
The DNA here is from genome assembly GCF_016161935.1 of Mauremys reevesii. Taxonomy (NCBI): domain Eukaryota; kingdom Metazoa; phylum Chordata; order Testudines; family Geoemydidae; genus Mauremys; species Mauremys reevesii. Next base: position 101,161 of record NW_024100877.1, read on the forward strand.
GGAAAGTGACTTCTACCAATGAGTTTGCATTGTACAGATACCTGTGCCATGCAAGATTGTATAATTCTGGGATTATTCTGCAGCAAGGGTGCAAGGCAGGAGAGATGGTAAGGTAAATTGGATGTTGTGTCCTATTTGTGCATGAGTGGCTTAGGTAAAGCACTCAGATAGGTCAGTTGGGTGGGTGGCACCACCTGCTGTCATGCTGAGTGATAACAGGGCCTGGAGACGCTGGCTGTATCACCCCCAGAGTAATGTGAGAGAGGCCTGCCGAGCTGAATTGTTGGGGGCTCATCAGTTAAACCTGTTCCCAGAGTGCACCCGTCATAACCAGCCACAGAGGTTTTAGTCCAAAATGATAAATTAAACAGTAAAAGTCACCAGGACTAGATGATATTCACTCAAGAGTTCTGAAGGAACTCAAATATCAAATTGCAGAATGAAGGGTTAAAATCCGTGTGCATTTTATATAACAACCTGGTATATGGATTGTGCCAGCTCTTTCGCAGACCCAAAGTCCAGAGTATGGTCATGAGACCAGAGGCCTAGCAAATAGTGATTAGCTAAGAGAAAACTGAGGTTAACAGATAATCTTGTTTTGCTAAAATAGGCCTGGTCAGCAAATTGCCAGGTGTTGGAGCTAAGAACTAAATAATTGTGTCTTATTCAGAGTTTCAAATTGAACAAAGGATCCCTGTTCCTATTGTGTCAGTCTCTTCTGTAGGGAACGTTCGTCCCACAGATCCACCCCTGAGTTTATGAAAAGTTGGCACATGTCAGTATAAGATATGGCATCCTTCCACCTCCCTTCCCAGGGACGAATGCCTGCCTTAAGACATAAAGGGGACAATCTTTATTGTCATATACTTTCACCGTTTCTTTGCTTTAACCCCTAGGAATGTACCAGTTGGACAGTCAAAGGAGTTGTTCCATTCCTATAGACCCCAAATCAGAATTCAACATATATATTTTATACTAATAACATTTGATCAAAGTATTAATTAAATGTTAACTTGCTAACTTGAGCCCATGGGCGGAGACATTATGTAACCTTTTAACCATTGGCTAATGTGCTTATCTTGTCTTGCTGTAAAACCTATCCTGGGGTGTGGAACTGCCTACCCCGTCACTTTCCCCCGCCCATGGAAAATCTATATATTCTATTGTAATCAATTGATTGACAGTGTCTCTGAGCCTAATAAGCAAGGTGACACTCCGCCAGCGCTGTGTGTAATAAACTCCTATGCTTGGCCTCTACACGATGTGGATTTATGTCCTTCACGGAAATACTAAATGTGTTATGAAACCTATTATTTAAATGGGCCTCTCTACCAGATGACACAAATAGCTAATCATAGAATCATAGAATATCAGGGTTGGAAGGGACCTCAGGAGGTCATCTAGTCCAACTCCCTGCTCAAAGCAGAGCTAATCACCAACTAAATCATCCCAGCCAGGGCTTTTTCAAGCCAACTAAATCATCCAGCGTAACCTTACATCATCCCAGCCTGACCTTAAAAACTTCTAAGGAAGGAGATTCCACCGCCTCCCTAGGGAACCCATTCCAGTGCTTTACTACCCTCCTAGTGAACAAGTTTATCCTAATATTAACTTAAACTTCCCCCACTGCCACTGGAGACCATTACTTGGACAAAAGCGCTATATAAAAAAAAATTATTAATGCTTTATTTTTTGTTCTACAAATAAGAGCACACAACTCATATTTTAATATCAGCAGTGTTACATTTCTAATGCAGTGGATGTGCCCTCGCTCCTCCACCGCAGCAGCCCCCGAGCTGAGGCTGGGAAGGAGGGCCGTCTCTCCCCAGCAGCTGCAGCTCTGGAGCTGAGGAAAGTCGCCTCTTTCTGTGGCTGCTGCAGCTCTGAACAACGCGAATTCCCCCCACCCCTCTTCTCACCCCACTGCCCCCTCCCACTTACCTCCTATTGCCCCCAAGGCCACCATCTCACCTTATATGTGCATCTTCTCCATACATCTGAGGCCCTGATATATCACCTAAAAAGAATGGCTCAGGTATGGGAATCTCCCTGACATTCTCTGAAGTGAAGACCAATCCAAAGAATTCATTTAGCCTCTTGGCAACAGCCTCATCTTCCTTGACTGCTCTTTACAACCTCAGTCATCCAGTGGACCCATTGATTGCTTGGCAGGCTTACTGTTTCTGATGTACTTTATAAAAAATCCTGTTAAATTTTGTGTCTTTTGCTGCTTGCTGTTCAGATCTTTTGAACTAGGTACGCAGTATCGCCAAGCCCCATTCAACATGTACGAGTCACATCCCCAAAAAAACATAAGAAAGGATTATAAATAATGGGATATAAATATACACTAATGTGGAGTTCATTTTCATGTGTCTTTGATTTCTCAGCCTTTTGAGGTGTAATTAATTCAGGGGTTCTAGCTTTTCTGCAACTCATTTTTTTTCTAAATTCTTAGGAAAACTGAAAGCTGAGATTCCTGCACAGTGTCTAGATTACAGAAGTTGGGGCTCTGAGAAAGAAAGGAAATAGTGTGAGAATCCCAATAAAATCCCAGTTGCTGGCACCGATAGCCATATCTCGATCAGAGCACCCACAAAAGGACGGCACTGAGGTTTAGTTTGTGGATATTTCTCGTCACAAACTGACAGAGATGATTTTTCCCTCTGCACTGGGGTACAGAGTCCTCTGTGGTAAGGAACAGAGTTATGCCACAGACAGCCGGACATAACAGTGATGGGCATTTGGGGAAGGAGACCAAGGCAGACAGCAGCATTTACAGAGTGGCTGTGGTTAGGCAGAGCCAGGAGACCAGTGGGATGTTCGCCCATAATGATCCATGTCACTCTTTGCTCTGACCTTAAAATTCTTGTTGACAGAGTCAGGGGCGGCTCTACCTTTTTGGCCGCCCCAAGCAGTCATGCGCGGGAGGCGCCCCGGAGCCGCGGGAGCAGCGGATGTCCCGCGGGCATGACTGCGGAGGGTCCGCTGGTCACGCGGCTCGGCTGGACCTCCCGCAGCTGCGGACGGTTCGAAGGTCCGGCGGCTCTGCTTGAGCTGCCGCAGGCATGCCTGCGGGAGGTCCAACCGAGCCGCGGGACCAGCGAACCGTCCGCAGTCATGCCTGCGGCAGGTCCGGTCCTCCCGGGGCTCCGGTGGACCTCCCGCATGCATGACTGCGGCAGGTCTGCCGGCCCAATCTGCCGCCCCCCCCGGGAAAGGGCCGCTCCACGCGCATGCTTGCCGCGCTGGGGTCTGGAGCCGGCCCTGGACAGAGTCAATAAAGAGAAGGGACGTGGATGTTGTTTCCCATTACACCTGGCCTGTCACTGTCCTGTTTGTGGTTACACATCCGCAGGCCATGAAAAAAGCTGCAGAGCTGTTCTTCAGGCACAGTCCGGGCCCTTCCTGAGCACTCTGGGTTCTGAGTGATCCATGGGGCTGCACCAGCTGGGGACAGGGGCTATTCAAGGGGCATAGACACCCACCCTTCCCCCACTCCCTCAGCCAGGTGCTTGTGACTGAGTCGTGTCAGAGACATAATTAATGCAGGAGACCCAGGAGAATCCATTCAAGCAGCCCCTCCTGACACACAAGAGTCCTGGCAGGAGACTCAGACCCAGGTTCCCTTCCTGGCCCAGTTGCTCGCAAATGGGTGGAAACTCAGCTCCCTCACAGAGGCACAGCTAGTTCCTAGCGCCACCCAGCCCATGCTGTGTAAAGCGACCATCTTTTCACAAGGCAGAAGCGAGTCACAGGCAGGAGCCCCCTCTGTGAGCCCCACCACTGCTCCTCCTCTTCTCCTGAGGCTCCTGCCCCATCTTTTCTCCCCATGGCTCTGCCCCCTGCTCATCCACTTCCCCCAAGGCTCTGCTCACAGGCCAGGCTGGAAGCTAGAGCCCGAGGACCATAACTGCTGCACAGTGAGCCACGGTGAGGAGCCCCAGACCTTCCACCTGCGCTGGGCAGGGGGTTGGAGGGCCCAAGAGCAGCCCCAGTCCCATTCCCCTGCCTCCCAGGAGGCACCCCCCAGGGAAGGTAAGAGTCTGGGACTCCCCACAGTGGCCTGGGTTTCCTCGGCAGCTCTTACCATGGGTCCAGCCCCAGTCTGGCCTGTGAGCAGAGCCTTGGGGGAAGCGGATGAGCAGGGCAGGGATTTAGGGGAAGAGAGGCGGGAGGGAGAGAGGCCTCAGGGGACAAGGAGGAGCAGAGGGTGCGGCAAGCCTGAACCAATACTGATGCCAGAAAGCAGGGTGGTGGGGGGCTCCTGGGTAAAGGAGGAGGGTGGGGCCCGAGGTTAGGAGGCCTTACATTTTGGAGAAGACTGAATTAATGTGACCTAACAAAGGCGTCTCTTTTTAAAAATATTCCAGGCTGTGAATAAGTCATTGCAATGAGCTTACAGGAAAGGGCAGGGTGCCTGCAGGGCTACCTCAGGCCACAAGGGGGCACTCTGGGGTGGCCCCCATGTGCAGGGACGGGGCCAGAATGGGCTGTGCTCCTGGAAGCCGTTACCAACGGGCAGAGGTCAGCAAAGCCCCCAGGCTGCTCTAAACTCCTCTGTGGCAGGGGGAGAACAGCCTCGAGAATGAAACCGCTGCAACAGAGCACAGGGTGGGTGGGAGCTCTGCTGGCGCAGCAGTGAATCCAGCCGGGCCTGTCACCGCTCAGATGGCTGGAAGGCTGGGCCTGTGGTCTGGGCACGGCTCTGCGACTCAAGACAGCTGGATTTCATTCCATTGCTGTGTGTGACCGTGGGCAAGCCATTGGCTGTCTCTGAGCCTCTGCACAGGTGAATAATAGCCCTGCCCTGCCTCACAGAGGTGTCAGGAGGATAAATACAATGGCCACAGGGGCCTCATCATGACAATCAGTCTGGGCTAAAGCAATCTGAGGGCAAAGGTCAGATTCACACCTTGACCCCGTAACATGGCCACGGCTGAGCACTACGGTGACTGGGCCCAGGCTCACACAGGTTTCAGCACAGGCTGCTTCCACAAGAAAGGGGCAAACAGATGGGAAGATGCTCTCAGAGACACAGGGAAACTAGGCTGGGTCCCAAACGCTCTTTGGATTCCCAAAATAATGTAGTTGGTCCAGTTCTGTTTCTCTATCTCCAGAGCAAAGCCTGTCTAACTTAGCTTGCAGTAATGCTTGAGTCTATTAGTATAGTATATTAGTATAGACGTGAAAGCTGCCTTTTTTTAAGCACTTAGGAGAGATGGAGGTGTTGTTACCAGCTCAAACAGAGGGACAATTGAAGATTCCTCCCAAGACAGGAAAGGACCTGGTTTAGAGGGTAAAGAGATCATATATCCCAGTTTGACTTGATGGCTAGAAGTGAGCTTTTGTTACTGCAGGCACAGCATGCAGAAGAATCCGAGAGGGTAGTGCAGAACAGGGAAGAAAATTGGCAGTATGATTGCTCAAAGCTCCTGTATGAAACTGGAGAAAAGCCTGTTGAAAGTCTTAGTTAAGTTTAGAGGCGAGAGCAAGAAGGTGATATTGTGGTGAGAGTCTGCTATATAGACCACCAGACCAGGAAGATGAGGTAGACAAGGCTTTCTTCAGACAACTAACAGAAGTTTCCAGATCACAGACCCTGATTCTCATGGGGGACTTCAATCACCCTGACATCTGCTGGGAGAGAAATACAGCAATGCACCGACAATCCAGGAAGTTTTTGGAGAGTGTTGGGGACAACTTCCTGGTGCAAATGCTGGAGGAACCAACTAGGGGCCATGCTTCTCTTGACCTGCTGTTCACAAAGAGGGAAGAATTGGTAGGGGAAGTAGAAGTAGGTGGCAACCTTTGTAGCAGTGACCATCAGATGGTCGAGATCATGATCCTGACAAATGGAAGAAAGGAGAGCAAGAGAATACGGACCAAGGACTTCAGAAAAGTGTTAATGAGGGCGCATGAATAAACCATCCTGATGTGCAGAAAGAATAGCAACTATGACAGGTGGCCAGCTTGACTTAACAGCAAAATTACTGGTGAGTTAAACACAAAAAGGAAGCTCATAGGACATGGAAATTTGTACAGATGACTAGGGAGGAGTATAAAAATAGTGTCCGAACATGCAGCGGTGTAATCAGGAAGGCCAAAGCACAACTGGAGTTGCAGCTAGCAAGGGATGTGATGAATAATAAGAAGGATTCTACAGGTATATTAGCAACAAGAAGAATATCAGTGGAAGTATGGGACCATTACTGAATGGAGGAGGCAAGCTAGTGACAGATGATGTGGAAAAAGCTGAATAACTCAATACTTTTTTTGCCTCGGTCTTCACAGGCAAGGTCAGCTCCCAGACTGTTTGCGGGAAGGGAAGTTTGCAGATGACACAAAGCTGAGAGGTATTGCTTACACAGAGAAGGACCAGGATATCATACAGGGATATCTGGATGACCTTGTAAACTGGAGTAATAGTAATAAGAATAAATTTAATAGTGAAAAGTGCAAGGTCATGCATTTAGGGATTAATAACAAGAATTTTGGTTATAAATTGGGGACACATCAGTTGGAAGTAATAAAGGAGGAGAAGGACCTCAGAGTATTGGTTGATCAGAGGATGACTATGAGCCACCAATGTGATCTGGCCGTTAAATAAGCTAATGTGGTTTTGGGATACATCAGGCGAGGTATTTCCAGTAAAGATAAGGAGGTGTTAGTACCATTATAAAAGGCACTGGTGAGACGTAATCTGTGCAGTTCTGGTCTCCCATGTTTAAAAAGGATGAATTCAAACTGGAAGAGGTACAGAGAAGGGCTACTAGGATGATCCGAGGAATGGAAAACCTGTCTTATGAAAGGAGACTCAAAGAACTTGGCTTATTTAGCCTAATGAAAAGAAGGTTGAGGGGGGATATGATTGCTCTCTATAAATATATCAGAGGGATAAATATCAGGGAGGGAGAGGAATTATTTAAGCTCAGTACCAAGGTGGACACAAGAACAAATGGATATAAACTGGACACTAGGAAGTTTAGACTTGAAATTAGATGAAGGTTTCTAACCATTAGAGGAGTGAAGTTCTGGAACAGCCTTCCAAGGGGAGCAGTAGCGGCAAAAGACATATCTGGCTTCAAGACTAAGCTTGATAAGTTTATGGAGGGGATGGTATGATGGGAGAGCTTAATTTTGGCAATTGATTGATCTTTGATTATTAGCAGGTTAATATGCCCAGTGGTCTTTGATGTGCTGTTAGATGGGGTGGGATGTAAATTACTACAGATAATTCTTTCCTGGGTGCTGGCTGGTGAGTCTTGCCCACATGCTCAGGGTTTAACTGATCACCATATTTGGGGTCGGGAAGGAATTTTCCTCCAGGGCACATTGGCAGAGTCCCTGGAGGTTTTCACTTGCTGGAGGATTCTCTGCACCTCGAGGTCTTCAAACCACAATTTGAGGACGTCAATAACTCAGACATAGGTTAGGAGTTTGTTACAGGAGTGAGTGGGTGAGATTCTGTGGCCTGCATTGTGCAGGAGGTCAGACTAGATGATCATAATGGTCCCTTCTGACCTTAAGTCTATGAGGCTATGACTGCTGCATTGGGCATCACAGTATGGGGAGGAGGTGAGTAGCACTCAGTGGTGAAAGAACAGCTTAAGGAGTATTTAGAAAAGCTGGATATGCACAAGTCCATAGGGCCGTATCTAATGTAGCCAAGGGTGCTGAGGGAGTTGGCTGATGTGATTACAGAGCCATTGGCCATTATTAAGACTAAGTTTATGTCAGGGAGGTGATGGAAGTCAAGGAATCCATGACTTCGAGAGATCTCCATGGCATTCTCTGCTTCAGCCCCATGGGCGGAGGGACTGGAGCTGGCAACCACCAGGGCGCCGATAGGGTTCCAGCGACAGGTGACAGCATCCTCATAGGACCCCTGCAAGGTTTCACCAAGAGGTGACAGCCTCCTCAGGGTTCCAGTGATGGATGACAGCCTTGTGCAGGGATGTGTGGAGGGTAATTAACCTTTGGAACAATTTACCAAGGGCTGAGGTAGATTCTCCATCGCTGACAATTGTTAAATCAAGGCAGGAGGTTGTTCTAGCAGCTCTGCTCTAGGAGTTATTGTGGGGCAGGTCTCTGGCCTGTGCTGTGCAGGGGGTCAGACTAGATGATCACAGTGGTGGCTTCTGCCCTTGGGATCTGCCCAGTGGGGTTAGTAGCTCGGCCCTGCCACATGGGTTGTTGTTCTGATAAACATGTTACAGATTACCAGGCGCTCGGACACTGCAATTGCTGGGGCCAGAGCTAAATGCCTTAGAGAGATTTCAGCTCTGTGTGCCTCTTAAGGGCGATTTAGGGCACTGGGAGGAGAACCTGAACCCTTCCCAACACCACTTGCTGATGAGGCCTGTCATCAGAACAGCCCCCTTTGACATGGGAGTTCTGGTCCCCTCTTGCAGCTCGGCAGTAAGAGGGGGAATCAGGACGTGCTTTCAGAGAGAGAAGGGTCTGGAGATTATTGCCTGGCTGAACAGAGCCCTGCTGGGCTTCCCCTTGCTCTGATCCTGGCTCCGACCCGCTCCATGAGCAGCGAGAGCCTTTCTAGAACTGGAGATAGACCTCACACCCTGCATCCAAATTTCATTCATCATCAACTTTGGGGGCACTTAGACTGGGGGAGGAGTTGTGTGGGTCCAGTAGAGAGCTAGCAGCAGGCATGTGAGCTTGGCTTGGGTCACTCCCATGTCGATTAAGAATGTGCATGGCCTTACCAAGTGTGTGCCTGTCTCATGCCTGATGAGGGGAGGAGACCCTCTGAGCTGTGCCTCAGAATCCCAGCGGTGCTGCAAGCTCGTCACTGTTATGTCTGGCTGTCTGTGGTGTAACCCTGTTCCTTACAACATGGGGCTCTGCAGCCAAGTGCAGAGGGAAACAGCGTCTCTGCAACTGATGGACTGTGTGACCACTCACTAACCCTCAGTGCCTGAGTTTGTGGGTGCTCGGCTTGAGATCCGGCCAGCAGCACCAGCTCCTGGGATTTCATCAGGAGTCTTTCACCATTTCCCGTCTTTCTTAAATCCCCAACTTCTGGAATCAAGACCCTGCTTGGCAATCTCACCTTTCAGTTTTGACAGGCCCGTCAGGATTCTCTGCTGTACTCCCCTGTGTGCTGCAGGGAGTGGGGATGGCAAAGGGTCAGTTAAAGTGGTTTGATTCGCTGGCCTGTTCTCTGTTTTGCCCAGTGGAGTTTGGAGCAGCCTGGGGGCTGGTCTGACCTCCACCCATTGAGAACGGCTTCCAGGAGCACAGATCACTCTGGCCAAGTCTGAATTCCCAGTTGTGCTGCTTTATGAATACCTGAACTCATGGGTGGAGCGAGCCTCTTCTAGGTGGGGAGGGGGATGAGAAGGTCCTTAATCCCACTCACCACGAGGCTCTGCTCCTGCTTCTCTTTCCCCCAAGTCCCCACAACCTGCCCAGGGCAGCTGGAGGGTCCGGGTTCCCCAGAGTGACCCTTTCTCCCTGGGCGGCACTTACCGTGGCTTGGCTCTGGCTTAAGGCCTCTCTAGTGGATGGGTTTTGGGGGAAGATGAGGGAGAAGGGTGGGGTCGCAGAGGGGATGGAGCTCCTGCCTGTGTCCCGATTTTCCCTTTAGAAAGGGGGGCCATCCTGCACTGAGCGGGCTGGGCTGGGATAGGAGCTAGCAGTGCCTCTGTCAGGGTGCTGAGGCCTGTTTCCACCCCTATGCATTGCTGGGGCAGCACCAACGGAGGGGAAAGACGGCCCAGAATCTCTTGCCAGGACTCCTGTGTGTCAGACCCTCACTCACAGGCACAGTTGTAGCTGCTCCACATGAGAGCAGCGCTGCAGGTGGTTCATGAACTGACCCTGCACTTGACGAATGCCCTGCTTATCCCCGCACGCAGGTGCCTGCTTTTCATGCTGTACACGATTGGATTAACAAGGGGTGGGAGCAGCAGGGACATGTAGCCCAGGACAGTTTGAAGCAAGGGAGATGAGCCCTTTCCATATCTGTGTATCAGAGCAAGACCAATCTCTGCTGAATAGAAGAGCAGGACGGCACAGAGGTGGGAGACGCAGGTGTTCAGGGCCCTGAGGCGCTCTGCATTGGATGCGATGCTCAGCGCTGTTTTGAGGATCATCACATAAGAGAGGAAGATGAGCAGTGAGTCCAACCCTATTGTTAAGAAAGTAATAAACAAGCCGTAGATGCTGTTCACTGTGATATCTGAACAAGCCATCTTCATGACCTCCTGGTGCAGGCAGTAGGAGTGGGAGAGGACATTGGCATGACAGTATTGGAACCTTTTCAGTAGAAATGGGAGTGGGAATACTACAGCCAAACTTCTTAGTACAAATACCATTCCCATACGGTCTATTGTCTGCAGGGTTAAGATGGAAGAATATCTCAGTGGGTTACAGATCGCGATGAAGCGGTCAAAGGCCATCAACAAGAGTATGGAAGATTCAGTTGATTGAAGCGAGTGGATGAAGAACAGCTGAGCAAAACAGGCTTCAAAGCTGATCTCCCTAGAGTTATACAAGTATATGCCCAATATCGTCGGCATGGTGGATATCGATATGCCAAGGTCTGTGATGGCCAACATGGAAAGGAAAATGTACATGGGCTCACGGAGCCTTGGATCTGTTTTTATAATGAACAGAATGACTGAATTTCCTACTATCGAAATAACATAAATTAAGCAGAAAGGGATAGAGATCCAGAGATGGAGGTCTTCCTGGCCAGGTATCCCAGTGAGAAGAAACACTGCAGAGTTGATTTTGGTGTCATTGACAGCTGACATAATATACTGGGCAGGTCCAAGAAATTTTTAACTTTCCTTCCTGAAAAGAAAAAAGAACAGGAGACTAGATGATATTTAACAGGACACCTTTCTGCTCTCAGTGCAAGTCTAGAGACTCCCAGGAGCTCAAGGCAGATCAGCAAGAACAGGCTCTTGGATTTAAAACACCGAGAGGAAGATAGGCAATCCCAGACTGGATTAGACCTGTAGTCCATCTAGCCCACTATGCAGTGACCAGTACCAGATGTTGCGGGGGAAGGTAGAAGAAGCCATAGGCATCTATGTGATAACCTGCTCCCAGGGAAAATTCCCCTCCCTCCTGAGACCGAGTAGTTAGAGATATTTTATGCTGTAAATCAGGGAGGCTTTGAGTCCTTCCAATACTTTTTTTTTTTAAATCTTCACTACTGTAATTAAATATTCTGTTAACCCATATACGCCTACAGTCCCTCTCTGAATATTGCTAAACTTTTGTCCCCATTGATATCTTGTGGCTTTGAATTCTGCAGCCTACTTGAGCGCTGTGTGATTTTACAGTTGTGACCTTCACACAGACACCTATTCTGGCCCTTAACTTCTGAGTGTGGCCCGTTTTATCTTGACATGTGTGTGAACACATGGAGAGAGCATGGTGAAAGCTGTCATTGTATATATCTGTCCTGCACTGAAGGTATTTATAAACAGGTTTCAATGCCTCATATCTATCTATCTATCTATTTTCTCCACTCCTGAGAGTTCAAATTATGCCACTGCCTCTTTGCAGTACATGGGATTTTCAGAGAGAATTCCAGAGATGCAATCTGAGAAGAACCTGTTTCGGGCTACAGCCACGTTACGCAACTTGTTTTGCCGGGGCTGGGATTCTGTTCAGAGATGAGGCAGCTATTGCTGATAAGCTCTTCAGATTGACAGACACACACACCTCTGGGGAAGTCTGATGGCCTTTGGCCTGCCTGGGTCCCCGTCAGAGTTGGAGGCCTCTGGGTCAGAGATGTGTATAGATTGTTAACTGAAAACTCTCTTATTATCCCATGTTAGTCTTTTTTTGTGCTGTTCAGATTAAATAGTATTTTGGTTCAAGAAGTCTGACTGGTCACTCGTCTCATCACTGCTCACAGACTCCCAGAGAGATTGACCATGGGCACCAAACCCTCTTGGATCTGCTCTACCAAGAGTTGACACATAGTGTGCTGTAGCCCAGGGTAGGGGGGTGGGAGGGTCATGGGATTCCACCCCAGGAGAGGGCATGGTACAAAACCTGACATCTGGAACTCGGAGACCAGAGAAGGGGGCAGAGATGCAGGTAGCCGGTAAGTCTGAGGGGTCTCTACAGGGAAGAAATTCTGGAGCCCTCAGCCAGTCAGGAAACAGAAATATACCCTATCGGACCTGTTACCACAGAGAAACACAGCTCTAAATTCCTGCCTTCACCATCAAGCAGAGAACAAAACCTTTTAAAATGTATTTGCTGATTAAATTTCCAGAAGCAAATAAACCTGAGACAATTTAGGAACTATTAACTGATATTCTGTGGGGTCTCCTATCGCTCAGCCTCTGGCAGGATCGGGCCCAGCGCACACAGCACCTCTAGAAATGGGAGCCCTTGAGAAATCCTGACTAGGGGCATCAGGGTTTTCACACTCCGACCTCGCTTTGAATCTCACATTTCTGTGTAGCTTGAATAACCGACCTTGGACCCTGGGCAGATGCAGGGGAGGGGTTCCCAAGCTACCTAGTGCTGCCTGTCCCCCAGACCTGTCACTGAGTCACCCTGAGAGCCCAGCTGAGTCCTCTGCTGCTGCACAGAACATCTGCAAATGGAAACAGCTTGCAGTCTTTCCCCTTCTCTTCACATTTTAAAGATAGTGAAACCTGCCAACGTACCCAATTCCTGCTAGATGTGGAGCTGCTGACACCAGAGGTTTCCACCCTAAAGGACAAGGAGTCATTGGTGATCTTGCACAGGCAGCAGGCAGTATCTGTTCAGACAGGGAAGCAGCTGTCTTTATGAAGCATGTCTGCACATTCCCTTGGGGGCCACATGGCCATCAGGGAACCTCAGCTGCTTAGCTTAGTGTGCACCAGTTTTAACCCCGTCATGGCCAATGCAAATTTTAGGATGTCAATTAACAGGGGATGCCTGGTGATCCTACTCGACTGAGCTGCAGCCCAAGCCCTGCTGCAGGCTCTATTCCTGGAATCTGGGCCTGTCATTAATGTTCATCTGGTCCTGATTAGTTACATGGCTACCTCGAGGGAGGCTGAGTGCTAACGGTCATGATGTCACAGCTTTGATCTTGCTGAAATAAAATAAAATAGAATAATAGAATACTACTACTACTACTACTGCTACGACCAGTTTTTTCTCGGCAGCCTCTCTTCTCTATTAAAAACCCAGGGAACAGCCAGGGAAGGGAGATTCCACAAGACTCCATACAAGGAAATTTCTCTTGGATTATTCCAGGAGGAGGGTTACTTTCTCTTCTCCCTGAGGAATGAAAAGGGGGACCCAGGATCCCCAAAGTTATGCACAGATCTCAATGATCCACTGGTAGCTAGGCCCACCCACTTCCAATCTCTGTGCCTCTACAACTGCTATAGGATACTCTCCATCTCCCAGCTAGCACAGGTTCATCAGAAATGTGCTACCAGGTCCTGTCACAGTAGCCACTGCCTGCAAGATCTGGTGACGGGATGTTTTACAATGTGGAAGGGGATGTACAAAGCTGGGAAGGCTGATTGGAGGATCTGATTTGCACAATACCTTAGCCATAGACTGGTTGGGAGGTTTCTACCTTTCCATATACAGAGTGAAGCCATACACTCAGTCAGTACAACCTTTGTTTATGTTGCAAGAGAGAAGAATATGAAAAGCCTCCAATTTCTCATGGGGATCCAAAATGGTCAGCTCTGTAAACAAAAGCTCTTGCCTATCTATCCCACATTGGGGTGTACTGCACCCTCAGCAAGCTTGAGGATGATACTAAGCGGTGGGGAGAGGTAGATACACTGAAGGGTAGGGATAGGGTCCAGAGTGACCTAGACAGATTGGAGGATTGGACCAAAAGAAATCTGATGAGGTTCAACAGGGACAATTGCAGAGTCCTGCACCTAGGACAGAAGAATCCCATGAACTGCTACAGTCTGGGGACCCACTAGCTAAGCGACAGTTCTGCAGAAAAGAACCTTGGCCTTAGAATGGACGAGAAGCTGGATATGAGTCAGCAGTGTGCCCTTGTTGCCAAGAAGGTTAATGGCATATTGGGCTTCATTAGCAGGAGCATTGCCAGCAGATCAAGGTGATTCTACCCCTCTATTCATCACTGGTAAGGCCACATCTGGATTACTGGATCCAGTTTTGGCCCCTCACTACAGAAAGGATGTGGACAAATTGGAGAGAGTCTAGCATAGAACAAAGAAAATGATTTGGAGTCTGTGGCACATGACTTATGAGGAGAGGCTGAGGGAACTGGGCTTATTTAGTCTGCGGAAGAGAAGAGTGTGAGTGGGAGGGGATTTGATAGCAGCCTTGAACTACCTGAAGGTGGGAGGGGGTCGAAAGAGGATGGAACTAAGCTGTTTTCAGTGATGGCAGATGATAGGACAAGGCGCAATGGTCTCAAGTTGCAGTGGGGGAGGTCTAGGTTGGATATTAGGAAACACTATTTCAGTAGGAGGGTGGTGAAGCACTGGAATGGGTTACCTAGGGAGGTGGTGGAATCTCCATCCTTAGAGGTGTTTAAGGCCTGGCTTGGCAAAACCCTGGCTAGGATGATTTAGTTGGGGTTGGTCCTGCTTTGAGCAGGGGATTGGACTAGATGACCTCCTGAGGTCTCCTCCAATTCTTATATACCATGATTCTGTGATTCATTGAGGGGAAAGTGACCTCTACTAATGAGTTTGCATTGTACAGATACCTGTGCCATGCAAGATTGTATAATTCTGGGATTATTCTGAAGCAAGGATGCAAGGCAGGAGAGCTAGTAAATTGGATGTTGTCTCCTATTTGTGCATGAGTGGCTTAGGTAAAGCACTCAGGTAGCTCATTTGGGTGGGTGGCACCAACTGCTGTCGTGCTGGGTGATAACAGGGCCTGGAGAGCCTGGCTGTGTCACCCTCAGGCAGGGCCGGCTTTAGGCCTATTCCACCAATTCCCTCAAATTAGGCCCCGCGCCTAAGACGGCCCCAGGCCCAGTGAGAATCCCTTCCCTGGCTAGAGGCACTTTTTTAATTTTTACTCACCTGGCCCGCTCCAGGTCTTCAGTAGCACTTTGGCAGCGGGTCCTTCGCTTGCAGGACTTCCTAAAGCCGGCCCTGCCCCCAGAGCAATGTGAGAGAGGCCTACCCAGCTGAATTGTTGGGGGCTCATCAGTTAAACCTGCTCCCAGACTGCACATGGGTCATAACTGGCCACAAAGGTTTTAGTCCAAACTGATAAATTAAACAGTAAAAGTCACCAGGACCAGATGATATTCACTCAAGAGTGCTGAAGGAACTCAAATATCAAATTGCAGAACTATTAAATGTGAAACCTATTATTTAGATGGGCCTCTTTACCAGATGACACAAATAGCTAATCATAGAATCATAGAACATGGGGGTTGGAAGGGACCTCAGGAGGTCATCTAGTCCAACCCCCTGCTCAAAGCAGGACCAACACCAACTAAATCATCGCAGCCAGGCCTTTTTCAAGCCAACTAAATCATCCAGCATAACTTTACATAATCCCAGCCTGACCTTAAATACCTCTAAGGAAGACGATTCCACCACCTCCCTAGGGAACTCATTCCAGTGCTTCATCACCCTCCCAGTGATATAGTGTTTCCTAATATCCAACCTAGACCTCTCCCACTGCCACTTGAGACCGTTACTTGGATAAAAGCGCTATATAAAAAATTATTAATGATTTTTTTTGTTCTACAAATAAGATCACACAACTCATATTTTAATATCAGTAGTGTTACCTTTCTAATGCAGTGGATGTTCCCTCACTGGGCAGGGCCGGCTCTAGCATTTTTGCCCTCCCAAGCAGCAAAAAAAATAAATAAAATAAAATAAAAAAGCCGCGATTGGCCGCAATACGGCAGCAGGTCCTTCGCTCCGAGAGGGATTGAGGGACCCGATGCTGAATCACTGCTGAAGAGCCAGACATGTCGCCCCTCTTCATTGGCCACCTCAGGCACGTTCTTGCTACGCTGGTGCCTGGAGCCGGCCCTGCTCCTGGGGTTCCTGTGTTAATCATGTCTCTGATGTGACTCGGTCATAAGCACTTTCCTGAGGACGTAGGGGAAGGATGCGTGACTGTGCCACATGAAAAGCCCCTGTACACAGCTGGAGCAGCCCCCATGGATCACACAGCACCCAGAGGGCTCAGGAAGGGCCAGGACTGCGATTGCAGAACAGCTTTTTTATGGCTTGTGGATATTTAACCACAGACAGGACAGTCACAGGCCAGAGGTAATGAGAAACAACATCCACGTCCTTTCTCTTTATTGACTCTATCCACAGGAATTCTAAATTCGGAGCAGTCACCAATGTGGCAATTTTGGGACTAACATCCTACCGGTCCCTTGGCTCCCAGCAAACACAGTCACTTGTTAAATGCTGCTGCCTGCCTTGGTCTCCTTCCCTCAGTGCCCTGTCCTCCCTCTCCAGCCCCAGTCCCATTGCTCTAGATATTAGACCCCGTCTAAACCTTGCTCTACAGAGTGGAGATCAGTAGCTCTTGTCGTCTTGGATGCAAGGATCCAGGATGGAATAGGTGGGTCCATGTTTCTCGTCTCCCATGACAGCAGCGCTGCAGGTGGTTCATGAACTCACCCTGCACTTGACGAATGCCCTGATTATCCCTGCACGCAGGTGTCTGCTTTTCATGCTGTACACGATTGGATTAATCAGGGGTGGGACCATCAGGGAGATGTAGCCCAGGACAGTTTGAAGCAAGGGAGATGATCCCTTTCCAAATCTGTGTATCACAGACAAGCCGATCATTGGTGTGTAGAAGAGCAGGACGGCGCAGAGGTGGGAGACGCAGGTATTCAGGGCCCTGAGGCACTCTGCATTGGACGCGATGCTCAGCGCTGTTTTGAGGATCATCACATAAGAGAGGAAGATGAACAGCGAATCCAATCCCACCGTTAAGAGTGTAATAAACAAGCCGTAGATGCTATTCACTGAGATATCAGAACAAGCCAACTTCATGACCTCCTGATGCAGGCAGTAGGAATGGGAGAGGACATTAGTTTGACAGTATCGGAACCTTTTCAGTAGAAACGGGAGTGGGAATATTACAGTCAAACTTCTTAGCACAAATACCAGTCCCATATTGTCTATTGTCTGCAGGGTTAAGATGGAAGAATATCTCAGTGGGTTACAGATTGCGATGAAGCGGTCAAAGGCCATCAACAAGAGCATGGAGGATTCATTTAACTGAAGTGAGTGGATGAAGAACAGCTGAGCAAAACAGGCTTCGAAGCTAATCTCCCGAGAGTTAAACAAGTATATGCCCAATATCGTCGGCATGGTGGATATCAATATGCCAAGGTCTGTGATGGCCAACATGGAAAGGAAAATGTACATGGGCTCATGCAGGCTTGGATCTGTTTTTATAATGAACAGAATGACTGAATTTCCTACTATCGAAATAACATACATTAAGCAGAAGGGGATAGAAACCCAGAGATGGACGTCTTCCTGGCCAGGTATCCCGGTGAGAAGGAACACTGCAGAGTTGATTTTGGTGTCATTGACAGCTGACATAATGTACTGGGCAGGTCCAAGAAATTTTTAACTTTCCTTTCTGAAAAGAAAAAAGTACAGGAGACTAAATGATATTTAACAAGACACCTTTCTGCTCTCAGTGAAAGTCTAGAGACTCCCAGGAGCTCAAGGCAGATAATAAAAAATATAGTCTTGGATTTACAACACCGAGAGAAGGATAGGCACTGCCAGACTCTATCAGACCTGTAGTCCATATAGCCCAGTATCGAGTGACCAGTACCAGATGCTGCAGGGGAAGGTAGAAGAAGCCCTGCAATAGGCATTGATGAGATAACCTGCTCCCAGGGAAAAATTCCCCTTCCCCTATCTATCTATCTATCTACCTATCTACCTATCTATCTATCTATCTATCTATCTATCTATCATTTTCTCCACTCCTGAGAGTTCAAATTATGCCGTTGCCTCTTTGCAGTACATAGGATTTTGAGGGAGAACACCGGAGATACAAGCTGGAAAGAATCTATTTTGGGTTACAGCCACATTACACAACTTGTTTTGCCAGGGCTGGGATTCTGTTCAGAGATGGGGCAGCTATTGCTGATAAGCTCTTCAGATTGACAGACACAGACACCTCTGGGGAAGTCTGATGGCCTTTGGCCTGACTGGGTCCCCATCAGAGTTGGAGGTCTCGGGGTCAGAGATGTGTATAGATTGTTAACTGAAAACTCTCTTATTCTCCCATGTTAGTCTTTTTTTGTGCTGTTCAGATTAAATAGTATTTTGGTTCAAGTAATCTGATGGTCACTTGTCTCACCACTGCTCACAGACTCCCAGAGAGAAGGACCAAGGGCACCAAACCCTCTCGGACCTGCTCTACCAAGAGTTGACACATAGTGTGCTGTAGCCCAGGGTGGGAGGGTGGGAGGATCATGGGATTCCACCCCAGGAGAGGGCAGGGTATAAGACCTCACATCTGGAACTCGGAGACCAGAGAAGGGGGCAGAGATGCAGGTAGCCAGTAACTCTGAGGGGTCTCTACAGGGAAGAAATTCTGGAGCCCTCAGTCGGGAAACAGAGCAACTCAGGTCTGAATTCCTGCATTCACAATCATGCCAGAGAATAAAACCTTTGAAAATTATTTGCTGATTTAATTTACAGAAGCAAATAAACCTGAGGAGATTTGGGAATTACTCACTGATATTCCATGGGGTGTCCTGTCGCTCAGCCTCTGACAGGATCGGGCCCAGAACTTACAGCATTTCTAGAAATAGGAACCCTTGAGAAATCCTGATTTGGGGCATCAGGGTTTTCACACTCTGATCTCGCTTTGAATCTTAGATTTCTGTGTGGCTTGAATAAACAACCATGGACCCTGGGCATATGTAGGGGAGGGGTTCCTAAGCTACCTGGCGCTGCCTGCCCCCAAGCCCCTGTCACTGTGTCACCCCGACAGCCCAGCTGAGTCCTCTGCTGCAGCACAGAATATTTGCAAATGGAAACACCTTGCAGTCTTTCCCCTTCTCTTCACATTTTAAAGATAGTGAAACCTGCCAACGTACCCGATTCCTGCTAGATGTGGAGCTGCTGACACCAGAGGTTTCCACCCTAAAGGACAAGGAGTCATTGGTGATGTTGCACAGGCAGCAGGCAGTATCTGTTCGGATCGGGAGGCAGACGTCTTTATGAAGCATGTCTGCACATTCCCTTGGGGGCCATGTGGCCATCAGGGAACCTCAGCTGCTTAGCTTAGTGTTCACCAGCTTTAACCCCATCATGGCCAATGCAAATTTTAGGATGTCAATTAACAGGGGATGCCTGGTGATCCTACTCAACTGAGCTGCAGCCCAAGCCCTGCTGCAGGCTCTATTCCTTAAATCCGGGCCTGTCATCAATGTTCCTGTGGTTTTGATTAGTCACATGGCTATCTCGACGGCGGCCGAGCACTAACGGTCATGATGTCACAGTTTGACCTTGCTTAAATAAAATAAAATAGACTAATAGAATAATAACAATAGGAATAGGAGTCCTGCACTTAAGACAGAAGAATTTAGGTAGTGATTGTACCCCTCTATTCATCACTGGTAAGGCCACGTCTGTATTACTGCATCCAGTTTTGGCCCCTCACTACAGAAAGGATGTGGACAAATTGGAGAGAGTCTAGCGCAGGACAAAGAAAATGATTAGGGGTCTATGGCACATGAATTATGAGGAGAGGCTGAGGGAACTGGGCTTATTTAGTTTGCAGAAGAGAAGAGTGTGGGGGTGAGGGAATTTGATAGCAGCTTTGAACTGCCTGAAGGGGGGGTCCAAAGAGGATGGAGCTCGGCTGTCCTCAGTGTTGGCAGAAGAGAGAACGAGGAGTGGTGGTCTCAAGTTGCAGTCGGGGAGGTCTAGGTTGGATATTAGGAAACACTATTACAGTAGGAGGGTGGTGAAGCACTGGAATGGGTTACCTAGGGAGGTGGTGGAATCTCCATCCATAGAGGTTTTTAAGGTCAGGCTTCACAAAGCCCTGGCTGGGATGATTTAGCTGGGGTTGGTCCTGCTTTGAGCAGGAGATTGGACTAGATGACCTCCTGAGGTCTCCTCCAACTCTTATCTACTATGATTCTGTGATTCATTGAGGGGAACGTGACCTCTACTAATGAGTTTGCATTGTAGAGATACCTGTGCAGTGCAAGATGGTATAGTTCTGGGATTATTCTGCAGCAAGGATGCAAGGCAGGAGAGATGGTAAATGGGATGTTGTCTCCTATTTGTGCATGAGTGGCTTAGGTAAAGCACTCAGGTAGTTCAGTTGGGTGGGTGGCACCACCTGCTGTAGTGTTGGGTGATAACAGGGCCTGGAAAGCCTGGCTGTGTCACCTCCAGAGCAGCGTGAGAGAGGCCTGCCCACCTGAATTGTTGGGGGCTCATCAGATAACCTGCTCCCAGACTGGATTCTGGTCATAACCGGCCACAGAGATTTTAGTCCAAACTGATAAATTAAACAGTAAAAGTCTCCAGGACCAAATGATATTCACTCAAGAGTTCTGAAGGAACTCAAATATCAGATTGCAGAACTACTAAATGTGGTGTGAAACCTATTATTTAAATGGGCCTCTCTACCAGATGACACAAATAGCTAATAATAGAATAATAGAATATGAGGGTTGGAAGGGACCTCAGCAGGTATCTAGTCCAACCCCCTGCTCAAAGCAGGACCAACACCAACTAAATCATCCCAGCCAGGGCTTTTTCAAGCCTGACCTTAAAAACCTCTAAGGAAGGAGATTCCACCACCTCCCTAGGTAACTCATTCCAGTTCTTCACCACCCTACTAGTGAAAAAGTTCATCCTAGTATGAACTTAAACTTCCCCCACTGCCACTTGAGACCGTTACTTTGATAAAAACTCTATATAACAAACAAAATGTGTTTTTTTGTTCTAGAAATAAGAGCACACAACTCATATTTTAATATCAGTGGTGTTACCTTTCTAATGCAGTGGATGTGCCCTCACTTCTCCACCCGGCTGAGGCTGGGAAGGAGGGCCGTCTCTCCCCAGCAGCTGCAGCTCTGGAGCTGGGGAAAGTTGCCTCTTTCTCTGGCCACCACAGCCCTGCACATCCCACATTCCCCCCACCCCCTCTTCTCACCCCACTGCCCCCTTCCACTTACCTCCCATTTCCCCCAAGGCCACCAACTCACCTTACATGTGCGTCTTCTCCATACATCTGAGGCCCTGATGTATCACCTAAAAAGAATGGCTCAGGTGTGGAAATCTCCCTCACATTCTCTAAGATGAGGACTGATGCAAAGAATTAATTTAACTTCTCCGCAGCAGTCTCATCTTCTTTGACTGCTCCTTTACCACCTCAATCGTCCAGTGACCCCAATGATTGTTTGGCAGGTTGCTCCTTTTGATGTACTTTATAAAAAATCCTGTTAATTGTGTCTTTTGCTGCTTGCTGTTCAGATCTTTTGAACTAGGTACGCAGTATCGCCAAGCCCCATTCAACATGTACGAGTCACCCCCACAAAAAATAATGAGGTTGGATTAAAAATAATGGGATTTAAAAGTACACTAATGTGGGGTTTGTTTTCATATGTCTTTGGTTTCTCAGCCTTTTGAGGTGCAATTGATTCAGGGTTTCTAGCAACTCATTTAAAAAAAACCTTTGGAAAACTGAGAGGTGAGATTTCTGCACATTGTCTAGTTTCCAGAAGTTGGGGCTCCAAGAAAGACCAGAAATAGTGTGAGAATCCCAATAAAATCCCAGCTGCTGGCACTGATAGCCGTATCTCAAGCAGAGCACCCACAAAAGGACGGCACTGAGAATTAGTTTGTGAATATTTCTCATCACAAACTGACAGAGATGATTTTTCCCTCTGCACTGGGGTACAGAGTCCTCTGTGGTAAGGAACAGAGTTATGCCACAGATAGCTGGACATAACAGTGATGGGCTCAAAGAGTCACTGGATCCTGAGGCACAGCTCATATGTTCTCTCCCATTATTCAGGCACGACACATGCACACACCCAGTAATCAAGGCCATGCACACTCGTAATAGAAAGAGGAGAGACCCAAGCCCAGATCCTAGTGCTTGCTGCTCACTCCCTATTGACCCCAGGAAAACCAACCAGATCCAGCGAACCCAAACTTTGTAGTAACACAAATTGGGATGCAGGATCTGAGGTCTATCTCCAGTGCTAGAGAGGCTCTCATTGCTCATGGAGAGGGTGGGGGTTAAGATCTGATGGAGGGGCATTGCAGCAGAGCTCTGTTGGGCCAGGTACTGCTTTCCAGATCCTTCACTCTCTGAAAGAACATCCTGATGCCCTGTCTTACTGCCGAGCTGCAGGAGGGGCCCAGAACTCCCTCGTCAAAGGGGGCTGTGCTGATGACAGGTCTTATCACTAAGGGGTGTTGGGAAGAGTTCAGGTTCTCCACCCAGTGCCCCAAATCAACCTTATGAGGAATACAGAGCTGAAATTGCTCTAAAGCTCTGAGCTCTGGCCCCAATTATTGTAGTGTTCACAATCTGTAACATATTGATCAGTATAACACCCAATGCAGTAGGGTTGTGCTACTAACCCCACTGGGCAGATCCCAAGAGCAGAAGGCACCACTGTGATCTCATAGTCTGACCCCATGTAAAACACTTGCCCCCACAATAACTATAACCCCCTCATTTTTGCATAGTTCCCTCTTTTGAAATTAAATGCCACAGTGTTGGGCTGTTGAGGTGTTCTTCCCACCACAGGGATGTTGAATGCTATTGTATTATGGTCCCTATTTCCAAGTGGTCCTGCTATAGTTACCTCTTGGACCAGCTCCTGCGCTCCACTCAGGATTAAATCTAGAGTTGTCTCTCCTCTTGTGGGTTCCCGTACCAGCTGCTCCATGAAGCAGTCATTTAAAGGATCGAGAAAATTTATCTCTGCATTTCGTCCTGAAGTGAAATGTTCCCAGTCAATATGGGGATAATTGAAATCCCCCACTATTACTGGGTTCTTTATTTTGATAGCCTCTCTTATTTCCCTTAGGATTTCATCATCACTATTATTGTCCTGGTCAGGTGGTCGATAATAGATCCCTAATGTTATATTTTTATTAGAGAATAAAATTTCTATCCATAGAGATTCTATGGCACATGTGGATTCGCTTCAGATTTTTACTTCATTTGAATCTACATTTTCTTTCACATATAGTGCCACTCCTCCTCCTGCATGACCTGTTCTGTCCTTCCGATATATTTTGTACCCCGGAATGATTGTGTCTCATTGATTGCTCTCAGTCCACCAGGTTTCTGTGATGCCTATTATATCAATATCCTCCTTTATCACAAGGCACTCTAGTTCACCCATCTTATTATTTAGACTTCTGGCATTTGTGTACAAGCACTTTAAAAACTTGTCCTTGTTTATTTGTCTGCCCATTTCTGATGTGCCAGATTCTTTTTTATGTGACCATTTAACATCTGATCCGGCCCTTACATTATCCTGTTCCGTCCTCTGCTCCTGACTATAAACTGGAGATTCTCTATCATCAGACTCTCCCCTAAGAGAAGTCTGTGTCCAATCCACATGCTTCCAGATGGTGCTGGGGTTGCCTCTCACACTGAGGTTACCTCTCCGGGGGAGGGAACTCCAGTTTCTAGGAAAAGGCAGGTGTTAGTAATGGGAGATTCGATTATTAGAAAGGTAGATAGCTGAGTTTGTGATGACCGGGAGAACCGTATGGTGACTTGCCTGCCTGGTGCGACGGTTGCGGATCTCTCGAGGCATCTAGACAGACTTATGTGTAGTGCTGGGGAGGAGCCGGTGGTCGTGGTACATGTAGGCTTGCTGCCTATTAGTTTCATTTGGTGGCCCCTTGTTCTTGTATTATGAGAAGGAGTAAATAACACTTCCTAATTTACTTTCTCTCTACCACTCATGATTTTATAGACCTCTGTCATATCCCCCCTTAGTCGCCTCTTTTCCAAGCTGAAAAATCCCAGTCTTATTAATCTCTCCTCATACAGAAGCTGTTCAATACCCCAATCATTCTTGTTGCCCTTTTCTAAACCTTTTCCAATTCCAATATATCTTTTTTGACGTGGGGCGACCACATCTGCACGCAGTATTCAAGGACAGGCCCTGGTAGCACATCTCTGATGAACCTGTGCTAGCAGGGAGCTGGAGAGGGTCCTAAAGCAGTTGTGGAGGCACAGGGATTGTGGGTGGGTGGGCTGAGCTCCCAGTGGATCACTGAGATCTGTGCATAACTCTGGAGATCCCTGGATTCTTGGTCCCCCTTTACATTCAGAGAGAAGAAAGGGACCTCCCCTCCTGCAAAAATCTGAGGGAAATTTCCATATACGGAGCCTTGTGGAATCTCCCTGGCCTGCCCTGAAACCTGGGTTTCTAATTCAGGAAAGGGGGCTGCCTCGGAAAAAACTGGTCCTATATTATAATAATAATTATTTATTATATTTTATTATAGTTTATTTCAGTGAGATCACAGCTGTGACAACGTCATTGTTACCACTCGGCCACCCACAAGGTTTCCTTGTGACTAATTGGAACCATAAGGAATAGAGCCTGCAGTAGAGCTGCCACTGCAGTCCATCTGGATAACATCACCACACATCCCCTGTGATTTGGCCTCCTGCAGTTTGCCCTTGGCTGTCACAGGGGTTACAGCTGGTGCACACAAAGCCAAGCAGCTGAGGTTCCCTGATGGCCAAGTGGCCCCCAAGGGAATGTGCAGACATGCTTCATAAAGACAGTTGCCTCCCTATGGGAACAGACGCTGCCTGCTGCCCAGGCAGCCTCTCCGATGACTACATCTTCCCATGCTCCATGGGGCGTAATTTAATCTACACAGAAATCTGACATTCAAAGCGAGCTTGCAGTGTTAAAACCCTGATGCCCCAAGTAACAATTTTCTCAAGGAGTCCCATTTTTAGATGTTCCGTGTGCTCTGGGCCCAATCCTGCCAGGGGCTGAGGAAGAAGAGACCCCACGGAATATCAGTGACTACTTCCCAAATCGTATCAGGTATATTTGCTGCTGGAAATTTAATCAGCAAATGTATTTTCAACAATTTTATTCTTTGACTTGATTGTGGATGCAGGAATTCAGAGCTGTGTTGCTCTGAGGGCATACAAGCAAGTCTCATCTTATGCAAGGGTACCGTTCCACGGTTAGCGCGCAAAGCGAAAACCACGTCTACTGAAACACTCATTGAGTTGAATGGCGGACGGAATCGCCTGCACTGCAGATGCAGTTTTTATATTGTAATTTTTCTTTTTTTCCCATTTTTACCATCTGCACAAAGCTGAATTTGCGCATGTTAAATGCGCCTAAGATGCGACTTGCCTGTATTTCTGTTTCCTGACTGGCTGAAGGCTCCAGCACTTCTGCCCTGAAGATATCCCTCAGAGTTACAGGGCTATGTTCATCTCTTTCCCTTCTCTGGTGTCTGAGGGCCAAATGTCAGGCTCCGTAGCCTCCTTTCTCATGGGGTGAAATCCCGCCATTCTCCCACTCACAGACTGGGCCCTGGGCTACCGCACAATGTGGCTGCAGCACTGAGCACTGTGCCTGCTCAATAGGTCCGGCTGGGATTGTACCTGTGGTTGACATGTGTGTGCCAAAGTACAGCTGCGTAAATGTTATGCCAAAACTTTTCATTGTAATACAAATAAAAATTTCATGACATAGATGCATATTGAAATCCAATGGCAGAGTTGTTGGAATTGCTACAGGAAGGAGCAGTGGTAACTTTACTGCTTAATGGCTTTTGCTTTAGAAAGTTTTTCAGAAGTACCCCACATACTGTTTGCAATGGGTTTGTGCTATTAACTCTCTGTTCAGTGAACAGCTGTATGGTACTCTCCTCTGCTAACGGAGCAGAAGCCATTTGTAATACTTACATTCAAGGTCATGCACACAATAACACTACGATACCTGTGCAAGACTTTCCAAAAAGTCCTGAGAGAACAGAACTGCTGGTCTGTGTTTCAGCAAAGAGTAGAGCTGAGGTGCAGGAAAGAGCAGTGTAATAGTTGTTTTATGTAATTTACCTCCATCACCTGTTAAAAAAGCATGGCTGAAGTAACTAGCACACTCACCTGGATATCAGTGCAAACCTAGCGTTTGCACTATTCACCCATTTGCGATGACAACCCTTCCCTTATCCAGCTGAAGTAACTGTCCATGTTAGCGTGTAATTTACCAGATAACTACAATCCCTTGCATGGGGAGCAGATGCGGGTCCTGTGAGGATGAAGGGGAACCTGTAGGATGATCTCTGGATTCAGTCAACATAGGCCAGGCAAAGCACTTCAGCTTCTCTTGGAGGGATTCTTGGGGGTCAGAGTGTATCACTGGGAGCATTTGGTAAGGGAAAGTTAATAGATCCCGGTTCTGATCGAATTTACACACGTAAATCTGGAGTGATGCCGTTATTGAATTCAGAAACAGACCCTGAAAATTTATCCCATGTGCTGCAAAGAGGCAGTGGCATAATTTGAACTCACAGGAGCAGAGACAATAAAAAAAGAATGTATATAATGAGGCAATGAAACACGTTTATGAATAACTTAAATGCAGGACAGATAAACACAATAACCATGTTCGTCATGCACTTGCCATATGTGTACACACATGTCATGATACAATGGGCCACACTTTGAAGTTGAGAGCCAGAAAGGGTGTCTGTGTGAATGTCATTATTGCAAACTCACCCAGTGCTCAAGTAGGCTGTGGAACTCTGATCCACAAGATATCAATGGGGCCAAGGGATTAGCAGGATTCAGAGAGGGACTGAATTTACACCACAAAATATGTCTAACTAGTGGGTGCCTGGAGGAAACTTTCCCTTGGATCAGTTAATCTCATAGCTCCCTATTGCAGGGATTCTTCCATCTTCCCCTGACGCATGTGTAACTGGTTACAGGGCTAAAAGGACTGTAGGTCTGATCCAGTCTGGCAGTGCCTATCTTCATATTGGCATATCCTATTGGGGGTGTAAATCCAAATCTATGTTTTTTCTGATCTTCCTTGAGCTTCTGGGAATCCTAGATTTGCACTCAGAGCAGAAAGATGTCTCATTAAATATCATCTACTTTCCTGTTCTTTTTCCTTTCAGGAAGGAAAGTTAAATCTTCTCGGACCTGCCCAGTACGGTATGTCAGCTGCCAATGACACCAAATTCACACCTGCAGTGTTCCTTCTCACTGGGATACCTGGGCAGGAAGACATCCATCTCTGGGTCTCTGTCCTCTTCTGTTTCATGTATGTTATTTCGATAGTAGGAAATTCAGTCATTCTGTTCATTATAAAAACAGATCCAATCCTCCATGAGCCCATGTACATTTTCCTTTCCATGTTGGCCGTCACAGACCTTGGCTTATTGATAGCCACCATACCGACGATACTGGGCCTATTCTTATTTAACTCTAAAGAGATCAGCCTTGATGCTTGTTTTGCCCAGATGTTCTTCATCCACTCTCTGCAATTCATTGAATCCTCTGTGCTCTTGTTGATGGCATTTGATCGCTTCATCGCAATCTGTAACCCGCTGAGATATGCCTCCATCTTAACCCTGCCGAGAATAGCCAAGATGGGACTGGTGTTTGTGCTAAGAGCAGTGGCAGTAATATTTCCACTCCCCTTTCTCCTGAAATGGTTCCGATTCTTTCGAGCCAATGTCCTCTCCCATTCCTACTGCCTGCACCAGGACGTCATGAAGCTGGTTTGTTCGGACATCACAGTCAACAACATCTATGGCTTGTTTATTACAGTCATAACGGTGGGGTTGGACTAGCTGCTCATTTTCCTCTCTTATGTGATGATCCTCAAAGCAGTGCTGAGCATCACATCCCCCACAAAATGCCTTAGGGCCCTGAACACCTGCGTCTCCCACCTCTGCGCTGTCCTGCTCTTCTACATGCCAGAGTTCAGCCTGACTGTCATACACAGATTCTGGAAGAGCTCTTCTCCCTTGCTTCAAGTTATCCTGGGCTACATCTACCTGCTGATTCCTCCTTTAATGAATCCAATCGTGTTCAGCATGAAAAGCAACCATCTTCGAGCGAGGATAATCAGGGTATTTGTCAAGTAAAGAGTCAGTTCATCATCCAGCTCCAGAAATGGTGACACAGGTCATGGCACCTATTCCATCTTGGACCCTTATATACGAGGAAACAAGAGCTACTGATCTCCACTCTGTAGAGAGAGGCTCATAGAGGGTCTAAGACCTGAGGCTTAGGGGGGCCACCCCACCCGCAATTGAGGGAGGACAGCACTCCGGGGAAAGGAGATCAAGCCAGGCAGCAGCATTTACAAAGTCACTCTGATCGTGGAGAGCCAGGGGATCGGTGGGATGTTGGCCCCTAAAGAGCCGTATCGGTGGCTGCTCTAACTTCAGAATTCCTATGAATAAAGTCACTATGAGAAGAGATGTGGCTGTTGTTTCCCATTACACCTGGCCTGTCACTGTCCCATCCCTGGTTAATCACCCATGGGCCATGCTAATCTCCTTCTCCATGGGTTATTGGCTTTTATTCACACATGTGGTCAAAACATCTGTAAGGACGAGACTTCAGCCACGCATCTGCCAAGGAAGGATTGCTTCTTGAACCAGATGAGGTAAAATAACAAATCCAGTGAGCTAGTCACACCATCAGTCTTATTGAAACCCCAGGCCTCGCTTTCATCTTGGAATCTGGGGTTAAGTAGCGTCCCTTATCATCAGTCTCTGTGTCCCAGGACAACAAGCCATTGTTCTCAGCCACTTTGGCCCATGCTTACAAGGCCCGCTGGTTGCTAGGGAGATGGTGGAATGAGTGGGCCCCTTCTGTTAATGGGCATGCTGGCAGGGTGGGATTCAGTAGTATGGAAATCGGAAATAGTATAAGGGACCTACCATAAATCAAACTGTAACCACTCCTCTTGGCTGCTTAAACCATTCCCCTTGACACCTTAAGCCCCGACCACCTGTCACTGAAAGTCCCACCCATGGGGAATATTACTTCTAGGGTCAAGGAGGACACACGACTGGAAGCAAAGTGTGTCATGTGACCCCTCTAAGAACTCCTCCCACTGCCCTCTACCAATCAGGAGGGGTTTCTCCCCTGTAGGCCCACCCTGAGAGGAGATTTGTCCAATCAGGGGTGTTCCGGGGCATGGTGACCCATCCGGAAGTGGTTCGTGTGACCCCTCTAAGAACTCCTCCACTGCCCTCTGCGAATCACGATGGGTTTCAGCCACACAGCACCACCCTGAGAGCAGATTTGACCAATCGGTGATGTTCCGGGGTGGGGTGACCTGCCCAGAAAAGGGTCGTGTCACCCCTCTAAGAACTCGTCCCAGTGCCCTCTGCTAATCAGAGCGCAACACTCTCACCCCATAAGTCCCAGCAATCGGGGCAGAAGAGGCCATCTTTTACCAAGAACACGTGCTTTAGAAATCGTGGAAACATGGACTCATTCACCACCCTGGTGAGGACTTCAGACTTTGTGTTAGCCCCGAGGGCCTTTGGACTTGTGTGGAGAAAGCGCTACACGAGTGACAGTTCCGACGAGGGCCCTTTGACTCAGCCGTGGATGGATACGCCAGAACCCGAAACCCAAACCCTCGTGAGGCACCCCAATGAGCATGAAGGCCTCTCGTTGTCCGCCCCCCTGGAGGTGGAAGACGAAAGCAGCTCAGCGGAGTCACCAGGTGAACAAAAGGTGAACAAAAAAGATGTCGCTCAGGTAAATGAATGATTAAGAAGCGATGGTTGATGATGGAGTGTAATGAAGTTAGGAACCAGGAGGTTGTGTAAATCTAAAAACAAGCAGTGAGGTGCTTACACTGTTTCTTTTCTGAAAATCTCTCAACAGCTTGACGATGCCTTTCTAGAGGCCTTTGAGAATTGAATTCGGTAGTCTCATGGGAGCAGTGATGAGCTGCCAAAATATTAACAACAGGTTCTCTCCTCCTCACACCACAAGGGGGTCGTGCCCCCCCAGGGGGTCATGCCCCATCAAACACCCTATGTTCCTTGATGCCCCCCGGGACCACTGCCCCATCCACCCCCCTTCCCTGTCCTCTGACTGTCCCCTGCCGCCCCATCCAACCCCTCCTCTCATTCCTGATGGCCCCCCAGGACTCCTACCCCATCCAACAGCACCTTCTCTCTGTTCCTGCCCCCCCACCATGCCATCCAACCCCTGCTCCTTCCTGACTGCCCCCTCGAGCTCTTGCTCCCATTCAATCCTCCTGTTCCCTGCCCTCTGACTGCCCCAACCACTATCCACTCCCCCACAACCCATCAAACTCCCCTGCCCTCTTCCAACACCCCATCTCTGCTCCCTTCCCCCTTACTGCACTGCCTGGAGCCACTCGGCCGCAGCCAGGTCCACTCGGCCAGGACTGGGACCAGCACTGTGTGGGGCTGAGCAGGCTAGAGCCGCTCGGCCGGGCCCTGGACCAGTGCCGGTGCCACGAGGTCCAGGCAGGATCTGCTCGGCGGGGACCGGGACCCGCACCGCGGGGCCCAAGCTGGGCCGGGGAGTCAGGGCCCGGGCTGGCCCAGAGCCGCTCGGCCGTGACTGGCACCGGTGCTGTGGGGCTCAAGCCGGGCTGGCTCGGAGTCGCTCGGCCGGGACCAGCACTGGCGCCGCGGAACCCGAGCCGGGCTGATGCCACTGGGGCCAGAGCCGGGGGTGCTTGGCCAGGACTGAGCAGGGGAGCTCAGCCAGGGCCAGGCTAGGGGCCAGGCCAGAGGAAGCCGCTCGGCCTGAGCCAGACTGGGCCGCGCCATGCCTCTCTGGAGCCCTCCTCACGCCTGCCCCCCCGGCTTACCTGCCTGCTGCTTGTTTCAGGCTTCTCGCGAACATTTGATTCGCGGGAAGCAGGGGAGGGGGAGGAGAAGGAGGGCGGAGCATTCCGGGGAGGAGAGGGAAGAGAGCTGGGGCCGGGGGCCGGGTGGATAGCTGCCTGAGCTTTAGTTAAATTTAAAAGCTGTTTTAGAACCAGTTGTCCTGGAACAACCGGTTCTAAAAGAGTTTCTAAATTTAACAACCGGTTCCTGC
The DNA here is from genome assembly GCF_016161935.1 of Mauremys reevesii. NCBI lineage: Eukaryota > Metazoa > Chordata > Testudines > Geoemydidae > Mauremys > Mauremys reevesii. The sequence continues at coordinate 132,217 of NW_024100877.1, forward strand.
GAACCAGTGGGAACTGGCTCCAGCTCACCACTACGTGCATCAGCTGGTTTCGCTCATGTCTGAGACACAGATCTCAGGAAGAAAATCCGGAAAAGGACAAAATGGAAGAATGAACCAGCTCAGACTCCCTTATGGTAGTCGTTGTGGTTTACATTTTTACAGGTGGATGTAAAAGGTCATGTTAAACCAGACAATTAATAAAACTTATTTATTTAAATGTGTCAATATGAATGTGTCCCCCTTCATATTTGTGTGTAAAAGACGGTACCAGTAACAGTCATTTCTACACAGGCAGCTCTGTTAAAGAAAATATATTACATCGCCGGGGAAGTTGGGAGCTTCGGCGGGGTGAACCCTCTTTCTCAAGTGGCCAGAAAGCATAGTAAAACTTTAAATAGAAGACAGGTAACAGTTTGGCTTTCAGAGAGGGACACTTACACTTTACACATTTCCACCCCACCATCAACCTCAGCCTGGACCATTCCACACAAGAGATCCACATCCTAGACACTACAGCACTAGTAAACGATGGCTACCTAAACACCACCCTATACCCGAAACCTACTGACCACTATACTTACCTACATGCCTCCAGCTTTCATCCAGACCATGCCACTCAACCCATTGTCTACAGCCCAGCTCTACGATACAATCACATTTGTTCCAGCCCCTCAGATAGAGACAAACACCTACAAGATCTCTATCAAGTGTTCTTAAAACGACAATCCCCTCCTGCTGAAGTGAAGAAACAGCTTGACAGAGCCAGAAGAGTATCCAGAAATCACCTACTACAGGACAGGCCCAACAAAGAAAGTAACAGAACGCCACTAGCCATCACCTACAGCCCCCAACAAGCAGTGTATTATCGCCTAGGCCAACAAGGCCTAGGCCTAGGGCGGCAAATTTCCTCACGCCCCCTCCCCAACTCTGCCCCTTCTCCAAATCCCTGGCCCGCCTCGTCCCCCAGGCGCACCGCGCTTCTCTCCTTCCACCTTCCTCCCAGGCTTGCCACGGGAAAGCACTGGGAGGGAGGGAGAAGTGAGTAGCGGCGCACTCAGAGGAGGTGGAGCAGAAGTGAGCTGCGGACCGCGGGTGCATGGAATAACCTGGGGGGGGGGGGCCAGGAACCGCTCCCCTCCCCAGCTCATCTTTGCTCCACCACCGCCATCCTCCGAGCGCGGCACAACTCTCCTTCTCCCCACTCCCTCCCAGGCTTGCCGTGGGGGAGCGGAGGTGAGCTGGCGCGTGGGGGGGGGTTGCGGCAATTTTTTGAGGGCCTAGGGGCGGCAAATTTGTTAATCCGCCACTGCCCCCAACTAAAATCTATCCAGAGTATCATCAAGGATCTACAACCTATCCTAAAGGACAATCCCTCACTCTCACAGATCTTGGGAGACAAGCCAGTCCGCTCTTACAGGCAGCCCCCAAACCTACAACAACCACACAACAAAAACACTAACCCAGGAACCTATCCTTGCAACAAAGCCTGTTGCCAACTCTGTTCACATATCTATTGAGGGGACACCATCATAGGACCTAATCACATCAGCCACACTATCAGAGGCTCATTCACATCTACCAATGTGATATATGCCATCATGTGCCAGCAATACCCCTTTGCCATGTGCTTTGGCCAAACTGGACAGTCTCTACGTAAAAGAATAAATGGACACAAATCAGACGTCAAGAATTATAACATTAAAAAAACCAGTCGGAGAACAATTCAATCTCCCTGGCCACTTGATTACAGAACTAAAAGTCACAATATTACAACAAAAAAACTTCAAAAACAGACTCCAACAAGAGACTGCTGAATTGGAATTAATTTCAAATTGGACACCACTAAATTAGGCTTGAATAAAGACTGGCAGTGGATAGGCCATTACACAAAGTAAAACTATTTCCCCATGCTTATTTTTCTCCCCACTACAGTTCCTCACATCTTCTTGTCAATTGCTGGAAATGGGCCATTTTCCACCTTAGTTAGCCTCTAAGAATAAACAAGAAGCAATGGGCTTAAACTGCAGCAAGGGAGGTTTAGATTGGACATTAGGAAAAAGTTCCTAACTGTCAAGGTGGTTAAACACTGGAATAAATTGCCTAGGGAGGTTGTGAAATCCCATCTCTGGAGATATTTAAGAGTAGGTTAGATAAATGTCTATCAGGGCTGGTCTAGACAGTATTTGGTCCTGCCATGAGGACAGAGGATTGGACGCGATGACATCTCAAGGTCCCTTCCAGTCCTAGAATCTATGAATCTATGAATCTATAAAATCTAAAGGTTTATTCATAAAAGGAAAAAGATACAGATGAGAGCTAGAATTGGTTAAATGGAATCAATTACATACAGTAATGGCAAAGTTCTAGGTTCAGGCTTGTAGCAGTGATAGAATAAACTGCGGGTTTAAATTAAGTCTCTGGAGTACATCCCCAGCTGGGATGGGTCATCAGTTCTTTGTTCAGAGCTTCAGTTTGTAGCAAAGTCCCTCCAGAGGTAAGAAGCAGGATTGAAGACAAGGTGGAGATGAGGCATCAGCCTTTTATCGTCTTTTCCAGGTGTAAGAACAGCTCTTTGTCCTTACAGTGGAAAATTACAAGCAAAATGGAGTTTGGAGTCATATGGACAAGTCCCTGCATTCTTTGCTGACTTACAAGGCGCATCAGCCTTCTCTCAATGGGTCAGTTGTGTAGCTGATGGTCCTTAATGGGCCATCAAGCAGGCTAGGCAGAGCTAACACCAACTCATCTGGGATGTCACCCAGAAGCATAGCATAAGTTTGAAATACAGACAGGATAGAGCCAATAGTCATAACTTCAACTACAAAATGACACACGCATACAGACAGCATAATCATAACCAGCAACCCATAACCTGGTCTTAGACCCCTTTATATGACAACCTTTACATAAGATTTGGTGCCACTACAGGACCTTGGTTGCAACCATGTTCTATACGGTCCCAGTTCAAGTAAATAATGTGACACAGGCATCTTACGGTTTGGTCATTTTCTTTAAAACACGGTCAGGGTCTGCACCATATTGCACAGCATTTATCAAGATCACCCCTTACGCTAAATGTTCTTGGGTTAGGCACAGACATTGCATAGCATAACCTATGGCAAGAACAGTGTTTAATAAGCTTTCCAAATACAGCTCAGCACACAGGCCCCAGAGCTTGCAGTTTACATCTACTGAAGTCCAAGTCACACAGTCATGGCGTCGTTGGGCTGGCACATCTATGACACAGCCCTCACAATCTTCAAAAAGCTTTTCCCTAAGGCAGTGATTAAGGACAGCATAAACAGCAACACATACAAAAGTTTGCATGACTTTTTTATGCTCACGACGTGGCACTGGCTCAGTTAGTTCCATGCCAAGCCTCCTAAACTCCTCATAGCTGTCATCCTCAGAGTCCTCTTCAACAGTTTGTATCGGCATTGAGCAAAAACAAGGAGAGCCCGGTTCATCTTTGCTGCTTGATGTAACGCTGTCCAGGGCCTCTGGCTCCTCTAGAAAGGCATCATCAAGCTGTTGAGAGATTTTCAGAAAAGAAACAGTGTAAGTTCCCACTGCTTGTTTTTAAACATACACAACCCCCCCACCCCCGGTTCCTAACCCCATTACACCCCATCATCAGCAGTCATTTCTTAATCATTTACCTGAGCAATGTCTTTTCCATTCACCTTGTCCTCCGATGACTCAACCGAGCTGTGTTCGCCTTCCACCTCTAGTGGGGCGAACAATGAGAGGCCTTCATGCTCATTGGGGTGCCTCACAAGAGTTTGGGTTTCGGGTTCCGGTGTATCCATCAACGGCTGAGTCAAAGAGCCCTCGTGGGAACTGTCGCTGATGTAGCGCTTTCTCCACACAAGTCCAAAGGCCCTCAGGGCTAAAACAAAGTCCAAAGTGCTCACAGAGGTGGTGAAGGAGTCCATGTTTCCATGATTTCTAAAGCACGCATCCTTGGTAAAAGATGGCCTCTTCTGCCCCGGCGCTGGGACTTATGGGGTGATAGTGTTGCACTCTGACTGGCAGAAGGCGCTGGGAGGTGTTCTTAGAAGGGTGACACGACCCTCATCTGGGCGGGTCACCCCGCACCGGAACACCACCGATTGGTCAAATCTGCTCTGGGGGTGGTCCTATGTGGCCGAAACCCATCGCGATTGGTAGAGAGCATTGGGAGGATTTCTTAGAGGGGTCACACAAGCCACATCTGGATGGGTCACCCCACCCTGGAACACCCCTGATTGGTCAAATCACCTCTTGGGGCAGGCCTATGGGGGCGAAACCCTTCCTGATTGGTAGAGGGCAGTGGGTGGAGTTCTTAGAGGGGTCTCATGACACACTTTGCTTCCGATCATGTGTCCACCTCAACCCTGGAAGTAATACCCCCATGGGTGGGACTTCTGGTGATAGGTGGTCGGGGCTTAAGGGGTCGAGGGGCAGGGATTTAGGGCTCATGGGGCTGGTTTGGGTTTGATTGACGGTAGGGCCCTAATAGTACTACTGGACACTCTTAGAGGCCCTTGCCTTCCAAAAGGGTGGCTTTGTAAATTTAGTATCAGCTCTTCTTGAAGGAAGGATTGATTCTTGAACCACATGAGGTAAAGTAACAAATCCAGTGAGCTAGTCACACCCTCAATCTCATCCAAGCCCCCAGGCCCCCCTTCATCTTGGAATCTGGGTTTAAATGTGATACCCCAAGGAGAGTCTCTTATACATCAGTCTCTGTGTCCTAGGACAACAAGCCATTCTTCTCAGCCACTTTAGCCCATGCTTACCAGACCCACTGGATGATAAGGAGATGTTGGAATTTGTGGGCCCCTTCTATTAGTGGGCCTGCTGGCAGGGTGGGATTCAGTAGGATGGAAACCGGACACCCTTGGAGGCCCTTGCCTTCCAAAAGGGTGGCTTTGTAAATTTAGTGTCGGGTATTCTGGAACGTGAGTCCTTGGACATTCGGGACTTCACTTTGTTTTGAAGCTTGCTGAAGATTTGCTTCAGGCGCATTAACATCTGTTTCAGAACCTTTCTCCTTGAAGGGGATGGTGTCCTAGCTCTGGAGGCCTTTGTTGACTTTCGGGGAGAACCGTCAGGACTCCCAGTTACTTTCTCCCCAGCTTGCGAAAGCCCTGTTGTACTCGTAGCAATGGACACCATCTTTGGTTGCCTGGAGGGAGATGTTTTCCTCATTCCATCCTGCGTCTTGCTCTTGTCTGCTGGAAGGAGCCACACCACTGGTATCTTGTGGTTGGATGATGCTGAGGAGTCTCCTGGAGTCCATCGCTGTGGAATTCCATGGGATCTGCTGGGCAAGTCAGCACCTGCAGAGCCAGCTAGTCTCTTCCATCGAAGGTTACTGCACTTCTTGCAGATGTTGATTGGCGGCTGGTCCCTGGAGAGCTTTGAATTCACAGTGCCATCGAACCCATGTGAATCCATGATGTCTTGAAGACCATGCAGCTCAGCAGATGTCTCCTTCTGAGTTTTCTTACCCTTCATCTTTCCTGGATGTGCCTTGCGGCACTGCTGGCAAACTGAGACCTGGCCCGCCAAGGGGCGGGAGCTGCTCAACATTTCCGTCAGGTGCTTGATCTGCAGGTCGTGTGCAGCCTGCCCAGCAATGAGAGAGTCAAGGGTGGATGTTGTTAGCTGCTCAGAGCCTGGGGCCTCTGGGGCAACCTGGTGGCATTGGGTCCTGGGAAGATCTGCCCTGCCCTCACCTGCCTGTGCCCCTGGCCCCAGGCAGGAGCCTTCTCCCAAGGTAACCTTCCTCTCCATGTGCAGCTCCAGCTTCTCTTCAGTCCCTTTGGTGTCACACACACTGGTAAGGGGCTTTCTCAACTCGCTCCTATAAATCTGGAGTGTCGCTTCGAGTGTCTTCTCTGCTATTGTGGTTCCTGGAGGTGGCGATGTCAGATCCATCCCTGCTGGCAGAGTGCAGCGATCTGCGTTAGTCTGGTTTCCTGCCGTGCTATCATTCCTGCCGGTCTCTATGGTGTTATCTTCCACTGGCGTTGGAGGACGTGTGGAAGAAGAGGAGCTTGTGCTTTGCCTCCCTGTCTGCAGGAAATCGGTCTCCATCTCACTGAACTCCACACTGGCTCCCCTGGCTTGGACGGCGTGAGGCAGCTCTGCCGGGGGCTCTGGATCCAGGGTGAGCAGCCCCCTCTGCATGATGAGATGCTCACGCCTTATGTGGAGTTCGACGGGGTGGGCAGGCTGTTGTCCCATTGTTGGGAATGCCACTGTCCTGTGCCTGCCTGGCTCCTTAGGGGGGCAGAGTGGCCCAGGCAGGGCAGTCTCACTCAGGAGGGGAGCATCTCTGTGCGACTCTCTCACGACCTTAGGAAAAGCCTTCATTTGGATCTGCCAGCATTTCTGAGCCACGTGATCCTGCAGCTTGACCCCCGCCGTGGGCACAAACCTGGCCAGGATGGCATCAGGGGATGCCATGATCCTGTGGGCCTTTTGGGGCAGGGCTCCCCAGGGGCAGACCCATGGCTCTTGGATCTCCTGTGCATGCTGAGGCCTGGTGTCGGATCTCAGGGGCTTTGGGACCTTTGCTGGAAATCCACATTTTGGCCGATCTGTGTTGAATTCCCATTGCTGCTTGGTGTCCTGCTCACCCAGCAATGGCTCTCCCGGGATGGGGGTTTGTGGAGCCCCTAGTTGGCTCTGCAGATGCTTCTGTCGGATGTTGAAGTCTGAGCCATGGGCTGACATCTGGTCCAGACCTATGTTCTGCTCTCGCCGGTCTCGTCTGCTGTGGGCAGGAGGCCTGGGGAGAGGCTGGGCTTGGATGGGATGAGTGGATCCTTCCCAGCTTGTGACAGTCATGATCTCCCTTGTGTGGCAGAGGGGCTCTGACCAAGTCACAGAGGCTTCTCTCAGGGAAAAGGAGCTGGGACTCCAGAGGGGAGAGGTGGTGGATTCCCTAGAGGAGTAGGAGAACTGGCTCATCCCAGATGTCGACACACTTGGCCTGTGGGAGAGAGCAGACAGGGACAGATGGGACATGGCCCCCTGAGCAAAGGCAGGGCTTGGTCACAGCCTTCCAACTGTAGTGCAATGGGGCAGTGCCTAGGCATGCATTGCACACCACACCCTGACACAAGGACATCAGCTGGGTAAGGAAGGACTGAGAGGGGGAGCTAGCACTCATTTTATCTAGAACGATAACCCCTTCGTCACACGCACATGTGCAGCACCTAGCACAATGGGGCCTTGAGAATGATCGGGGATCTACTGCTATTTTAATAGAAAGATTAGCTAACAACAATTAGTTTGGGGGAGGAAGATGTGAGCATGTGTGTGTAACCCTTGCCAAAGGATGTTGTGAAGGCCAAGACTATAAACTCTAAAAGGGACTAGATAAATTCATCAATGGCTATTAGCTAAGGTGGGCAGGGATGGTGTCCCTAGTCTCTGTTTGTCTGAAGCTGGGAATGGGCGACAGGGGACGGATCATTTGATGATTCCCTGTTCTGGTCATTCCCTCTGCTGCACTGGCATTGGCTAGTTTTGGAAGACAGGATACTGGGCTAGACGAACCTTTGGTCTGACCCAGTTTGGCTGTTCTTATGTTCTTACATTCTAACCCACTGGAAAACTGTCCTCTTCTAATGGCTGGTACACTAGAGGCTAACAACCTACTATTGCTCCCAGTTAATGGAGTTTCTCCGGTGGTGGAGGTCTGTGCTATGGTCCTGAATGTCCTGGGTTTAAACCCAGCTGATGACTCGTGTTTGGGGTGAATCATGTGGTGTCCCACTCACCGCTTGTCTGGTGCTTACTCTGGGGATTAGCTCTCGAGGTCAATGCCTCTTCCAATTGACGCATGTGATCACTGTCACTCCCACAGTGACCCAGACAGTTCCCCTGTTCACTGCCCCGCCGGTCCATGCCGTGCCCTCGGGGGCTGGTAGGGAAACCTGGGCCCACACTTCACACCGGGGTCCAGGCCAGGGACCCTCAACTCAGCAGTTCTGGGTTTTCCTCTCCCAGCCTGGACTTCTTCCTACTACTCCTGGTTCCCTCCTTGCTCTGGGTGCACCAGCTCCAAACACTCCCCCCTCTTCCCAGGGAGGGGCTGCCCTTTCCCAGCCGCAGCCCCTGTCTCCTGCCAGCTTCCTGGCTTCATAGGCCCCGTCTGTTCCTGCCAGCTGAGCCTGCTTGGGATCAATTCCCTGCTCCCTGGCTCTTCCTGCAGGTGCACCCTGTGGAGTTCATGGGCCTGCCTGGCCACCGGAGCCCCTTCCAGTGCTGTGTGGGGTGGACACCCCCTCGCAGGGTGTCATTGGATTGCTTTTTCCTTCAAACACAGCACGGGCAGGTTCTAGACAGTCGCCTGCTGGCAGATATTGCCGTACAGAAGGATTTGATCCTACTCACAACCCCATCTTGTAGTCTCTGCATTTAATTTCTGATCATCCCTCACCTCACTTTCACTGGTATCTCACCTTGGAAGCTAAAGCCTCTTAGTGGCTTTTTCCCTGTTATTTTAGGATCCTGGAGTGTCTGGTTTTCCCTGCTCCCTCCTCTCTACATTCACTCTCCCCTCCCACCCAGCCCCCAGTCTGGTGCCCCCTGGTTAGTTGCCTTACAGCATCAGAACTTCATCCAGGTGTCTGGCCACGTCCTGTAGCCTCCTGTCAACCAGCCTGAGGCGCTGAGCCAAGCGGAGCTTCTCCAGGTGCACAGGGCAGCTGTGGAACAAAGAGAGCAGATAGCTGAGTGCAGGCCCTGCCCTCAGGCCCTCTTTTACCCAGAGGGACGGCACCGAAAGGATCCCTGTCCCATTCTCCACTGAGGCAGCCTCCTCCCCTGCAATACCCGGGCCTCGGATGTTCTGGTTTGGGGTTAGCTGGATTGTGAGGTGAGCCCTGTCTAGTGCTGAGGAGGTGAGAGTGTATCCTACTGGCAGCATCTGTGTCATGTCCCCCCAACAGAAGCTAATCAAAATATAGGATAACAGCCTACTATAGCTGCCAACTAATGCAGCTACCTCTTCAGCTCTAAGGGGTGCTTTATGCTGCAGAGCTGAAGGTCCAGGGTTCAAATCCTGCTGGGAACCCATGCCGGGGGACTGGAGGAGGGGCTGTTACACAAGTGCTGCTGGATCCCTTTCACCCTACTCACCGTACCAGAAAGGCCAGCCTTCCACCTGACCTTTCCACCTCACCTCCCTGGAGTGCATGGGGCTGCTCCCAGAAAACATTTTCTCCCCCTCTTGGGAGGGGAGGATGGTCCAGTCCAGTCGACACAATCTACCCCCCCCCCCCACTGCCCCAGGTTAAATGAACCGTATGATGCTCGAGGAAGGGAATGACCCACTGTACGATGCTTGGGGGTGGATTAGAGATGGCAACTTCTGCTGGGTGGGAATGAATTGCAGGAGTCTAAAGGAGAAGAGTTGCTTGCGTGGTACATAGGTCGGGGCAGGGGAGGGATTACTCGGGTGAGGATGAATTGCATGACGCTAAAGGAGAGGACTGATCCACTGCAGATTCATGGAGGGGGGCATTGCTTACCACGTCTCTGGGGATGCACCAGCCTCCTCCAGCTCTTCCTCACAGCACCCAAAAGCTGCCAGAAGTGAGACATAAAGGAGACATTGAGCTGCTTGGGCACCCTCTGCTTCCTAGCAGCCTATTGCCCCAGATTTCAGAGGCAGCCTGTGAACGGAGCCCCAGCCAGTGCCTCTGCCCGACTCTGGGCACGATTGCGCCTTTGCATGAAGAGGGGAGGCAGGTGGGGGAATGGAACCTATTTCTCTGCTTTGCATGGGGCCGGGGTCTGCCACCGCAGCTGTGGGGTCAGGGGCTGCTTACCTTTTGGTTTCTTCTTTTTCTTTTTGTGTCTCCTCTTCCTCCGAAGAGCCTGCCACACACAGAGAAAGCAGCAGGGTTAGAAGAGAACTCCTCAATAAACCTGGGAGAACAATGAGCCAGAGGTGATTGCCATGTGGGGCCAGGGGGAAGTTTTTCTTTGTGGAAGAGTATTGCACTATGAGGCCTCATGGGTAGACATTGTGGTTTCCTGTGATGCAGACAATGTAGGGCACAGAGCACAACCCATAACAGGGGTCACTGGAACAATCCAGGGGTTGGAGAAACAGGGATTGCTTGTACCCGGAGCCTGCAGAGTTTATAAGCATTGAAGGAGAGAGCCTGCAAAGTTCTCTCTCCTGCAGAGATGACAAAACTCTGCAGGTTTTAGGAATGCAGGGTATGCAACTAACCCCAGATACCATGCGCGGAATTCAGATCTTGGGGGAGAAATCCAAACTTTGGACAACAGTGTTTCCTAGATACATATTTAGGGAATGCATGATATCGGGATTTTATCTGCATGCATTTGGGATGGCTATGCTACTCCTGAGTGGTGAAGCCATGAATGGGTTATCCAAATCCACCCAAGCAAGTGCTGATATAACCCCAATATCATCCTTAAACGGCAGCTCTTTTACACCAAAAAACAACAACAACAGTTTGGCATGAGTTCAGCCCACTTGCCTGGGAGCTGCAAAGTTTCTTGAAGGTAAACTGCACTGCTTGCAGCTTAACTAGCCAGGTATTCCTTTCACAGGCTAGATCTTTCTCGCCTGGGCTCAGCCCCTGTCCTCCTCCCGCACAGTTTAGTTCCTTTATTTCTCCAGGTGTTTTCAGCAGTCTTCCTTTTGGAGCAGGGAGGTGGTGGAGAAGAGCCTAGATTAGCTCCCTTCCAAGCCTTAAATAGGATTTGGCTATGACAGGAATCCTTTGTCTCCCAGTTTGACCCCCCACTTCCTCCTAGTGGAAAAATATCACCAGCCCAAAATGATGTCCATCTGAGGGAACTGAGATTGTTTAGTCCACAGAAGAGAAGAATGAGGGGGGATTTGATAGCTGCTTTCAACTACCTGAAAGGGGGTTCCAAAGAGGATGGAGCTCGGCTGTTCTCAGTGGTGGCAGATGACAGAACAAGGAGCAATGGTATCAAGTTGCAGTGGGGGAGGTTTAGGTTGGATATTAGGAAAACACTTTTTTACTAGAAAGGTGGGGAAGCACTGGAATGGGTTACCTAGGGAGGTGGTGGAATCTTCTTCCTTAGAGGTTTTTAAGGGCAGGCTTGACAAAGCCCTGGCTGGGATGATTTAGTTGGGGATTGGTCCTGCTTTGAGCAGGGGGTGGGACTAGATACCTCCTGTGGACCTTCCAACCCTGATATTCTTTGGATTCTATGATTCTATGAGGTGGCATGATCACATGAACCTGCAGTGTCAAAGCAGCATCCCAGGAAACTTCTCAGGAAGGAGGAAGATTTGTATCTTCCAAGTCGTATTGTCCTTCCTAATGGCCCATCCAGGCTGATTGCCCACTGTTTGGGGGAATTCCCCTGGTGCAAGCACTTTTGTAATTGATACAGAGCCCATATTCCTAACTTCAGATACAGAAATGATACATCCATACAAATAGGATAATCCCATTCAGTAAATCAGAACCTTTCCAATGATATGTCACATGAGCCATCTTGCATAAAACATACCTTAGTTATGCCATATTCATAGAACAATATTTCTATGAAGAATATGGGGCGTAATGTCAAAGGGTGAAGAAGCATTTGGACAAGGGCGATCCAGTGGATATAGTGTACCTGAACTTTCAGAAAGCCTTTAACAAGATCCCTTATCAAAGGTTCTTAAGCAAAGTATGTTGTCATGGGATAAGAGGGAAGGTCTTCCAATGGACCAGTAACTGGTTTAAAGATAGGAAACCAAAGGTAGGAATCAATGGTGAGTTTATGAAGAGAGATAAATAGCAAGGTCCCCCAAGGATCTGTACTGGCACCAGAGTTGTTCAACATCTTCATAAATGATCTAGAAAAGGGGGGAAACAGTGAGGTGGCCAGATTTGCAGATGATACAAAACTAAAGATCATGAAAACCAAAGCTGAATAAAGGATTAGAAAACATGCCTTATAGTGATAGACTTTAGGAGCTCAGTCAATGTCGCTTAAAGAGGTTAAGGGTGGTTTGAGGAAAAGTCTATAAATACCTACCTGAGGAAGAAATCATTACAAATGGGCTCTTCAATCTAGCAGAGAAAGGTCTAACATGGTCCAATGGCTGGACGTTGAAACTAGACAAACTCAGACTGGAAATAAGGCGTCCATTTTTAACAGTGAGAGGAATGAACCATTGGAACAATTTACCAAGGTCATGGTGGATTGATTCTCCATCACTGGCAATTTTTAAAATCAAGATTGGACATTTTAATAAAAGGTATGCACTGGGCATGATTGTGGGGAAGTTCTTTGGCCTGTGCTAGGCAGGAGGGTCAGACTAGAAGATCACAATGGGCTCATCTTGCCTTGGAATCTATGAAAAACAACACCTTACACAAGTCTACGTTTGTCACATCTATGTTTGACATGGCCCATTTTCCAGAAAACATTGTGAACCTGCTTTAAATATATTCCCGTCCTTTAATTCTTTATTGATTGAATCCCATATCAGTTTGTCCATTATTTCAGGCTAACTGGCCTATAAGAAGCCAGGCCAACCTCCCGTAGCTTTTTGAATATTGACAAAACATTAGCACACTTCCAGCCTTCTGGAATTCCCTCAGGAATCCTAAATTTGTTAAAAAAATAATGTCAGTGGGCAAATTACCTCCTGAGCCAGTTCTTTGACTCTTGGGTGGAGATGATCCAAGCCTGCTGATTGAAAACTACTTATGTTTGGTTCCTGCATTCAGCTGGCATCAATCCAGCCTTTCCATCTCTCTAGGAGTCTCACTTACCTCAGATCTGGCGAGCCTTATCACAGCATAAAATACAACAAAGAGCAGATAGAGGAGGAGTGAACTCATTTCCCTAGGCTCAGGCACTAAGACACTCTCAACACAGACACTCTCAAAACAGCAACAAGTACCCAGGCTACACCTGAGGGCAGGTTGCTGCTCTGGCATCAGGCAGGCGCTGATGTCATCTCTAGGTCACAATGGGGCTGCCCTCCTGCAATCTCCCTCTAGTCTGTGAGGTGTCAATGCTGTCCTTAGGTCAGGAGATGGGATGGGGCTACCGCCCAAGTGGGCTGAGCTCAGAATAAGGCAGGAGAGAGGGCATCAGGTTTCCCAGGAAAACCCTGGGTCTTTTCCGAGCTCTAAGACTCTCCAGCCCTTAGGCAAGGGACATTTTTTCCCTACTTGTGGGAACTCCTAAAACCCCTGTGACTGAAGCAGAATCTCCCAGCCTGAAGTGAGAAGCAGCCCTGAAGTGATTATCTAGTGCTACCAGTGCAGAAAAACGTTCATGGTATCGCCAGCCCCAAGCATTCCAACACCATGAGCTGGGCCCCACCAAAATTATGAGATTGGCTTCAAAATAATGAGATCTTCACAAAACATTCATCTGGGGAACTCTTCATTTGCCTTCGGGTGTCTGAGCCGCTAGGGTGCACTCAATTCATGTTCTCCAGCTTCTCTTTGCCACCACGAGGGCTTAAAATTGGCTAACAAATAAAATAAAATAAAGAGCAGAGATTCTCAGATAAATCACTTGACTCCAGCAGTGGGCGCTTTAAGAAAAGCACCCTATATCATAAGATAATAAAGAGCCCTACCTCTTATCTAACATGTTCAATCAGTAGATCTCAAAGCACTTTACAAAGGAGGTCTGTAGCATTAGCCCCCTTTTCGAGATGGGAAATTGAGGCACAGAGAAGAGCAGTGACTTGCCCAAGGTCACCCAGCAAGACAGTAGCAGAGCCAGGACTAGCACTTAAGTCTCCTGAGTTCCATCTACTGCTCTATCCACTGGGCCACAGTGCATTTGAAGTAAGGGGTCATAGTCAATACATTCCTGTAGCGGTTATTTTGGCCTCTTCCAATACCATTGTTATTGAAGTTACACATTTTGACCTGTGGTCTGTGCTGGTATAGGGGCATCCTTGTTAAAACGAGTTTCTCACAGCAGGTTGCATCTGAGTTCTTGTTAGGCCTGAACACAAGTTAACTGGACCATGTGTCCGATGTCCCCATGGGAAAGTTTAAAAGCCATTGAAGGCCTTGCAGTGCACTGACATAGTGGGATTTTCAGAAAGCCTTTGACAAGGTCCCTCAGCAAAGGCTCTTAAAATTCAGTGACACTCACACTGCCCGGGTCCTGGCCACCGGTCCGGGAGGCTCTGCATTTTAATTTAATTTTAAATGAAGCTTCTTAAACATTTAAAAAACCTTATTTACTTTACATACAACAATAGTTTAGTTATATATTATAGACAGAATCATAGAATCATAGAATCTCAGGGTTGGAAGGGACCTCAGGAGGTCATCTAGTCCAACCCCCTTCTCAAAGCAGGACCAAACTCAACTAAATCATCCCAGCCAGGGCTTTGTCAAGCCTGACCTTAAAAACCTCTAAGGAAGGAGATTCCACCCTAGGTAACCCATTCCAGTGCTTCACCACCCTACTAGTGAAAAAGTTTTTCATAATGTCCAACCTAAACCTCCCCCTCTGCAACTTGAGACCATTACTCCTTGTTCTGTCATCTTCTACCACTGAGAACAGTCTAGATCCATCCTCTTTGGAACCCCCTTTCAGGTAGTTGAAAGCAGCTATCAAATCCCCCCTCATTCTTCTCTTCTGCAGGCTAATCAATCTCAGTTCCCTCAGCCTCTCCTCATAAGTCATGTGCTTCAGCCCCCTAGTGTCCCCATCTCCAAAAAGATATCTTGGAATTGGAAAAGGTTCAGAAAAGGGCAACAAAAAATGATTAGGGGTGTGGAACAGCTTGCATAGGAGGAGAGATTAATAGGACTAGGACTTTTCATCTTAGAAAAGACAACTACAGGGGATAGGATAGAGGTCTATAAAATCATGTGTGTGGAAAAAGTGAATAAGGAAGTGTTATTTACTCCTTCTCATAACAGAAGAACTAGGGGTCACCACATGAAATGAATAGGCAGCAGGTCGAAAAGAAACAAAAGGAAGTATTTCTTCCCACAATGCACAGTCAACTCCTTGCCAAAGAATGTTGGGAAGGCCAAGACTATAAGAGGGTTCAAAAAAGAACTAGATAATTTCATGAAAGATAGGTCCATCAATGGCTATTAGCCAAGATGGGCAGGGATGCCCCACCATGTTCTGAGTGTCTCTAGGTTCTGTTTACCAGAAATTGGAAATGGATTACAAGGGATGGATCACTTGATGATTCCCTGTTCTGGTCATTCCCTCTGAAACACCTGGCATTGGCCACTGTCGGAAGACCGGATACTGGGCTAGATGAACCATTGGTCTGACCCAGAGTTTCCATTCTTATGTTACAGCTGTTCAGCCTCCTTGATACCTGTGATGTCATAATCTTGCTCAGTTCTCCAGTCTTCCATGGAGTCTGGATGGAAAGACAGGGTAGATGTCACCTAGTGAGCTGGGCCTGTAAGAGAACCTGTGTTCAGGCAGAGAGGGGCTCCTGGGAGAACAGAGTCAGGGCTCCGTTAAAGAGCCGGAGACAAGGGCCTGGCCTGAGGGTAACCCACCAAACTTTGATTACACCCGTACCCGTAATAATTCCATTGTACTGCAGGGACAGTGAGCAGGTTCAGTCTGTTCTGACAGCAGAACTCCCACCTGTGGAGAACAACACAAATATGCAAATTGGGACAGTTGGGGATGCCAGTACACTGAGTTGCTCCGATTTGGAGGAAAGACACCACAGTGTAGTAAAGCTGCTCAGACTAAACAAAAAAAAATCCTTCTGTTGATAAGACGACAATCTGTGGGTTAACTAAGACGCCTCATAAATCGAAACATGCTCTTAACATTACAGCAATCCAGCACATACCGGTCAAAGAAAATAACAGTATCTAACATACAGATTTCTTCAGTACTGAAAAGTACATGGGCCACTAATCCTATGCACTGAAAGCATGCACTGCTTATTTGGCATTTATGTCCTCACACCCTCCTGAGCTGACCAAGCAGCAAGCACTCTGTTCTTTGAATAGGCTGGGATCCTTCTCCTGGCAGTTATCTGCTTGCTGCAGGTAGCCAAAGCAGGCCTGCAAACATCAGCCCTCGGGGCAGAGATCTTCAGCGCCCTTCCAATATGGCCGTCTCTCTCTGGGGCTGGCTGAACTGGTGGAACAGGTTGGAACCCCCTTTTTTTTTAAATTTGGGAGTGGAATAGGCCTTCCACCCTTGGAGATGCCCTACTGAGCATATGTGACCCAAAGCACCCTCTAGTCACACTCTACATGTGATGGTAATAATCTTTGTACACAATATGCCTTGTGAGGTACCATTTGAAAACTAACAACTCTCTGGTCAATAAGATCATGATGCAACATTACACAGAGAGTTATGAGTTCCCCCTGTACGACATTACTTGTGAAAACCAGACAGCCCCTCCTAGGCAAACGCTGGTAAAGAGGTCTGTCCTAAACAAAGGAATGGGGGTTTAGATAAGCAGCAAACAGGGGCATTAAGACAGCAGGGGAAGGAGATGGTAGTGAACAGAGCAATTTACATTTCAGCAAATGCAAGTGGGGGGAGGGGGAGGGAGAAGAGCACGAATAATGTTGACAGACCTTGGCTGTTGGCAGGCAGGATCCAACCTGGGACTTCTGGAGCTTAGTGCATGAGCCTCAACTGCATGAACTAAGAGCCAACCAGCTGTTAGCGAGGGCTGTAGAGCAGACTCATTGAACTGCCTCTAAATGGTCTCGGTGCCACTAGATAGGACAGAGCACCACACCCAGGAGGTCTGTGGGTTACAGACTTCCCCTCGCTGAGGAAGCACGTCCCGAGCTCAGAGACTTCCCAGTTGAAATCCCAGACGAGCCCCCACTTGTAACATTGACAGACCCCGGTTGGTGGCGAGCGGGACTGAACCTAGGGCCTCTGGAACTTACTGCATGAATCTCTACCGAATGAGCTAAAAGGCTGCAGCACAGACACATTTTATCTCTCTCTCATTAAGTGGTCTTGGTGCCACTTGATAGGACCGGACAACTCACCCAGGAGGTGTGTGGGTTACACACGGAGCCTTCACCACCAGACTTCAGGTCGCCTTCCTCACAGCTTGGATAAACTTTGCTTTGAGGGGATCCTTTAGAACAGTGGCTCTCAACCTTTTCTGTTGTGTATTTGGTTGTCATGGTTTTTGTTCCTATGGCAACTGAGTTAGATTATTAGGGGATAGCCCGGCCGGCTTCGGCCGGTTGAGTGAGCTCTGTGTCTGTAAATAAAATGGTAGTTTTGTTAGCTGTCTGCTGTCTGGCCTCAAGTGATTTCTTCCTAAACCGACTGCCCCCAAGGATATAACATTTTCAGTCTACTGTGCCCCTTTCAGGAGTCTGATTTGTCTTGTGTACCCCCAAGTTTCACCTCACTTAGAAACGACTTGTTTACAAAATCAGATCTAAAATACAGATGTGTCACAGCACACTCTTACTGACAAATTGATGACTTTCTCCTTTTGTCTGTATGAAATTTTAACCTGTACTTATTTCATTAGTGCTTGTTATGTAGCCTTCTGTAAAACTAGGCAAATATCGACAGGAGTTGATGTGCTCCCTAGAAGACCTCTGTGTACCCCGTTCCCCTGGTTGACAACCACTGCTTTAGAAGAATCAGCTTCCAAGACTCAAGGGACTAGAAAAGAAAGGGGCAGACAACCCTACATTCTTTCACCTAAGAAAACAAAAGCACCAGCACCTTTGGGCCCCTGGAAGAGAGCCTGAGCAAGAGGAGAGCCAGTCACCATTTTGCTGGGAGACTGCGGCTGAGAGAAACCATCTTGAACAGAGCCTGTGTGAAATAAGGCATACATTGATATTGGTGAGAGTAATTAATCACTGGAACAATTTACCAAAGGTTGTAGTGGATTCTCCATCACTGACAACTTTTAAATCAAGACGGGATGTTTTTCTAAAAGATCTGCTGTAGGAATGATTTTGGGGAAGTTTTCTGGCCTGTGTGATACAGCATTCCGGCCTTGGAATCTGTGAAAGCACCTTTCAAAGGGCAGTATGGGTTAGTAGACTATTAAACACATGAGGAAACTGAGGTACAGAGAGGCGACTCATCCAGGCTCATGCAACAAGTCAGTGGCAGAGCTGCGACTGCACTGAGGTTTCCTGACTGCCCAGCCAGTGCTCTGCCCATTGGAACACACTGTCTCCTCGATAGTACATTATATTCCCTGAAAATAAATTCTGAATAAGAAAAGGAGAGCATTCACGTCATCAATCAGATTTCTTGGAGTTCTGCTAATCTAATCAGGGAACAGAAGTCAAGTCATATGACTCGAGTGTCCAATCCACACACTGTGAGTTTTAACTAGCAAACTGATTCCTGAAGAAGAATTATTCTTTGAACTCACCCCGGGATTATTTGTGAAATAGGGATAAATTTGAGTGCCCTGTAAGCTTCTTACAGAGAATTTATGAAGAGGAAATGGGATGGGTTCACAGCCTAAATTATTCCCCATGAATTATTTGCTTAGCTGTAAAGCTAAGTGCTTCCATACCCCCCACATATCGGCAAGTACTGCCAACCCAATACATTCAGACATCACAAGTCAGGCCTCCCAAATCATGAGATTTTAAAATTATCTTGGGGATTCTTTTGATTTGCCTTATACTTTTTGAACCATTTGGGGGGGTCACATTTTGAACATGACGGGCTAGACATTTACTATGTTTTAAATGAAAGTGGAGGTTCTTGTGTGCTCGGGGGTGGCCCCACTCCGGGGTACTCTCTCTGCACCGGCCGCTCCCCTGACCTATGATCAGCACATTAAGTTCAAACCAAATACAATTTATTAAACAGCAACTGTGAGGGAAATAAGGAAAAATGGAAGAGGGTTAAGGGGAACAAGGGACCCGCCCTGTGGGCTCAGGGGCACCACACCCGGCATCTCTGGGACGTGAGGGCAGGTCACAGCCTGTTCCTCACACTCCCGGCTCCCTCGCAGGCCTCAGGCTCTAGCCAGCCGGGCCCTTCTCCCCAGCATTGCCCACCTCCCAGTCAGGGTCACGTTCCCTCTCCCCCGAGTCCGGCCTGCGTGTCTGGGGGCGTCTCCCTGCGCTGGGCCCCTGCCCAGGGCCCCCCTCGCTCTCCCCAGCCACTCCCCGCGCCCGGCTCCAGCGTGACCGGCACCCGCAGTCCTGGCTCTGCCCCCACAGCTCCCTGCTGCTTCTTGGCCCTGGCTCCCTGACGGTGCGGCTGGTCTGCACTGCCCGCTCCCAGCTGCTCCAGCTCCTCTGTCTCTGGCTGCTGCTCTCCCCTTAGCTCTGCCCCGCTCACCTCAGGCAGCTCCCCTTACACGGAGGATGGGCTTCTGGGCTCCTGGTTCCCTCATTGGCCGGCCTGCCCTGTCAATCAGGCTCACCTGGAGCGTTGGCATTTCCCCCTTGGCCCTGGGGACTGTCAGTCTCAGGATCCTGATTTCTCTTCCTCCATTCCCCTTTCTTTTGGTACTGGGAGAGGCCAGCCAAAAACCCCACCAAGTGTCAGTGCGGGGCAGCAGCCCCATCCTGCTGGCCTAGATCCAATCTTCAGAGCAGGCCCCTTGGACTGAACTGGAAATTGGGATTCAAAACGCACACACGTCCAGCTCCTAATGCTTTGAGCTCCAAACAGTTCTTAGATCTGGCTGAGGTTCCACCCTCACAAGCTCTTCATCCACCCACCCTCCAGTCCCTCTTCCGAGTGCACGGGCAGCCCGGGACTGCACTGACAATACCTTCAGACTCAGACCAAAGGTCTATCCAGCCCAGTATCCTGTCTTCCGACAGTGCCAGTGGCAGGTGCCCCAAAGGGAATGAACAGAGCAGGTAATCAGCAAGTGATCCATCCCCTGTCATCCATTCCCAGCTTCTGGCGAACAGAGGCTAGGGACACCATTTCTGCCCATCCTGCTAATAGCCATTGATGGACCTATCCTCCATGAATCTATCTAGCTCCTTTTTGAACCTCGTTATACTATTGGCCTTCACAACTCTCTCTGGCAAGAAGTTCTAGGAGTTGACGGTGTGTTGCGTGAAAAAAATACTTTATTGTGTTTGTTATAAAATTAACATAAGAACATAAGAACGGCCATACCGGGTCAGACCAAGGGTCCATCTAGCCCAGTATCTGTCTACCGACAGTGGCCAATGCCAGGTGCCCCAGAGGGAGTGAACCTAACAGGCAATGATCAAGTGATCTCTCTCCTGCCATCCATCTCCATCCTCTGACGAACAGAGGCTAGGGACACCATTCTTACCCATCCTAGCTAATAGCCATTTATGGACTTAGCCACCATGAATTTATCCAGTTCCCTTTTAAACCTTCAGAACCTCCTCAGGTAAGGAGTTCCACAAGTTGACTGTGCGCTGCGTGAAGAAGAACTTCTTTTTATTTGTTTTAAACCTGCTACCTATTAAGTTCATTTGGTGACCCCTAGTTCTTGTATTATGGGAATAAGTAAATAACTTTTCCTTAGCCTTGGCCAACAAGGTAATGCATAAGGTAATGCATAGGTAAATGCATTAGAATGCACCGGTGCTGAGGGTTTTTTACCGCCTCAAGAGGGGTTGTCATACCGCCTCATGGTATTGGTCCGGACCAGGTAAAGATGCCCCCAAATTGTCGGAGAAAAACTCAGTTCTCGCTTTATTATTTCTCCAGTAATCACACTATCCTTGCTTCTAGAAGTCTCACGTCATTAGGGTTACAGCTGGGCTAACTCTTGCTAACTGACTGACATGCATTAAGATCCTTCAAATCTTTATTAATTCTTTCCCTGCTTCCACACTATAAACCTCTATATTCAGCCATATTACAACACATGTTGCTGAAGCATGGAGGGACTAAGTGACTTGCCTAAGGTCACAGAAGAAGTCTGTGGAAGAGCCTTGAACTGAAGCCAGTTCTTCTGAGTCCCAGGCCAACACTTTAACCCCTGATCCATCCTTCCTTTCTGGGGCTAGTGACTGGGGGAGGGAGCGGGGCAGGGCAGCTGAACTAGATGATCTAATGGCTCCATCTGGCCTTAAATTCTATGACTCTATGAATCATTATTTTGAGATGATCATTATCTTGGATGCCACTTGAAGAAGCCACTACCCTGAATGCTTATAGGCACTAAACAATTATACCTGCTGGTGAAAAAGTATCAGGATTGTCACAGTTACACCAGGATATATGGTTTCTAAACCAGGTCCTTTCCTGTTTTGGGGGGAATCTCACAATTGTCCCATTCTTTGACCTGAGAACACCCCATCTATTCTAAATGCTTATCACTGAGATGGTCCAGTTGGACACCTCACTCCCCTCCCTTTGGGTGCTTGTGACCAGGGCTATAGAGTCACCCCCAGCCTCCTTAAAACTAGTAGGTTTGTTGGCAAAGAGCAAAATGCATTAGGGAAAATTCTTTTAAAATACCAGGCAGCTGTCACACATCTACACTCATCTATCTCACGTATCACTGCAAGCTAAGCTAGACAGGCTTTACTGTGGAGATGGACAAACAAAACTGGCCCACTTACATTCTTTTGGGAAGCCAAGGAGCTCTTGGGACCCAGCCTAGATTCCCTGTGTCTCTGAAAGCACCTTCCCATCTGTTTGCCATTTTCTTTTGGAATCAGACTTTGCTGAAACCTGTGTGAGCCTGGGCCAGTCACCGTAGTGCTCAGCTGTGTCCATGTTGAAGGTCCAAGGTGTGAAGCTGGCCTTTGCCACACTGCTTTCGCCCAGGCAGACGTCTAAGATAAGGCCCCTGTGTCTGTTGTTCCCTTTGTTTGGCAGTTAGACCCATTCTGCCTCAATGGATCACAAGCATGGGTCCAGTGCTGTGCGGAGCCACTCGGCATCCCAGTAACGGTCTAAAACTCCTCTCAGAAATCCAATTCTTACCCTTCACTCTCACCCCCGAGCACCCCCACATCTGCCACAGGCACCAACAGGCTGGAGTTATGGGGTTTCCCAGAAGACAACTGTCACAGCAGACTTTGGTAAGACGCCTTTTATAAACAAATGTCAGAGGTGTTGCTCTGTTTAGCCCCTCACATAGCCCTGATCTTACGGTCTCAGAGCATCTGAGCACCTTGTATGTATTTATCCTCCAGTCTCCACTGTGAGGCAGGGCAGGGCTATTATCCACCTGTGCAGAGGCTCAGAGACAGCCCATGGCTTGCCCATGGTCACACATGGCGAAGGAATCAAACCCAGCTGTCTTAAGTCGCAGCGCAGTGCCCAGACCTCATGGCCAGGCTTCCAGCCATCTGGGTGGTGAGAAGTGTCAGGGACAGGTTCGTTGTCTGACCGCAGAGAGACAGGCAACACCAGCAAGGTCCGATCAAAAGCTCCTTATTGACAAGTGCACGCATCAATAGAGAGCAGCTCGTCTCCAGAGAGAACCAGCTGGCTCTTTACATCTTAGTATCAGCCTATATAGACAGTTCCATCACATCATAGATCATTCACTTGAGCAACCCACCCACCCCTTTTCTAACAACTAGAAACTAGACACCTTTAATATACACACATGCCTAGTCCCCTACATTTACAGCATTAGATTGTTAATAATATCTTAACAAGCACCAAAAGTTAGGAATGTAAGGGAGTTAAAAACAAACCGACAACTAAACCAGGGAGTGAGAGTAAGGCCGCTGGGAGGCTGGGGTTTCTTATCAGTTCTTCAAACGAACTGTTCCTAACACAGCACAGCTGGTACTATGCCAGGAATGCAGCCCCTCACTTACCTCACTTTTTCCCAGCACTTTGTGAGACATGCTGCTCCTCTGTATTTTTCCACTCAGGGATTACCCAGAAACCCCCGGTTAGCCTGACTTCAGTCAGGTTGGCATAACTGGTTTTGTGCTACATCCCTATTCAGGCCTAACAGAAGTACAGCTGGATTCACTGCTGCACCAGCAGAGCTCCCACCTTTGCTGCAGAGAGCAGGGATGGCAGGGAGCCAGTTACAGGGGTTTGATTCGCTGGCCTGTTCTCCCCCTGCCACAGCAGAGTTTAGAGCAGCCTGGGGGCTGAGCTAAACTCCGCCCAGTGATGACAGCTTCTGAGTGCAGAGCTCACTCTGGCCAAGTCCCTGTGGATGGGGGCCATGCCAGAGTGCCCCCTTGTGGCCTGAGGTAGCCCTGCAGGAAACCTGCCCTTCCCTCCAAGGTCCTTGCAATGACTTACTCTCAGCCTGGAGTACTTAAAAAAAGAGCCCCATGTATGACTTTGCATTCATTCATTCTTCTCTAAAACACAAGGGCTCCTACCCCATGGCCCCATCCTCCTCCTTTACTCATCCCCTCACCAAACTACATTTTGGGGTCAGCATTGGTTCAGGCTTGCCGCAACCCCTGCTGCTTTTCCATGGAGGCCCCGCCCCCATCCCATCTCTTCCCACTAGGCCCTTCCCCCTACACCTCCACTTCTCCTGATGCTCCATTCCCCCCCAGCCTGGGCACCAGCCGGGCCAGGGAAAGAGCTACCCCAGGAGCCCAGGCTTCTGTGAGGAGCCCAAGACTCTCCACCTTTCCTGGGGTGTGTCCTGGGGGGTAGGGACACAGGCTGGAGGCTTCTCTTGCCCCCCCCCCCCCAGCCTCCTGCCCAGGGCAGGTGGAGGATCTGGTGCTCCTCACAGTGGCTCTAGCTCCCCGGATACATTTCATCATGGCCCACCTATAGCTTCTGGCCTGGAGAGGGGGTGGAGCCTTGAGGGAAGAAGGGGAGCAGAGGGTGGGGCCTCACGGGGGAAGAAGAGGGGCGGGGCAGTGTCACATAGGGGGTGGGGCTCCTGCCTCTATCCCTTTTCTGATTTTGAAAAGGTGGTCACCCTGCAGTGAACGGGCTGGGCTGGGACTGGAGCTGGCTGTGCCTCTGTTGGGGAGCTGAGGTCCGTTTCCATCCCTTTTCATTGTTGGGTCAGCACAAATGGAGGGGAGGAGGAGGGAACCTGCGCCTGAGTTTCCTGACAGGACTGATGTGTGTCATACCCTCACTCACACATGCAGCTCTGCTCTGCTTCTCCTGAGGCGCCTGCATTAATCATGTCTCTGACAGGACTCAGTCACAAACATCTGGCTGAGGGGTTAGGGGAAGGGTGGGTGTCTGTGCCCCTTGAATAGCCCCTGGCCATAGCTGGTGCAGCCCCCATGGATCTTGCAGCACACAGAGCGCTCAGGAAGGGCCAGGACTGTGACAGCAGAACAGCTCTGCACTTTTTTTCATGCCCCGCAAATGTTTAACACAGACGGGACAGTGTCGAGCCAGGACAATGGGAAACAAAATCCACGTGCCTTCTCTTTATCGACTGTCTTGAGAGGAATTCTGAGGTCTGAGCAGGCACTGATAGGGTTCTTTATGAACAAACATCCAACTAGTCCCCTGGCTCTCAACGAACAAAGTCACTTTGTAAATGCTGCTGCTTGTCTTGGTCTCCTTCCCCCAGTGCCCTCTCCTCCCTCACCAGCCCATCTACAATTGCTCCAGGCCTTAGACCCCGTCTGAACATGTCTCGACATAGTGGAGATCAGGAGCGCATGTTGTCTTGGATTTAAGATTCCAGGATGGAATAGGTGGCCAGTATTTTTCGTCTCCCATGTCATCAGTGCTGGAGCTGGATGATGAACTGACTCTTCACTTGACGAACACCCTGAGTATCCTCGCACGAAGGTGTTTGCTTTTCACGCTGTACACAAGGGGGTTAATCAAGGGAGGGACAAGCAGGGAAATGTATCCCAGGAGAATCTGAAGCATGGGAGAAGAGCCCTCCCCAAATCTGTGTAACAGAGACAAGCCAATCATTGGTGTGTAAAAGAGAAGGACAGCGCAGAGATGGGACACGCAGGTGTTCAGAGCCCTGAGACTCTCCGCCTGGGACGTGATGCTCAACACTGTTTTGAGGATCATCACATAAGAGAGGAAGATGAGCAGTGAGTCCAACCCCTCCGTCAAGAGAGCAACAGACAAGCCATAGATGCTGTTTACTCTGATATCTGAACAAGCCATCCTTATGACGTCCTGGTTTATGCAGTAGCAATGGGAGAGGACATTGGATCGACAATATTGGAACTGTTGAAGGAGAATAGGGAATGGAAGCATTACAGTTACCCCTCTGAGAACACACACCAGTCCCATCTTACCTATTCTTGGCAGGGTTAAGATGGAAGCATATCTCAGCGGGTCATGGATAGCGATTAAACGGTCAAAGGCCATCAACAAGAGCACAGAGGATTCAATGCATTCAAACATGTGGATGAAGAAGAGCTGGGCAAAACAGGCATCCAGGCTGATCTCTCTAGAGTTAAACAAGAATATACCCAGTGTCGTCGGCATGGTGGATATCGATAAGCCAAGATCCGTGACAGCCAACATGGAAAGGAAAATGTACATGGGCTCATGGAGGCTTGGATCTGTTTTTATAATGAACAGAATGATTGAATTTCCTACTATCGAAATAACATACATTAAGCAGAAGGGGATAGAGATCCAGATATGGACGTCTTCCTCCCCTGGGAACCCGGTGAGAAGGAACACTGCAGAGTTCAATTTGGTGTTATTGACAGCTGACATAATGTACTGGGCAGGTCCGAGGAGTTCTGAACTTTCCTTCCTAAAAGGAAAAATGACAGGAGACTGGATGACATTTCTTGAGACACCTTTCTGCTCTCAGTGCAAGTCTAGAGACTCCAAGGAGCTCAAGGAAGATCAGCAAAAACATAGTCTTAGATTTACATGGCAGATAGGCATTGCCAGAGTGGATCAGACCCATAGTCCATGGAGCCTAGTATCCAGTGGCCAGTTCTAGATCCTTCAGAGGAAGTGGAAGACACCCTGCAATAGAGTGCTTTGAAATAATCTGCACCCACAAATTTTGTGGTGCAAATCAGGAAAGTTTAGATCTGATTGAAGAGTTTTTGAAACAATCCTCTCTACTCTAATTGTATTTTCAGGTTATCTATATAAATATCCAGTACCTCGTTGAATGCTGCTAAACTCTTGGCCCCATTGATGCCTTGTGGCTGAGAGTTCCACAATCTATTTCAGCGCTGTGTGATTTTACAATTGTGACTTTCCCACAGACACTCTTTCTGGCCCTCCACCTCTTAATGTGGGCCATTGTATCATGAGATGTGTGTAAACACCTGGCAATTGCATGTGAAAACTTGTAATTGTAGTTATCTGTCCTGCACTGAAGCTATTTATAAATGTGTTCCATTATCTCATTGTATATAATTTTTAAATTTCTCTACTCCTGAGAGTCCAAATTAAGCCACTGCCTATTTGCAGTACATGGGATATATTCTTAGGCACAAGTTCTTAATTCAATAACATTGCCTTGAATGGCATCACCCAGATTTAAATGCATCCGATGAAGTGGGTATTCACCCACAAAAGCTCATGCTCCAAAACGTCTGTTAGTCTATAAGGTGCCACAGGACTCTTTGATGCTTTTCCAGATTTAAATGTATAAATTCAATCAGAACAGGACTCTTTTAACTTTCCCTTATCAACTGCTCCTGGTGATACACTCTGACCCTCAAAAATCCCTCCAAGAGGAACTGAAGTGCTTTGCCTGGCTTATGTTGACTGAATCCAGAGAGTTCAATCATCCTACAGCAGTGGTCGGCAACCTTTCAGAAGTGGTGTGCCGAGTCTTCATTTATTCACTGTAATTTAAGGTTTCGCGTGCCAGTAATGCATTTTAACATTTTTAGAAGGTCTCTTTTTATGTCTATAATATATAACTAAACTCTTGTTGTATGTAAAGTAAATAAGTTTTTTCAAATGTTTAAGAAGCTTCATTTAAAATTAAATTAAAATGCAGATCTCCCCAGACAGGTGGCCAGGACCCGGGCAGTGTGAGTGCCACTGAAAATCAGCTTGAGTGCCACCTTTGGCACACGTGCCATAGGTTGCCTACCCCTGTCCTTCAGCCTTCTCTTCATCCTCACAGGACCTTGCTGAGGTCTCTAAAATCTCTCTGCTGTAGATATCCCTTAGAGTTCCCGGGCTACCGGCATCTCTTCTCACTCTCTGATCTCTCCCCATGCCATGGTCTGTAGATATTTGGCAAGTGACAAGCTGACACAGACAGTTACTTCAGTTGGGTGGATGTGGGGATAATGACACATATGGATAAATAGTGAAAACACTAGGTTTGCACTATTATCCGTAAGTAAGGAAGTAACTTGAGTGTGCAAGTTGCTTCAGCCATTCTCATGTAAGCAGTAGTGGCTGCAAATTATATACAATCACTATTACACTCCCCTTTCCTGCACCTCAGCTCTACTCTCCTGAAACACAGACCAGTGGTTCTGTTCTCTTATGTCTTTTTGGAAAGTCTTGCACATTTATTGCAAAGGGATTGTGTTCATGACCCTGAATGTAAGTGTTAGAAACAGCTACTGGGCAGTTATGAGGTGGTAGAATCATATAACTCTTCGCTGAACAAAGGGTTAATAGCACAAAGCCATTGCAAACAGTATGTGGAGCACTTCTGAAACACTTTCTAAAGCAAAACGAATTAAGGAGTAAAGTTACCACTGCTCCTTCCTGGAAATATTCCAACAACTCTCCTGCTGGCTTTTGATATACAGGCATGTCACGAAAGTTTGGTTTGTAATATTTGTATTACAATTAAAAGTTTTGTCATAACATTTACACATCTGTATTTTAGTAAACACATGTCCACCATTTATTTCCTCTCTGATCTGCTTTCAGAGATGATTTCTCAGGTTACAATGGGACTTAAAATGTAGCATCCGTCACCTGGATTTCTTCAGAATCTGAAAAGATTGAATGTCTCAGCCCTCATTCAGTCACTTGTCGGCAAACAAAAGTATTGTAGCCCCTCTGTCCCTGGGTTAATAGGTGACTGGTTCTCCTCAGGTTCTGTTCTGTCAGTCTGCAGCCTGTATCCGGAGTGGTAACAGGCCTTGGGATTAGTATAGAAAATTTTCATTCCCTGAGCTGTCAGTCTCTGGTACGTAGTACCCTCAACACCTGTTATTCAGGCACAAAGAGGTTTGCAGGAAGTGGATTTCAAAGTCAAATGCATGAATATTCATGGAAATGGAACTTTATTTCACACAGGAAAGTCGTCTATTTCTCTCTCTCTCTCTCATTCTCTGACTATCTCTGTCCTATATTCCTAAAATACGTAGCACTCTAAAATGGTATTGGGACAGACATGGAGCTGAGATGCCATAATGTATGTGTTGGTTAAACCCAGTTCTTGGGATGTTTGCTGTAGAGCAACATTGGGTTAACTACTGGGATGTTTGTCTTATGGCTATATTGGGTGAAACCAGTATGGCTCTTCTGAATTTAATATCATGCTGCTGGAAAACAAGAAGGCTGGGAAGGAACAGCTGAAGAAAAAACTTCTCTCAGTAAGTACTTCAGGAAGGATGAGAGACGACACCAGAGCTACAAGCTGGGAAGAGCCTATTTCCAGGCTCTAGCCACGTTACACAGCTTGTTTTGCCAGTTCTAGGAGTCTGTAGAGAGGTGGGGCTGCTGTTGCTGAGAAATTCTTCAGACTGACAGGCACAGACACCACTGGGGAAATCTGAAGGCCCCCAGCCTGTCTAGGTCCCCGTTAGAGTAGTTGGGTTTGGAGTCAGACGGGTTCAGACTGATTTTTGAAAACCCTCTTATTCTCCCATGTTACGTTTTATTCTTACAGTTCACATTATACACCACTTTGGTTGCAGAAGACTGGCTGGTCACTCATCTCACCACTACTCACAGCCTCCCACAGGGAAGAACCATGGGTGCCGAACCCACCCAGACCTGCAGGGTAAGCACAGTCAAGCCACGATGTGCTGTACCCCTGGGGCCTATCTGAGGGTGGGAGCATCATGGGATGTCATCCCATGAGAGGGAAGGGTACGAGGCCTGACATGTGGCACTCGGAGAGCAGAGAATGAGAAGAGATGCCAGAAGCCCAGGAACTCTAAGGGACATCTACAAGACAGAGATTCTAGAGCCCTCAGCCAGTCAGGAAACAGAAATATGCTCCATCGGACCTTTTACTGCGAGAAAATCAGCTCTGAATTCCTGCATTCACAATTAACAAGGAGAATAAAACCTTTGAAAATGCATTTGCTGTTTAAATTTCAAGGAGCAAATAAACCTGAGGGTATTGGGGAACAAGTCACTGAGATTCTGTGCGGTCTCCTCTCTCTCAGCCCCTGGCAGGATCAGGACAGAGCACATGGTACCTCTAGAAATGAGACCCCGTGAGAAATCCTGACTCAGTGCTTTGGGGTTTTAACGCTCCGAGCTCATTCTGAATCTCAGATTTCTGTGTAGCTTGAACAACTCACCAAGGACAATGGGTAGATGTAGGGGAGGGGTTCCCAAGCTACCTAGTGCTGCCTGTCCTCCAGCCCCTGTTACTGAGTCACCCTAATAGCCCAGCTGAGTCCTCTGCCGCTGCACAGAACATCTGCAAATGGAAACAACCTGCAGCCTTTCCCCTTCACTGCACATTTCAAAGATAATGAAACCTTCCAACGTACCTAATACTGCTAGAAGGGGAGCCACTGACACCAGAGGTCTTCACCCAAAAGGACAAGGATTCATGGAGGAGGTTGCATGGGCAGCAGGCAGTATCTGTTCAGATAAGTGGGAAGCCGTCTTTATAAAGCATGCCTGCACATTCCCTTGGGGGCCACTTGGCCATGAGGGAAACTCAGCTGCTTGGCTTCGCGTCCACTAGCACTAACCCCCGTCACAGCCAATAGCAAACTGCAGGAGGCCAAATCACAGGGGATGCCTGGTGATGCTACCCGCCGGGACTGCAGCGCCAGCCCTGCTAGAGAATCTATTTCTGGAATACAGGCTTGTCATCACTGTTTCTATAGTTCTGATTTGTCACATAGATACCTTGGGGGTGGCTGAGTGGTAACAATGATGCTATCAAAACTCTGCTCTTGCTGAAATGAGATAAAATAAATTATAATGATATAATAAAATAATAAGAATAGAATATAGGACCAGATTTGTCCCCAGCAGCCCCCTGTCCTGCATTACAAACCCAGGGTGCAGGCCAGGGAAGGGAGATTCCACAAGGATCCCTACATGGAAATATCCCTTGGATCATTCCAATAGGAAAGGTCCCTTCTCTTCTTCCTGAGGAATGAAAAGGGACCCAGGATCCAGGTATTCCACCAGTTGTGGGGTTTTCCCAGGGAAGTTTTTCCTTATTATTATGCGCCATGCATTTTCCAGTGTGGCTGAGGAGGCAGTATGTGGTACTCATCTTCCTGGGTTCATCAGTAACTCGCTGGAGTCCATGTAGATTACTTATGAATTCAGGAAGCTTAATAACACAGACCACTGTGACAGATTGTCACCCCAGGAGTGTAGTCTGGGAGCCATGGGAACCGATGTGCCCCTTATCCCTCCAGCTGGGCTGGCCAATCTTACACTACTTTTGTGGTAACACAGCCAGCCTGTGCAATCTCTGTTATCACCCAGCATGACAGCAAGTGGTGCCACACACCCAACTGAGCTGCCTGAGTGCTTTACCTAAGCCACTCCAAGACAGGCAGGAGAGAACAGCCAATTTCCAAGCTCCCCTGCCTTGCACCCTTGCTGGAGTACAACCCAAAATTATACTATCTTGCACTGCAAAGGATTTTGTACCATGTAAGCTCATTAATTAAAGTCACTTTTCCCACTGATGTGGGAAAAATACGCAACAGCATTTGTACACAGAACTGAGATTTTTGCCAGAGACGTACTGGTAAAGATAAAGCATAAAACACATTTATTAACTACAAAAAACATGGATTTGAAGTGATTATAAGTGATAGCCTGAGACCATCACTTCCAGCAGGCCAGTCTTTCTGACTCAGGTGTTTTGAGGAGATCTCTTGTGTAGGGAGTGAGTCCAAGAAATGATGTCACTCCCAACCTTATATAGTTTTTCCATAGGGTGAGGACCTTTTGTTTTGAGACAATTTCCCAGCCCAGAGTGTGGAAAAATAAACAGAGCCGTGGACTGAGCCTAATAAATTATATAGATAGGATATGAATTGTCAGTTTGTCACCCTGATTGATGATACAAGCAGTCCACAAAGTTTTAATACACAGGCTAGAAATCCCTTTAGCCTGGGTCCAACACTTCGCCCAGTTTAATCTTTGTTACTCAGGTGTATCCAGGAGTTATTTTGTGTGGGGAGTGAGGCCAAGAGAGGATGTCACTCCCTGCCTCATATTGTTTTTCCATATAAGAGGAACCCTTTGTCTCAAGCCAAGTTCCCAGCCCAGTCTGTGGAAAAATATGTGTACCAAAATGGAGTTCAGTGTCATGTGATCTGGTCCTAATATATCTCTAACTTCGGGTACAAAAATGATACATGCACACACATAGGATAATCATATTCAGGAAATCATAACTTTTCAAATGATACCTCGCAAGCCATATATTGTACCAGATGCTTCATAATTATGTCATATTTATACCCCTATGATGAATATGGATGCGGCATCATAACGTCCTCTATTGACACCTGAATGTGGAACAGTTCCTCATATGTGTCACCTAAAAAGAATGGCTCAGTTTTGGGAATCTTCCTCACATCCTCTGCAGTGACGACCAATTCAAAGGCTTCATTTAACCTCTCTGTAACAGCCTAATCTTCCTTGACAGCTCCTTTATGACCTCATCGTCCAGTGGTCCCATTGATTGTTTGACAGTCTTACTGCTTCTCACGTACTTTGAAAAAAAATTGCTGTTATTTTTTGTTTCATTTGCTAGTTGTTTTTCAGATCATTTGAACTCATTACGCAGTATCGCGAAGCCTCATTCAACAAGTATAAGTCACTCCCCCAAAACCATGAGATTGGTTTAGAAGTAATGAGATACATTAATGTGGAGTTCATTTTTATTTGCCTTTGGTGTACAAGCCTTTGGGGTCAGCTGCTTTAGATTTTCTAAAGGGATGTCAAGTGATAAAAAAAATAATCGTGATTTAATCATGCAATTAAAAATAATTGTGATTAATCACACAGTTAATTGCACTGTTAATAATACACTATCATTTATTTAAATATTTTGCATGTTTTCTACATTTTCAAATGTATTGATTTGAATTACGACACAGAATACAAAGTGTACAGTGGTCACTTTATATGTATTTTTGATTACAAGTACTGCACCATAAAAGAACAAAAGAAATAATATTTTTAAATTCACCTAATACTGGTACTTAAGTACAATCTCTTTATCATGAAAGTTGAACTTACAAATGTAGAATTATATGTAAAAACTTTAATTCAAAAATAGAACAATGTAAAATTTTATAGCCTGTGAGTCTACTCAGTCCTACTTCTTGTTCTGCCAATAGCTCAGACAAACAAGTTTGTTTACATTTGCAGGGGATAAAGCTGCCCGCTCCTTGTTTACAATGTCACCTGCAAGTGAGAAGAGGTGTTCACATGCCACTGTTATAGCTGGCATCACAATATATTTACATGCCAGATGCGATAAAGTTTCTTATATCCCTTCATCCTTCAACGACCATTCCAGGGGACATGCGTCCATGCTGATGATGTGTTCTGCTCAATAATAATCCAAAGCATTGCAGACGAACGCATGTTCATTTCCATTATCTGAGTCAGATGCCACCAGCAGAAGGTTGATTTTCTTTTTTGGTGGTTCGGGTTCTGTAGGTTCCACATTGGAGTGTTGCTCTTTTAAGACTTGTGAAAGCATGCTCCTCACCTCTTCCCTCTCAGATTTCAGAAGGAACTTCTGATTCTTAAACCTTGGGTTACATGCTGTAGTTATCTTTAGAAATCTCATATTAGCACCTTCTTTGTGTTTTTTGAAATCAGCAGTGAAAGTGTTCTTAAAATGAACCACATGTTCTGGGTCATCATCCAAGACAGCTATAACATGAAATATATGGCAGAATGCGGGTAAAACAGAGCAGGGGACTTACAATTCTCCCCCAGGGAGGTCAGTCACAAATTTAGTTAACACATTTTTTTTCACTAGTGTCATCAGCATAGAAGCACGTCCTCCGCAATGGTGGCTGCAGCATCAAGGGGTATACGAATGTTTAGCCCATCTGGCATATAAGTACCTTGCAATGCGAGCTACAAAAGTGCCATGCAAATTCCTCTTCTCACTTTCTGGTGACATTGTAATTGAGAAGCAGGCAGCATTATTGCCTGTAAATGTAAAGAAACTTGAACAAGAACTGCGACTGAGTGAACTTGTAGGCTCTGAAGTTTTATGTTGTTTTGTTTTTGAAAGCAGTTATTTAACAAATAAAATCTACATTTGTAAATTGCACTTTCACAACAAAGAGATTATACTACAGCACTTGTATGAGGTGAATTGAAAACTACAGGTTTTTTTGTTTATTATTTTTACAGTGCAAATGTTGGCAATCAAAAATAACACTCACTTTGATTTCAATTACAACACACAATACAATATATGTAAAAAGTAGAAAAACATCCAAAATATTTGCTAAATTTCATTTGGTGTTCTATTGTTTAACAGTACAATTAAAACTGTGATTAATTGTGATTATTTTTTATACCCAATTAATTTTTTGAGTTAATCGTTTGTGTTGACTGTGATTAATCAACAGCCCTAGTTTTCTAGCTTTTCTGCAATTCACTTTGAAAAAGAAACGTTTTTTAAAGAAAATTGAAAGCTGAGATTCTCCACGCAGTGGCTTGGTTCCAGAACTTGGGGCATTAAGAAATACAGGCAACAGTGCAAGACTCCCAATGAAATCCCAGGAGCTGTCATTGCTGGCCGTTTCTCAAGCGGCACACCCACAAACAAAAGTACTGAGGGTTAGTTAGTCGATATTTCTGGTCACATAGTCCTTCAGTGGCAGAGACGCTGTGTTCCTCTGCAGTGGGCTACAAAGCCTCCAGTTGTAAGAAACGGGGTTATACCAGCTGGATATAGCAGTGGCTGTCTTGGAGAATCACTGGTTCCTGCGGCACAGCTCAGAGGGTCTCTTCCTCTCGTTCAGACATGAGACAGGCACATGCTGGGTAAGCAAGGCCATGCACAGTCTTAATAGAAAGGAGTGTGACCAAAGCCCAGCTCCAGTTGCCTGCTCCTAGCTCTCTATTGGGTCCAAACAACCCCCTGCCCGCCCACAGGTCTGGAAGGGACCTCCTGGTTTCCAGAGCCCAGGCCCCTGCTATCAAAAGTGACCCCGGCATATCACCCACTGCATAAATCTTTCTAGCTCCATGTGCAAATGAGCTGGGTTGTTTGCCCCTCACTGCTGCTGTTGAGAGGCTGTTCCAGAACCTCCCTGTTCTAATGGTCAGAAACCTCCTTCTCCTTCCCAGCCTCACTTTGCTCCAGGCCAGTTTGTTCTTGTGCCAACACTGTCCTTTACTTCTGCTCCCTCCTTGGTGTTTCCACCCCTGCTCCCACGATGTCTTTATAGAGCAATCTGATCCCTGCTCAGCCTGCATTTTCTTAGACTAAACCAGCCAAGCTTTTTCAGTCTCTATATAAGACAGCTTCTCCATTTCCCTCACCATCCTAGGAGTCCTTCTCCACACTATTCCAGTTTCATCTTTCTTGAATACAAGTTACCAGAATTTCACATAGTTTGTCACAGCCGGTCTCAACAGTGGCTTGTGTAAGGATGCTAATACCTCCCAGTCTCACCTGACACATTCTAGGATCTCCTTTGCTTTGTTCACAGCCGCATCACATCAGTGGCTCACAGTCATCCTGGGACTGACTAATAGGTCCAGGTCTTTCTCCTCCTCTGTTATTTCCAACTTACCCTCGGCTGTATAAACAGGGGCGTAGTGCGTAGATGCAGGGCAGATTGAGAGCTGACTTGATGACAGTGTGCAAGAACGTTCACACAGACGAAATACCAGCTACTAACGGGTTCTTTAATCTTACAGGCAAATGTATAACTTGAATGAATGACAGGAAACTGAAGCCAGACAAAAACAATTTGGAAATGAGGCACACATTTTTAACAGCAAGGGTGCTTAACCAATGGAACAAACTCCTAAGGGAGGTGTGGGATTCTCCTGATACCTCCAAACAAAGACTGGCTGCCTTCCTGGAAGAGATGCTTTAGAGGAACAAAAGTGATGTCTTAGTCAAACACAAGTCATTGGGCTCAATACAGGGGTAACTGGTTGAAAGTATATACCTGTGCTATACAGGAGGTCGAACTAGACCAATGGCTCTCAACGTATTTGATCATGCCCTCCCCCTGCCCCCCTCCTTGTGTCAGTAATAGTTTACGCCCCTGCCACACAAATACATATACTGATATATGTGGGGCAGGGCTTCAAAAATTACTTTGGCTTTTTTGTTTTTCACTTGATTTTTGTTGTTGTTGCATGAATGAGCCAATGGTCCATTGGAATAAGAGCAAAAACAAAATTGTGGTCCCTGCTTACAACAAAATGTCTTTGCAAACGGATTCTTGTGCAGATGTCAATGACTTTGTATAATTCTATTCAAGCTTAACAGAAATCCATCAAAATGCACCATGCTACATAGAGTGAAATGAACAGCACGGTCTGAGAACCTGATCTGTCTGGAGGAATCAGCTTTGCTAGTTATTCATTGCTGGGGGTAAAATTTGTACTGAAAGTTTTATTTTCCTAAAGCTTCTCTCTCTCTCTCACCCTCACCCACCCACACACACCCCGAATACATTCTGCACCACCAGGGTGGCCTGCCCCTCAGTTTGAGAAGCTCTGGACTATATGTTCTAATGGCTCCTCCTGGCCTTAAATTCTGTGACTCTGTGAGTCATTGTCTTTAATGGATAATCATCTTGGCTGCAACTTGAACAAGTTGCTCCTCTGAATGCTCATGTGAATTCAGCGAGGATGTATAACTCCTGCAAATGAACTGTAAAAAAATGAACTTGCAAATGAACTGCAACGACTTACTCTCACCTGGAGTACTTAAAACAAGAGCCCCCTTTGAGGATTCACATTAATTCAGTCTTCTCTAAAACACAAGGACTCCTACCTTACGACCCCATCCTCCTCCTTTACTCAGGAGCCCCCGACCAAACTCCTTTTTGGGGTGAGTATTGGTGCAGTCTTGCCACAACTCCTGCTCATTTTCCCCAGGGCCCCCCCTCTGTCCCATCTCTTCCACTAGGCCCTTCCCCCTACTTCTCCACTTCCGCTGAGCCTCTGCCCCCCCGGTTGGGCCATGGTAAGAAGTACCACAGGAGCCCAGGCTGCTGTGGGGAGACCCAGACTGTGTGCTCAGACTAGGAAGGCATCCAGTCTGTGAAAGAAACTTATTGAAACTTCTCTGAGGGTGAGATTTTATCTGTATTCAGTTTTATTACTGTATTAGGCTTAGACTTGCAGGTTTTATTTTATTTTACTTGGTAATTCACTTTGCTCTGTCTGTCACTAATTGGAACCACTTAAATCCTACTTTCTGTATTTAATAAAATCACTTTTTACTTATTAATTAACCCAGAGTGTGTATTAATACCTGGGAGAGGTACAGCTGTGCATATCTCTCTATCAGTGTTATAGAGGGCGAACAATTTATGAGTTTACCCTGCATAAGCTTTATACAGGGTAAAACAGATTTATTTGGGTTTAGACCCCATTGGGAGTTGGGTATCTGAGTGTTAAAGACAAGAACACTTCTTAAGCAGCTTTAAGTTAAGTCTGCAGCTTTGGAGCACATGGTCCAGACCCTGGGACTGTGTTGGAGCAGACTGGTGTGTCTGTCTCAGCAAGACAGGGTGCTGGAGTCCCAAGCTGGCAGAGTAAGCAGGGGCAGAAGTACTCTTGGCAGATCAGTTGGCAACCCCAAGGGGGTTTCTGTTATCTAACCTGTCACAGTACGCTCTGATTATCCTTGCACGAAGGTGTTTGCTTTTCATGCTGTACACAATTGGGTTCATCAGGGGCGGGACGAGCATATAGATATAACCAAGGAGAATCTTAAGCAAGGGAGAAGAGTCCTCCCCCAATCTGTGTATCACAGACAGCCCGGTCATTGGCGTGTAGAAGAGCAGGACGGCGCAGAGGTGGGAGATGCAGGTATTCAGGGCCCTGAGGCACTCCGCGTGGGACGTGATCCTCAGCACTGTTTTGAGGATCATCACATACGAAAGAAAGATGAGCAGCGAGTCCAGTCCCACAGTCAAGAGTGAAAGAGACAAGCCATAGATGCTGTTTACTCTGATATCTGAACAAGCCATCTTCATGACGTCCTGGTTTATGCAATAGCAATGGGAGAGGACATTGGATCGACAGTATCGTAACCGTTGAAGGAGAAAAGGGAGTGGGAGTATCACAGCCACCCCTCTTAGTGCAAATGCCAGTCCCATTTTGCTTATTCTTGGCAGAGTTAAGATGGAAGCATATCTCAGTGGGTCATGGATCGCGATGAAGCGGTCAAAGGCCATTAACAAGAGCACGGAGGATTCAGTGCATTTAAGCAAGTGGATGAAGAATAGTTGGGCAAAACAGGCATCGTGGCTGATCTCCTTAGAGTTAAACAAGAATATACCCAGTATCGTCGGCATGGTGGCTATCAATAAGCCTAGGTCTGTGATGGCCAACATGGAAAGGAAAATGTACATGGGCTCATGGAGGCTTGGATCTGTTTTTATAATGAACAGAATGACTGAATTTCCTACTACAGAAAGAACATACATTAAGCAGAAGGGGACAGAGATCCAGAGATGGACGTCTTCCTGCCCAGGTATCCCGGTGAGAAGGAACACTGCAGAGTTGAATTTGGTGTCATTGACAGCTGACATCATGTACTGGGCAGGTCCGAGGAGTTCAGAACTTTCCTTCCTAAAAGGAAAAGGACAGGAGACTAGATGATAATTAATGACACTTCTTTCTGTTCTCAGTTCAAGTCTAGAGACTCCCAGGAGTTCAAGGAAGATCAGCAAAAACATAGTCTTGGATTTACACAACTAATAGAAAGATAGGCATTGCCAGAGTGGATCAGGCCCATAGTCTATCTAGCCTAGTATCCAGTGACCAGTTTCAGATGTTTCAGAGGAAGTGGAAGACACCCTGCAATATGGAGCTTTGAAATATCCTGCACCCACTAGTTAGACAAATGTTGTGGTGCAAAACAGGAAGATTTAGAATTCATGAAAGAGTTTTTGTAACAATTCTTACTATTCTAATTGGATTTTCAGGTTACCTATATAAACATCCCGTCCCTCTTTGAATCCTGCCAAACTCTTGGCCCATTGACATCTTGTAGCTGGGAGTTCCATCGTCTACTTGAGCGCTGTGTGATTTTACAATTGTGAATTTCCCACAGACGCTCTTTCTGGCCCTCCACTTCTGAGTGTGGCCCATTGCATCATGACACGTGTGTAAATACTTGGCAAGTGCATGGGGAAAATTGTAATTGTATTTATTTGTGCTGCACTGAAGCTATTTATAAACATGTTTCATTGCCTCATTGTATATCTTTTTTTTTTTTTTTTCTCCGCTTCTGAGAGTCCAAATTAAGTCACTGCCTCTTTGCAGTACATGAGATACATTCTTAGGCATAAGTTCTGAATTCAATAGAATTGACTTGAATGGCATCACTCCAGGTTTACATGTATAAATTCAATCAGAACAGGAGTCTGTTAACTGTCTCTTACCAAATGCTCCTGGTAATACACTCTGACTCCCAAAAATCCATCCAAGGGGAGCTGAAGTGCTTTTTCTGGGCTATGTAGACTGAATCCAGAGAGTTCAATCATCCTACAGCCTTCTCTTCATCCTCACAGGACCTGCATCCTCTCCCCATGCAATGATCTGTAGCTTTTGGCAAGTTAAAAGCTAACACAGATAGTTACTTCAGTTGAGAGGATGTGGGGTTAGCGTGACATATGGGTGAATAGTGATAACACTAATAACCGATTGAGTGTGCAAGTTACTTCAGCCATGCTCGTGTAAGCAGTGATGGGCATAAATTACATACAACCACTATTTCACTCTCCTTTCCTGCACCTCAGCTCCACTCTGCTGAAACACGGACCAACGATTCTGTTCTCTCATGACTTTTTGGAAAGTTTTGCCTAGATATTGCTGAGGGATTGTGTTCTTGACCCTGAATGTAAGTGTTATAAACAACTCCTGGTCAGTTACCAGGTGACGAAATCATACAGCTGTTCACTGAAAAAAGGGTTAATAGCACAAACCCATTGCAAACAGTATGTGGAGCACTTCTGAAATACTTTCTAAAGTGAAAGCCATTAAGTAATAAAGTTACCATTGGTCCTTCCTGTAGGGATTCCAACAACTCTGCTGCTGGCTTTCAATATACCGGCATGTCATGGATGTTTGGTTTCTAATATTTGTATTACAATGAAAAGTTTTGGCATAACATCTATACATCTGTACTTTCGTACACACATCTTTCCTCTCTGATCTTCTCTCAGAGATGATTTCTCAGGTTAGAGTGGGACTTAAAACTCTGATCTGGATTTCTTCACAACCTGAAAAGATTGCAGTGTCTCCACCCTCATTCAGTCACTTCTCAGCAAACAAAAGTCTAATAGCTCCTCTGTCCCTGAGTTAATAGCTGACTGGTTCTCGTCAGGTTCTGTTCTGTCAGTCTGCAGTGTAGCCTGTATCCGGAGTGGTAACAGGCACTGGGATCAGTATATATCTCACTCTCTAGTACATAGTAACTACAGCACCTGTTATTTAGGCATGAGGAAGGTTTTCAGGAAGTGGATTTCAAAGTCAAATGCATGAGTATTCATGGAAATGGACCTTCATTTCACACAGTAAAGTCGTCTATTGCTCTCTCTCTCTCTCTCTGACTGTCTCTGTCCTGTATTCATAAAATCTGTAGCACCCAGGAACCATATTGGGACAGACATGGAGCGGAGCTGCCATAAAGAATGTGCATATTAAGGCCAGTTCTTGGGATGTTTGCTGTATAACTATATCGATTTAACTAGTGATATGTTTACATGATGGCTATATTTGGTGAAATGAGTATGGCTTTTCTTAGTTTAATAGACTACTGGAAAACAAGCAGGAAACAAAGCAACAGCTCAAGAAAAAAACATCTCTCAATAAGTACTTCAGGGAAGTTGAGAGACCACACTGGAACTACATGCTGGGAATAGCCTACTTCCGGGCCCCAGCCACATTACACAGCGTGTATTGCCAGTGCTGGGAGTCTGTCCAGATGTGGGGCAGCTGTTGCTGAGAGGCTGTTCAGACTGACATGCACAGACACTGCTGGGGAAATATGAAGCCTCTCTGACTGCCTGTGCCCCTGTCAGAGTGGGGGGGCTTGGGGTCACAGACAAATACTGACTGTTGTTGGAAAACCTTCTTATATCTCCATTTTATGCTTTATTCCTACTGTTCAGATTATTTTGAATTTTGGTTCATGGCAGGCTGGTCACTGGTCTCACCACTGCTCACAGCCTCCCAAAGGGAAGAACCGCAGGTGCCAAACCCACTCTGACCTGCTGGATAAGCACAGTTGAACCACAGTGGGCTGCAGCCCAGAGCTCAGTCTGAGGGTGGGAGAATGGCACGATTCCACCCCATGAATGGGCATGTACGGGGAGACTTTGGCCAGGGCCGTCCTTAGGCATAGGCAGAATAGGCAGCCGCCTAGGGCACCACTAGGTCTGGGGGCACTGCTCTGCCGAGCCCGGACAGATGGGAAGCAGTGGAGCATGTAAGAGCAGGCTGCTGGGTCCTAGAGAGAGCCGAATGCAGCACAGGCTAAGGGAGGTGATGGGCTGCTGGGGTCTCTGGGAAGGGTGGGGAGGTAGGGGTTGGGGAAGGAGCTCACCTGTGAGTGTGACTCTTCCACACCCCGCCCGGCTGAGGCAGGCTCTGCGGCTCTGGAACCAGTATCCTTTGTTATCCCCCATAACATCCATTCTTCTCCCCCCCTTCCCCATGGAGCACCCCCTCCCTCCTCCCTCCTCCCCAGGAGCATCCCTCTCTCTCTCCTCCCTCCCCTCCGTCAGGGCTGGGTTGGGTGAGGTGCTGGGGGCTAGGTGGGGGGAGGAGGCTGGCTGCCTGCCTGCTGAGGAATGAAAGTGAAAGTAACTCACTTCCTGGCAGTGAGCCAGGATTGGAATATCACACAGGGCTGGGCTGGGGTTAGCCAGATGTGTGAAAAATCAGGACAGGGGGTTGGGGTAGGGTGAGCAGATATCCCTATTTTATAGGGCCAGTCCCAATTTTGGGGTCTTTTTCTTATATAGGCTCCTTTTACCCCCACCCCGTCCTGATTTTTCACACTTGCTGTCTGGTCACTCTAGGTGGGGGTAATTGGTGCCTATATAAGACAAAGCCCCAAATATCGGGACTGGCCCTATAAAATCAGGACATCTGGATCTGGGCACCCTATCTGGGGAGCGCCTCTCTCCTGGGCTGGCAGCTGCCAGCGATCCATCTCATCCGGGGGGAGCTGCACTGGGCAGGATTAGCTGCTGTGGCTCCATGGGTGACCTGTCCCTGGGATCAGATGCTGTGCTAACTTCACCATGGTCCGTAAGGCTGGTGGTGGTGCCCATTGGCGTGTGATTGGACCTGAGGGTTTGCTGCTGCTGTTGCCACTCTGCACCCCAAGAGGTGGATTTTGGGGTCTACTGCAGCTGTTGGACCAGCAGGCTGGGGGGTGAGCCAAGCATGAAAGCAGTACTGTGTTGCCATTTAGATTGTGATTTAACAACTTTGTTTGCCAAAAATTCTTGCTAACAATCCTGAATCCAATTTCAATATTTTTTTTTAATCAATCTTAGCCAAAAACAGAAAATTAAGTTGTTGACAACAGGGCCGCCCAGAGGGGGGGGGCAAAGGGGGCAATTTGGCCCGGGTCCCGGGTTCCGCAGGGGCCCCCAAGAGAAGAGCGGAGGCTCCCGCCTCCGCCCCTCTCCTGGAGCCTCAGCACATCAAGCGCCGAGTCTCCGGCCGAGCCCCTGAGTCCCGCCCCGATCCGAGCCGCGTGGTGAGGGGGCGGGGCTGGGAGCTCCAACGGGGCCTGAGCCCCGTCCCGCTCAGAGCGCCATGGGGAGGGGGCGGGGCAGCTGCCTCCGCTCGGCGTGGAGCTCACAGCCCCGCCCCCTCTCCACGCGGCTCTGAGCGGGGCGGAGCTCAGGCCCCGCCGAGACGCTCGGGTAAGAGGCGGCGGGGGAGCGGACGGGACCCGCCGCCGCTGCGCAGCCCGGTCTTCGGCGGCGGGGCCCTTCTGTTCCGGGACCCGCCGCCGTGCCCGAGGCCCGCGGCGGGACCCCCGCCACGAATTATCGCCAAGACCGGGCTGCGCCGGCGGCGGGTCCGCTTCGGCGGTAATTCGGCGGCGGGGGGCTCCCGCGGGTCTTCAGGGCACTTTGGCGGCGGGTCCCGGAACGGAAGGGCCCCCCGCCGCCGAAGACCCCGGGCCCCCGGAATCCTCTGGGCGGCCCTGGTTGACAATTATTAGTGACAGGTTTGGTTTGAGGCAGGGAGTGGGCCAGTTTTCATCAGAGAAACAAAAAATGTTGACTGACTTTCCTATAGCCTGTTACTCCTGATAAGAGCCTCCAACAACTGTAATATGCTCATTTCCTTACTAGTGTATAAAGCAGGGGTCGGCAACCTATGGCACATGCGCCAAAGGTGGCAGGTGAGCTGATTTTTGATGGTACGCAGCGGCAGGCTGAGCGGCTCAGCCCATCACTGCTCTGGGGTTCCGACTGCTGCCCTATTGCCAGCTGGGATACCGGCCGTCAGCCCCACTCAGCACCTGCTGCTGGCCTGGGAACCCCAAGGAACCCCAGGCTGGCAGCGGGCTGAGCAGGCCGGCTGAACCACTCAACCTGCTGTCAGCCTGGGGTTCCATTCATTCAGCCAGCAGCGGGCTGAGCAGGGCTGGTGGCGGGCTGAGCAGGGCCGGTGGAGGGTTGAGTGGCTCAGTCTGCTGCCAGTCTGGGGTGCCAGCAGCACTCAGCCTGCTGCTACTCTGGGGTTCCGGCTGCCAGCCCCTTGCCAGTCAGGAGCCCAGCCGCCAGCCCCACTCTGCCTCCTGCCAGCCTGGGTGAGCAGAATCCCAGGCTGGTAGCGGGCTGAGGGGTTGGCGGCGGGATCCTGGCTGGCAGGAGTTGGTGGTCAGAACCCCAGACCAGCAGTGGGCTGAGCAGAGCCTGGGATCCTTGTCTAGGGTTCCAGCCACCAGTCCCACTCAGCCCGCTGCCGGTCTGGGGTTTCATTTACTCAGCTGGCAGTGGCCTGAGCAGGACCGGTGGCCAGGACCTCAGATAATAACAATAGTTTATTTATATAATATAGACATAGAGAGAGACCTTCTACAAACGTTAAAATGTATTACTGGCACGAGAAACCTTAAATTACAGTGAACTTGGCACACCACTTCTGAAAGGTTGCCGACCCCTGGTATAGACTGACCATATGTTGTACTAAGATTCTCCTGCATTTTTTTTTCCTGTGAGTCAGTATAGCTTTTGCCAGCCCAGAAGTTGGGCAGCCAATGTTTTACGTTTTCACAATGTTTTCTCCAACTTTCATAAAGTAAATACATAGTTAATATGAGTTAAAAAGGCCAGGGACACTTCCTTGTGAAGAATCTGTACAGCAGATCATGCTAGAGCTGTGAAAATGTCAGTTTTTGATGGAACTTTAGAGGCAGTGATTTATCATGTATTTTATCATGTGAATGTGCTGCTATTGCTAATGTCTTTCCAAACAAAAATAAGGTACAATAGGACTTCTGTAACATTTCTGTGCTACCTTAATCTAGATGAGATGATTCTGGGCTGACTTCATTTTGGTCACTTTGTGCTTTACCTAGCAGTAAAACTAGGGTTATATTTTCCCACTGTTTGGAAACCCAGCTTGTTAAACTGATTTTGCAGCCAAAAAAGCCAGAAAGATTGCTTTTAATTAAAAACAAATCTTTGTTTCAATAACTCTTCATATAAATTTCCAATAAAATGTTGACAAATTAACAAAATTATATTATTTGCATCATTCTGTCAAATCAGAATTTTTTCTATAGGG
Source organism: Mauremys reevesii (assembly GCF_016161935.1). NCBI lineage: Eukaryota > Metazoa > Chordata > Testudines > Geoemydidae > Mauremys > Mauremys reevesii. The sequence continues at coordinate 176,218 of NW_024100877.1, forward strand.
CTACTTCTTTAGTGCTAGTGCATCAGCATTACAGTGTGCTTAATTAAGTTAAACTGGTTTTAATAACGTGAATGTGGCAAGTTTTCCAATACTGTATGCCTATATTTGTGTTGCTAAGAGCAGATCAGGCACAGGGGCACCAGTTTAATAATCTCACCTAGGGCACCAGAAATCCTAAGGACGGCCCTGACTTTGGCAAACCAGTAAAGTGCCTGAAACCACTATGGCTTATTGCTAAAGACAGCCTAGTCAGCAAGCTGTTAAAAGCAAGTCTCAGCTTGTCCAAGGCAGGAGGGGAGCGGGGTTTTGGGTGTCACCGAAAGGGCCGCTTGACCCCACATCCTCCCTGATAAGAATTTTGTGTTAAAACTGCTGATACATGCATTTTCAAAGAGTAGGATGTGCCCCAGGAATGTCTATTGGGGTCTCAAGGCTGCAGGCTCTGGAAAAACCCACATCTGGTTAATCAATAAGCAGAAGGAACCTCTTTCTCAATCATTAAAACTGATTACTTAACAAGGTTTCTTTAACTACTAATGTATAAATAAGGGGAAAAAGCTTGAGACAGGTGGGTCTCGTTTCGGGACTGGCCTCTCCCTCTGGATGCATCTTCTGTTCCCCAGCAGCAGATGGGCTGCCGTTGTATCACTCGAAAGCCACACTCAGCTTTGGTAATTTTCAAGGGTTGGGGGTGTTTTATTAACTTGTTGCAGACGTGTGTAAGTGCTTGAGACTAAGTAAAGTTTAGCTATAAGTGAAAGCACTCTTGCGTTGTCCTGTTTGTGCCAGCCCTTTATCGGTCAGATGGCCGTGTCTCCCTGATTTATTTCCTGACACCTCCTCGCACAGAGTAAAGTTACCAAGAGCTTTGGGTTGAAAGAACCCCGGGTAACAGGCAGGGTACGAGGCCTGATGTCTTTCACTCAGAGACCAGAGAGGGAGCAGAAATGCAGGTAACTGTAAAGGGTATCTACTGTGTAGAAGTGTTGGAGCCTTCAGCAAGTCAGGAAATAGAAATATGCCTCATCAGACCTGTTGCCACAGAGCAACACATCTCTGAATTCCTGTATTCACAATCGAGCCAGAAAATAAAACCTTTGAAAATTATTTGCTGATTATATTTCCAGGAGCAAATAAACCTGAGGCCATTGGGGAAGTAGTCAATGATATTCCTCGAGGTTTCCTCTTGCTCAGCCCTGGGCAGGATCGGGACCAGAGCACATGGCACCTCTAGAAATAGGACCCCTTGAGAAATCCTGACTTGGGGCATCGGGGTTGTAGCACTCTGACCTTGCTTTGAATGTCAGATTTCTGTGTAGCTTGAATAACCCACCGTGGAGCATGTGCAGATGTAGGGGAGGGGGTCCCAAGCTACCTAGTGTTGCCTGTCCTCCAGCCCTGTCACTGAGTGACTCAGAAAGCCCAGCTGAGTCCTCTGCTGCTGCACAGAATCTCTGCAAATGAAACAGCTTTCAGCTTCTCCCCTTCATATTGCATTTTAAAGTGGAATCTGCCAACTTACCCAAATCCTGCTAGAAGGGGAGCCGCTGACAGTACAAGTCTTCGCCGCAAAGGACAAGGAGTCATCGGTGATGTTGCACAGGCAGCAGGCAGTATCTGTTCAGACAGGGAGGCAGGTGTCTTTATGAAGCATGTCTGCACATTCCCTTGGGGGCCACTTGGCCATCAGGGAACCTCAGCTGATTGGCTTAGTGTGCATCAGCTTTAACCCTGTGACAGCCAATACAAACTTCAGAAGGCCAATTAACAAGGGATGTGTGGTGATCCTACCCAAGTGGACTGCAGCGCCAGCCCTGCTGCAGGCTCTATTCCTGGAATCCAGGCTTGTCTTCACTGTTCATGTGGTTCTGATTAGTCACAGGGCTACCTCGAGAGTGGCCTAGTGGTAATGGTCATGATGTCACAGCTTTGATCTTGCTGAAATAAAATAAATAATAATAATAATAGTAGTAGTTATAATAATAAATAATTATATAGGACCAGACTTTTCTAGGCAGCCACTTTTCTGCATTACAAACCCAGGGAACAGCCAGGGAAGGGAGATTCCACAAGGCTCCATACAAGGAAATTTCTCTTAGATCATTCCAGGAGGGGAGGTCCCTTCCCTTCTCCCTGAGGAATGAAAAGGGGGACCCAGGATCCTGGGATCCCCAAAGTTATGCACAGATCTCAGTGATCCACTGCTAGCTAGGCCCACCCACCCCCCCAGTCTCTGTGCCTCTACAACTGCAATAGGATACTCCCCAGCTCCCTGCTAGCACAGGTTCATCAGAGATGTGCTACCAGGGCCTGTTACAGTAGGAACTGCCTAGAGGATCTGGTGAAGGGATGTTTTACAAGGCGGAGGGGGCTGTACAGAGATGAGAAGGCTGGGTAGAGGATCTACACAATATCTGCACAATATCTTAGCCATAGACTGGGCGGGAGGTTTCTACCTTTCCATATACAGAGTGAAGCCATAAACTCAGTCAGTGCAACCTTCCAAGGAAGAGGAAGATGAAAACAGGGCCGCACAAAGCGGGTGGGGGGGAAGTGGGGCAATTTGCCCCAGGCCCCGCAGGGGCCCCGCGAGCCCTGGCCGAGAATCTCTTCCCTGGCTAGAGGCGCCGTTTTAATTTTTACTCACTCGGCGGCAGTCTGGGTCTTCAGCGGCACTTCAGCAGCAGGCCCTTCACTCGCTCTGGGTTTTCGGCAGCACTTCAGCCGGCGGTGGGTCCTTCAGTGCTGCTGAAGACGCAGAGCAAGTGAAGGACCCGCCGCTGCAGACTCGGAGAGCCGCAGCAGGTGGTGCCTTTTTTTATGTCCACTCTCCTGCTTTGCCCCAGGCCCCCTGAATCCTCTGGGCGGCCCTGGATGAAAAGCCTCCAGTTTCTCTTGGGGATCCAAAGTGTCAGCTCTGTAAACCAAAGCTTCTGCCTATCTATCCCACATTGGGGTGTACTGCACCCTCAGCAAGTTTGCGGATGATACTAAGCTGGGGGGATAGGTAGATGCACTGAAGGGTCGGGATAGGGTCCAGAGTGACCTAGACAAATTGGAGGATTGGGCCAAAAGAAATCTGATGAGGGTCAACAAGGAGAAGTGCAGAGTCCTGCATTTATGATGGAAGAATCCCATGCACCACTACAGTCTGCAGACCAACTGGCTAAGTGACAGTTCTGTAGACAAGGACCTGGGGATTACAATTGCCGAGAAGCTGGATATGAGTCAACAGTGCCCCCTTGTTGCCAAGAAGGCAAATGGCATTTTGGGCTGTATAAGTAGGGGCATTGCCAGCAGATTGAGGGAAGTGATCATTGGTAAGGCCTCATCTAGACTATTGCATCCAGTTTGGGGCTCCCCACTAGAGAAAGAATGTGGAAAAATTGGAGAGAGTCTAGTGTAGGACAAATAAAATGATTAGGAGTCTGTGGCACATGACATATGAGGAGAGGCTGAGGGAACTGAGCTTATTTAGTTTGCAGAAAAGAAGAGTGAGGGGGGATTTGAGAGCAGCATTCAACTACCTGAAGGGGGGTTCCAAAGAGGATGGAGCTCGGCTGTTCTCACGGGTGGTGGCAGATGACAGAACAAAAAGCAATGGTCTCAAGTTGCAGTGGGGGAGGTCTAGGTTGGATATTAGGAAACATTATTTCACTAAGAGGGTTGTGAAGCACAGGAATGAGCTACCTAGGGAGGTGGTAGAATCTCCTTCCTTAAAGGTTTATAATGCCCACCTTGACAAAACCCTGGCTGGGATGATTTAGTTGGGGTTGGTCCTGCTTTGAGCAGGGGATTGGACTAGATGACCTCCTGAGGTCTCCTCCAACTCTTATCCACTATGATTCTATGATTCATTGAGGGAAAAGTGACCTCTATTAACGAGTTTGCATTGTACAGATACCTGTGCAGTGCAAGATTGTATAAATCTGGGATTATTCTGCAGCAAGTGTGCAAGGCAGGAGAGCTGGTAAATTGGCTGTTGTCTCCTATTTGTGCGTGAGTGGCTTAGGTAAAGCACTCAGTTAGCTCAGTTGGGTGGGTGGCACCACCTGCTGTCGTGCTGGGTGATAACAGGGCCTGGAGAGCCTGGCTGTGTCACCCCCAGGCAGGGCCGGCTTTAGGCCTATTCCACCAATTCCCTCAAATCGGGCCCTGCGCTTAAGACGGCCCCACACCCAGTGAGAATCCCTTCCCTGGCTAGAGGCACCTTTTTAATTTTTACTCACCTGGCCGCGCTCCGGGTCTTCAGCAGCACTTTGGCAGCGGGTCCTTCGCTTGCAGGACTTCCTAAAGCCGGCCCTGTCCCCAGAGCAATGTGAGAGAGGCCTACCCAGCTGAATTGTTGGGGGCTCATCAGTTAAACTGGCCCCCAGACTGCACCGCGGTCATAACCAGCCACAGAGGTTTTAGTCCAAACTGATAAATTAAACAGTAAAATGCCTCTCTACCATATGACATAAATAGATAATCTTAGAATCATACAATCATAGAACACGGGGTTGGAACGGACCTCAGGAGGTATCTAGTCCAACTCCCTGCTCAAAGCAGGACCAATCCCCAACTAAATCATCCCAGCCAGGGCTTTGTCAAGCCGGGTCTAAAAAACCTCTAAGGAAGGAGATTCCACCGCCTCCCTAGGGAACCCATTCCAGTGCTTCACCACCCTCCTAGTGAAAAAGTTTTTCCTAATATAAACCCAAACCTCCCCCACTGCCACTTGAGACCATTACTTGGATAGAAGCGCTATATAAAAAAATAATTAATGATTTTTTGTTCTGCAAATAAGAGCACGCAACTCATATTTTAATATCAGTAGTGTTACCTTTCTAATGCAGCGGATGTGCCCTCACTTCTCCACCCAGCTGAGGCTGGGAAGGAGGGCCATCTTTCCCCAGCAGCTGCAGCTCTGGAGCTGGGGAAAGTCGCCTCTTTCTCTGGCCACCACAGTCCTGAACATCCCAAATTCCCTCCACCCCTCTTTCACCCCACTGCCTCCTCCCACTTACCACCTATTGCCCCCAAGGCCACCACCTCACCTTACATGTGCATCTTCTCCATACATCTTAGGCCCTGATGTATCACCTAAAAAGAATGGCTCAGGTGTGGGAATCTCCCTGACATTCTCTAAAGTGAGGACCAATGCAAAGAATTCATTTAGCCCTTGGCAACAGCCTCATCTTCCCTGACTGCTCCTTTACCACCTCAGTCGTCCAGTGGCCCCATTGATTGCTTGGCAGGCTTACTGCTTCTGATGTACTTTATAAAAATATCCTGTTGATTTTTGTGTGTTTTGCTGTTTGCTGTTCAGATCTTTTGAACTAGGTACGCAGTATCGCCATGCCCCATGTGGGTTTGTTTTCATGTGTCTTTGATTTCTCAGCCTTTTGGGGTGCAATTGATTCAGGATTTCTAGCTTTTCTGCAACTCATTTTTTAAAAAATATTTGGAAAACTGAAGGCTGAGATGCCTGCACAGTGTCTAGATTCCAGAAGTTGGGGCTCTAAGAAAGAGAGGAAATAGTGTGAGAATCCCAATAAAATCCTAGTTGCTGGCACTGATAGCCGTATCTCAAGCAGAGCACCCACAAAAGGATGGCACTGAGGTTTAGTTAGTGGATATTTCTCGTCACAAACTGACAGAGATGATTTTTCCTCTGTACGGGGTACTGAGTCCTCTGGGGTAAGGAAAAGAGTTATGCCACAGGCAGCTGGACATAACAGTGATGGTCTTGAAGAGTCACTGGAATCTGTGGTACAGCTCATATGTTCTCTCCCATTGTTGAGGCATGAGATATGCACATTACCAGTAATCAAGGCCGTGCACACTCTTAATAGAAAGGGGAGTGACCCAAACCCACCTCCAAGTGCCTGCGGCTCACTCTATTGGACCCAAACAACCCCCTACCCAGATCCAGTGAACCCAAACTCGGTGGTGATGGAAATTGGGATGCAGGATTTGAGGTCTATCTGCAGCGCCAAAGCGGCTCTCATTGCTCATGGAGAGAGTGGGGGGCAAGAGCTGACAGAGAGGCATCGCAGCAGGGCTCTGTCCGTTCAGGCAGTGCTCTTCAGATCCTTCACTCTCTGAAAGCACATCCTAATGCTCGTTCTTACTGCCGAGCTGCAGGAGGGACCCAGATCTCCCTTGTCAAATGGTGCTGTGCTGAGGGCTGGCTCCAGCTTTTTTGCCATCCCAAGTGGCGAAAAAAAAGGGGGAAAAAATGATTCAGCTCCCCCGAAGGGCCGCTGAAGAGGAAGGGAGTGAGTGATTGGCTGATTTTTAAAGAAAGGTTCCAGAGGTGATCCTGGCAATACAGACCAGTAAGCTTAACTTCAGTACCAGGCAAATTGGTTGAAACTATAGTAAAGAATAGAATTATCAGACTCATAGATGAACACACTTTGTTGGGGAAGAATCAGCACGGCTTTTGCAAAGGGAAATCATGCCTGAACAATCTATTAGAATTCTTTGGGCGGGTCAACAGACATATGAGCAAGGGTTATCCAGGGCATATAGTGCAATGGACTTTCAGAAAGTCTTAGACATGGTCCTCACCAAAGGCTCTTCAGAAAAGTAAGCAGTCAGGGGGTTAAAAGGAAGGTCCTCTCCTAGATCAGTAACTGGTTAAGAGATAGTAAACAAAGGGTAGGAATAAATGGTCAGTTTTCAGAATGGAGAGAGGTAAATAGTGATGTCCCACAGAGATCTGTACTGGGACTAGTGCTGTTCAACATAGTCATAAATGATCTGCAAAAGTGGGTAAACAGTGAGGTGGCAAAATATCCAGATGATAAAAAAAAACCTGTTCAAGATCGTTAAGTCCAAAGCTGATTATTAAGCGTTACAAAGGGATCTCACAAAGCTGGGTGACTGGGCAATTAAATTGCTGATTAAATTCAGTGTTGATAAGTGCAAAGTAATGCACATTGGAAAACATAATCCCAACTATACAGAAAAAAATGATGAGATCTAAATCAGCTGTTATCACTCAAGAAAGATCTTGGAGTCATTGTGGATAGTTCTCTGAAAATATCAACTCAGTGTGCCACAGCGGTCAAAAAAGCCAACAGAATGTTGGGAACCATTAAGAAAGGCATAGATAAAAAGACAGAAAATATATTGCCTCTGTATAAACCCATGGTATATCCACACCTTGAATACTTTGTGCAGTTTGGTTGCCCCATCTCAAAAAATATATATTTGAATTAGAAAACATTCAGAGAAGGGCGACAAAAATGTTTAAGGGATATGGAACAGCTTCTAGGTGAAGAATGCTTAAAAAGACTGGGACTGTTCAGCTGGGAAAAGACAAGACAAATGGGGGATATGATAGAGGTCTATAAAGTCATGAGTGATGTGGAGGAAGTAAACAAGGAAGTGTTATTTACCCCATAACAAGAACCAGGGGTCACCCAATGAAGTCAACAGGTAGCAGGTTTAAAAAAAAAAAGAAAGCACTTTTTCACACGACACACAGTCAACCTGTGGAACTCATTGTCAATGGATGTTGTGAAATTCAGAAGTATTACTGATCAAAAAAAGAACTAGATAAGTTCATGGAGGATAGGTCCATCAATAGCTATTAGCCAAGACGAGATGGTCAGGGATGCAGCCCTATGCTCTGGGTGTCTCTAAAGCTCTGTCGGCTAGAAGCTCCCTCTGTTTCAGAGCTGGCGTAGCCCCACCCTAGCAGACTTCCAGGAGCTGCTCAATGTGGGAGGCTAATGGGGGGCTAGTGCTGCCACCTCATGGTTTGAGCTAGAGCTGGGCTGGAAAACATTGTTTTTTTCCCCCTCATACAAATTTTGACCCAAACTAAAATGTTTCCTTTTTCATCCATTATTTTTGTGGTGAGTTTTGATAGAAAATGGATTACTTTTCTCTGAAAGCTCAGTTGCCATGATGCTGCCCAGCTACAGCTGCCTGCCTCCCCAAAATAAATTGAAGGCTTTTCTTCTGCCTCTCCCTCGTAACAAAAAAAGGTTACACTGACTGAGTCTAAGGCTGCACTCTGGCAATGGAAAGGTTGGGACCTCCTGCCCAGTCTATGGCTGGGGTATTATGACCATCAGACACTCTAACGCCCCCTTCAGCAGATCCTGTAGGCAGTGGCTTCTGTGACAGGCCCTGGTAACACATCTCTGATGAACCTGTGCTAGCCCGGTAATTGGAGAGGGTCCTAGAATAGTTGTGGACAGGGCCGCCCAGAGGGGGGGGCAAGAGGGGCAAGCCCCACGGGGCCCCCACGAGAGTTTTTCGGGGCCCCTGGAGCGGGGTCCCTCACTCGCTCCGGGGGGGGGCCCGGAAAACTCTTGCGGGGCCGGGCGCAGGAGCTTCTTCGCTCCCGGTCTTCGCCGGCGGGGTGTCCTTCCGCCCGGGCGGAACGACTTCTGCTGGCGAATTACCACCGAAGACGGAGTGGGACCCGCTGCCGGTTCAGCTCGGTCTTCGGCGGTATTTCGCAGCGGGGCCCTTCCGTTCTGGGACCCGCCGCCCGGCGCCCAAGACCCACGGCGGCTCCGCCGCCAAGACCGGGCTGCACTTCGCAGCGGGTCCCGCCGCGGTAATTCGGTGGCGGGGGCCCCGCCGCTGGTCTTCGGGCACTTCGCGGCTGGTCCCGGAACGGAAGGGCCCCCCGCCGCCGAAGACCCCAGGCCCCCGGAATCCTCTGGGCGGCCCTGGTTGTGGAGGCCCAGAGATTGTGCATTGGTGGGCTTAGCTCTCATTGGTTCACGGAGATCTGTGCATAACTTTGGGGCCCCCCTGGATCCTGGGGCTCCCTGTTATTCCTATGGGAGAATTGTAGGACTTGACAGTAACTCAAGTGGTCCTCTAGTCCAGACCCCTGCACTCATGGCAGGATTATGTATTATCTAGACCATCCCTGACAGGCGTTTGTCTAACCTGCTCTTAAAAATCTCCAAAAAAATCTCCCCGGGGAACCTGTGGCCATCTATTTATTCCTCAGGGAGAAGGGAAGGGACTTCCCCTACTGAAAAGAGGGAAATTTCAATGTACGGAGCCTTGAAGAATCTCCCTTCAATGGCTTGCACCCTGGGTTTGTAATGCAGGAAAGGGGGATGCCAGGGAGCAACCTCATCCTATATTATTATTATTATTATTCTATTTTATTTTATTTCAACAACATCACAGTTGTGATCATTGTTACCACTCAGCTGCCCCCGAGGTAGCCATGTGACTAATCGGAACCATAGGAACAGTGATGACAGCCTGGACTCCAGGAATAGACCCTGCAGCAGGGCTGGCATTGCACTCCAGTTGGGAAGAATCAGCAGGCATCCCCTGTGATTTGGCCATCTGCAGTTTGCCATTGGCTGTGAGGGGCATTAAACATGGTGCATACTAAAAGAAGCAGCTGAGGTTCCCTGATGGCCAAGTGGCCCCCAAGGGAATGTGCGGACAGGCTTCACAAAGACAGTTCCCTCCCTATCTGAACAGATACTGCCTGCTGCCCGAGAAACCTCTCCAATGACTCCTTGTCCTTTAGGTTGAAGACCTCTTGTGTCAGCGGCTCCCCTTCTAGCAGGCATTGGGTACGTTGGCAGGTTTCACTATATTTTAAATGCAAAGTGAAGGGTAAAGCTGAAAGCTGTTTACATTTGCAGATGTTTTGCGTCGTGACAGATCTGGGCTGTCGGAGTGACGGGGGTAGAGGTCAGGCAGCATTAGGTAGCTTGGGAAACCCTCCGCTACATGTCCCCATTGTCCTTGTATTACTCAAGCAACACAGAAATCTAAGATTTAAAGTCAGGTTGGAGTGTTAAAACCCCGATGCCCCGAGGCAGGATTTCACAGGGGTCCCATTTCTAGAGATGCAATGTGCTCTGAGCCCGAGCTTGCCAGGGGCTGAGGGAGACAAGACCCCACAGAATATCAGTAAATACTTCCCAAATCACCTCAGGTTTATTTGCTCCTGCAAGAACAGAACCAGTGGTCTGTGTTTCGGGAAAGAATAGAGCTGAAGTGCAGGAAAGGGGAGTGTAATAATGATTATAAATAATTTAATCCAAACACCTGTTACACAAACATGGCTGAAGTAACTTGCACACTCAACTGTATATAAGTGCAAAACTAGTGTTTGCACTATTCACCCTTTTGTGACGCCAACCCTTCCCCTGCCCAGCTGAAGCAACTGTCTGTGTGGGCTTGTATCTTACCAGATACCTATAGACCCTTGCATGGGGAGAGGATACAGGTCCTGTGAGGATGAAGAGACACCTATAGGATGATCAAATTCTCTGGATTCAGCCAACGCTGCGCAGGTAAACCACTTCAGCTTCTCTTGGAGGGATTCTTGGGGTAAGAGTGTAACACCGGGAGCATTTGTTAAGGGTAAATTAACAGAGACAGGTTCTCACTGAATTTACACATGTAATGCTGGAGTGACACCTTTGAAGTCACTGTAATTGAATTCAGAACCTGCTACTAAGAATGTATCCTATGTGCTGCAAAGATTAATATGACTGTTTCCACTATGCACTTGCCATGCATAGAAGTGCAGGGCCAGAAAGGGAGTCTGTGTGAAGGCCATAATTGTAAAATCACACAGTGCTTAAGTAGGCTGTGGAACTCACAGCCACAAGCTGTCTGTGGGGCCAACAGTTTCATAGAATCATAGAATATCAGGGTTGGAAGGGACCTCAGGAGGTATCTAGTCCAACCCCCTGCTCAAAGCAGGACCAATTCCCAACTAAATCATCCCAGCCAGGGCTTTGTCAAGCCTGACCTTAAAAACCTCTAAGGAAGGAGATTCCACCACCTCCTTAGGGAACCCATTCCAGTGCTTCACCACTCTCTGAGTGAAAAAGTTTTTCCTAATATCCAACCTAAACCTCCCCCACTGCAACTTGAGACCATTGCTCCTTGTTCTGTCATCTGCTACAACTGGATTCAAAGAGGAACTGGTTGTTTATATGAGTAATCAGAAACTACAGTACTGAGGATTACTTTAAAAAAGTTTTGGAAGTGCTATAAACCTTCCTGTTTTATACCACAGAATATGTCCAACTAGTGGGTGTCAGGGGGAAACTTTCCCTGGGAGAAGCTTATCTCATAGCTGCCAATTGCAGGGCATCTTTTACTTTCCACTGAAGCATTAGGAACTTGCCACTGGATACTGCGATAGATGGAGTACAGGTCTGATCCATTCTGGCAGTGCTCATCTTCCTATCAGTACTGTTAATCCAAGACTATATTTTTGCTGATGTACCTTGAGCCCCTGGGACTTTCTAGACTTGCACTGAGAGCAGAAAGATGTCTAGTTAAATATTTATTAATGATCTGGACGATGGGATAGATTGCACCCTCAGCAAGTTAACGGATGACACTAAGCTGGGGGGAGAGGTAGATACGCAGCAGGGTAGGAATAGGGTCCAGAGTGACCTAGACAAATTGGAGGATTGGGCCAAAACTAATATGATGAGATTCAACAAGGACAAGTGCAGAATCCTGCTCTTAAGAAGGAAGAATCCCATGCACTGTTACAGGCTGGGGACCGACTGGCTAAGCAGCAGTACTGCAGAAAAGGACCTGCGGATTAGAGTGGATGAAAAGCTCTTTATGAGTCAGCAGCAGGCCCTTGTTGTCAAGAAGGCTAACGGCATACTGGGGTGCATTAGTAGGAGCATTGTTTGCAGATCAAGGGAACTGATTATTCCCTTGTATTCGGTGCTGGTGAGGCCACACCTGGAGTATTGCATCCAGTTTTTGACCCCCGCTGGAGAAAGGATGTGGACAAATTGGAGAGAGTCCTGTGGAGTGCAACGAAAATGATCAGGGGGCTGGGGCACATGACTTACGAAGAGACGCTGAGTGAATTGGGCTTGTTTAATCTGCAGAAGAGAGGAATGAGGGGGGATTTGATATCAGCCTTCAACTACCTGAAGTGGGGTTCCAAAGAGGATGGAGCTTGGCTGTTCTCAGTGCTGGCAGATGACAGAACAAGGACTAATGGTCTCAAGTTGCAGTGAGAGAGGTCTAGGTTGGATATTAGGAAACACTATTTCACTAGGAGAGTGGTGAAGCACTGGAATGGGTTACCGAGGGAGGTGGTGGAATCTCCATCTTTAGAGGTTTTTAAGGTCAGGCTTGACAAAGCCCTGGCTGGAATGATTTAGTTGGTGTTGGTCCTGCTTTGAGCAGGGGTTGGACTAGATGACCTCCTGAGGTCTCTTCCAACCGTAAACTTCTATGATTCTATACCATGTAGTCTCCTGTTCTTTTTTCTTTCAGGAAGGAAAGTTCTAAACTCTCGGCACCTGCCCAGTACATTATGTCAGCTGTCAATGACACCAAATTCAACTCTGCAGTGTTTCTTTTCACGGGGATACCTGGGCTAGAAGACGTCCATCTCTGGATCTCTATCCCCTTCTGCTTAATGTACGTTATTTCGATAGTAGGAAATTCAGTCATTCTGTTCATTGTAAAAACAGATCCAACCCTCCATGAGCCCATGTACATTTTCCTTTCCATGTTGGCCATCACAGACCTTGGCTTATCGATAGCCACCATGCCAACGATACTGGGCATATACTTGTTTAACTCTAGAGAGATCAGCCTGGATGCCTGTTTTGCCCAGCTGTTCTTCATCCACTCACTTTCGTTCATTGAATCCTCTGTGCTTTTGTTGATGGCCTTTGACCGCTTTGTTGCGATCCGTGACCCACTGAGATATACTTCCACTTTAACCCTGCCAAGAACAGCCAAGATGGGACTGGTGTGTGTGCTAAGAGGGTGGCCTTAATATTCCCACTCCCCTTTCTCCTGAAACGGTTCCGATACTGTCGAGCCAATGTCCTCTCCCATTGCTACTGCCTGCACCAAGAGGTCATGAAGATGGCTTGTTCTGACATCACAGTCAACAGCATCTATGGCTTGTTCATAATAGTCTCCACGGTGGGGTTGGACTCGCTGCTCATCCTCCTATCTTATGTGATGATACTCAAAACAGTGCTGAGCATTGTATCTCACGTGGAGCGTGTCAGAGCCCTGAACACATGTGTCTCCCACGTTTGTGCTGTCCTGCTCTTCTACACACCAATGATCGGTCTTTCTGTGTTACACAGACTTGGGAAGAGCTCTCCTCCCTTGCTTCAGATTCTCCTGGGCTATGTCTACCTGCTGGTCCCACCTCTGATGAACCCAATAGTGTACAGCGTGAAAAGCAAACACCTTCGTGCGAGGATAATCAGGGTGTTCATCAAGTGAAGTGTAACTTCGTCATCCAGCTCTAGTACTGTTGACATGGGAGATGAAAAACACAGACCACCTATTCCATCCTGAAAAAAGAACAGGAGTACGTGTGGCACCTTAGTTTCTAAGGTGCCACACGTACTCCTGTTCTTTTTGCAGATACAGACTAACACGGCTGCTACTCTGAAACCTGTCATATTCCATCCTGGACGCTTACATCTGAGACAACATGAGCTACTGATTTTCACTCTGTAGAGACAGATTCAGAAGGGGTCTAAGGCCTGGTGGAATGAGAGGGGATGGTGAGCGAGGACAGTGCATTCGGGGAAGGAGGCCAAATCAGGCAGCAGCATTTACAGAGTGACTGTGGTTGTGGAAAGCCAGGGGACTGGTGGGATGTTCGCCCATAATGATCCATGTCGGTGTTTGCTCTGACCTTAGAATTCCTGTTGATACAGTCAATAAAGAGAAGGGACGTGGATGTTGTTTACCAATACACCTGGCCTGTCTCTGTCCCGTTTGTGGTGAAATATCCCAGGAGTATGAAAAAGCTTCAGAGCTGTTCTGCAGTCAGAGTCCTGGCCCTTCCTGAGGGCTCTGGGTTCTCAGTGACCCCTGGGGGCTGCACCAGCCAGGGGCGGCTCTGTGTATTTTGCCACCCCAAGCACGGCTGTCAGGCGGCTTTCAGCAGCTTGCCTGCGGGAGGTCCGCTGATAACGCGGATTCAGCGTACCCGCTGCTGAAATGCTGCCGAAGCCACGGGACCGGTGGACCTCCCGCAGGCATGCCGCTGAAGGCAGCCTGACTGGCGCCCTCACGGCGACCAGCAGGCTGCCTCCCTGCAGCTTTCCACCCCAGGCACGCGCTTGGTGCGTTGGTGCCTTGAATAGCTCCTAGCACCAGCTGTGGACAGGGGCTATTCGAGGGGCACGGACCACCCACCCTTTCCCTACCCCCTCAGCCAAGTGCTTGTGACCGAGTCGTATCAGAGACAGGAGCCCCAGGAGAATCCACTCAGGCAGCCCCTCCCCCGTTGATGGCTCTGTACACCACACACCTATTGAGCCCACCCCCAGCCAACTGCAATGCCCCCAAGGCAGAGCAGAGCTGGACGTGTGAACGAGGGTCTGACACACAGGAGTCCTGGCAGGTTCCCTCCCTGGCCCCAGTTGCTCGCAAAGGGGTGGAAACAGGCCTCAGCTCCCTCACAGAGGCACAGCTAGTTCCTAGCCCCACCCAGCCCATGCAGTGTTAGGTGACCACCATTTCACAAGGCAGAAGCGAGTCAGAGGCAGGAGCCCCCTCTGTGAACCCCACCTCTGCTCCCCCTCTTCTCCTGAGGCTCCCCCCTGCTCCCCCTCGTCTCCTAAGGCTCCACTCCTGCTCCCCCACTTCTCCTGAGGCTCCTCCCTTCACCCCCTCTTCTCCTGAGGCTCCTGCCCCATCTTTTCTCCCCATGGCTCTGCCCCCTGCTCATCCGCTTCCCCCAAGGCTCTGCTCACAGGCCAGGCTGGAAGCTAGAGCCCGAGGACCATAACTGCTGCACAGTGAGCCACGGTGAGGAGCCCCAGACCTTCCACCTGCGCTGGGCAGGGGGATGGAGGGCCCAAGAGCAGCCCCAATCCCGTTCCCCTGCCTCCCAGGAGGCACCCCCCAGGGAAGGTAAGAGTCTGGGATTCTCTTCCAACCCTCATCTTCTGTGATTCTACTGTGACAATCCTGATTTTTATTGTCTAGTGTATGTCAAGCAAGAGTTAAAGTTTAGCTAACAGCTAAGGCAGAAACCGCAGATCAGGCAGGAATGCTTTAGAGCCCCAAGGACAGTGGTTTCTGTCAATACATGAGAACTCAGATATTCAAATGTCCACCCAGTAACTCAGCTTACAAAGTCACAAAACTGGGGGACTGGGCAAGGAAAGGGCAGATGAAATTCACTGTTGATAAGTGCAAAGTAATGCACAGTGAAAAACATAATGCCAACAAGACATACAAAATGATGGGATCGAAATTAGCTGTTACCACTCAGGAAAGAGATCTTGGAGTCACTGGGGATAGTTCTCTGAAATCCTCCATTTATGGTGAAGCAGCAGTCAAAGACTGAACAGAATGTTAGGTACCATTAGGAAAGGGATAGATAATAAATAGAAAATATCATATTGCATCAGTACAAAGCCATGGCACGCCCCCATCTTGAATACCGCATGCACTTCCATTTGCCCTATCTCAGAAAAGATACATTTGAACTGTAAAACTACAGAGAAGGACAACAAAAATGTTTAGGGGTCTGGAACAACTTCCATATGAGGAGAGATTGACAGACCCATAAGACTTGGACATTTCATCTTGGAAAAGAGACGACTTAGTGGGGATATGACTAAGCTCCTCCTCATAAGCTTGGAGCACGGGGTTGGACTAGATACCTCCTGAGGTCCCTTCCAACCCTGATATTCTATGATAACACAAGAACTGGGGTCACCAAATGAAATTAATAGGCAGCAGGTTTAAAACAAATAAAAGGAAGTATTTCTTCACACAACGTGCATCCAGCCTGCAGAACTCATTGCCAAGGGATGTTGTAAAGGCCAAAAGTTAATTGGGTCCAAAAAAGAATTTGATTCAGGAGAAAGCATGACTCTGCATTATTATCTGGCAAAGGAATTCTTCTTGTGTTCCTGTTTTGTGATGTCATAGGAGTTTAACTCCCTCAGTTTCTGATACTCTCAGCATGCTGAGCTGCCAGCTGTCCCCTCCCCAGTCACTAGCTCCAGAGAGGAAGGATGGTTCAGTGGATAAAGTGCTACCCTGGGGCACAGAGGATCTAGCTTAATTCCAGGCTCTCCCACAGACTTCTCCCGTGACCTTGGGCAACTCACTTAGTTCCTTTGTGCAGCAAAAATAAGTGTTTTAATACGGCTCAATATAGAGGTATAAATCTAGGAACAAGGAAAACAGGCAATCTATACCAGATGGGGAACCCAATCCTGGGAAACAGTGACTCTGAAAATGACTTGGGGGTTATAATCAGCTGAACACGAGCTCCCAGTTCGGTTCTAGGGCTCAAAAAGTGAGTGCAATCTGTGATGTACAACCAGGGGAATCTCGAGTAGGGGCAGAGAGGTAATTTTATCTCTGTGTTTGGCCCTGGTGTGACCACTGTTGGGATCCAGTTCTGGTGTCTACTGTTCAAAAAGGAAGTTGCTAAATTGGAGGGGTGTCAGAGAATAACTATGGGAATGATTAACGGATTAGAAAACCTGCCTTACAGTGATGGACTCGAGCTCTATCTGTTTAGCATAACAAAGAGAAGGTTATGGTGTGATTTGATCACAGTCCATAAATACCAGCATGAGGAACAAATGTTTAACAATGGGCCCTTCAATCAAGGAGAGAAGATTATAACAGGATCCAATGGCTGGAAGCTGAAGCTAGACAAATTGAGACTGGAACTAAGGTGTAATTTTTTTTAACAATGAGGGTAATTAACCATAGGAACAATTTAGCAATAGCCATGGCAGATTCTCCATCACTGACAATTGTTAAATCTAGGCTGGATGTTGTTCTAACAGCTCTGCTCTAGGGGTTATTGCAGGGCAGGTCTCTGGCCTGTTCTATACAAGGGGTCAGACTAGGTGATCACAATGGTGTCTTCTGGTCTTGGGATCTGCTCACTGGTTTTAGTAGCACGGCCCTGCCGCACAGGGGGTTGTACTGATAAATATGTTAGTGATTGCGAGGTGCTCGGACGCTACAATAATTGGGGTCAGAGCTACGTGCCTTAGAGAATTCAGTTCTATGTGCCTCATAAGGGCAATTTGAGGCACTGGGTGGAGAACTTGAACTCTTCCCAACACCTCTTGGTGATGAGGCCTGTCATTAGCATGGCCCCCTTTGACGAGGGAGTTCTGGGTGCCTCCTGCAGCTGGGCAGTAAGAGGGGGAATCAGGACGTGATTTCAGAGAGCGAAGGATCTGGAGAACATTGCCTGGCCGAACAGAGCCCTGCTGGGCTGCCGCTCAGTCTGATCCTGACCCTCACCTGCTCCATGAGCACTGAGAACCTCTGTAGCACTGGAGATAGACCTCACACCCTGCATCCAAATTTCCAACATCACCAAGTTTGGGGGCACTTAGATTGGGGGAGGAGTTGTGTGGGTCCCATAGAGAGCTAGCAGCAGGCATGTGGAGCTTGGCTTGGGTCACTCCCATGTCGATTAAGAATGTGCATGGCCTTGCTTACCCAGTGTGTGCCTGTCTCACGCCTGACTAGGGGAGGAGACCCTCTGAGTTGTGCCTCAGGAACCCAGCGGCTCTGCGAGCCCGTCACTGGTATGTCTGGCTGTCTGTGGTGTAACCCTGTTCCTCACAACATGGGGCTCTGCAGCCAAGTGCAGAGGGAAACAGCGTCTCTGCAACTGATGGACTGTGTGACCACTCACTAACCCTCAGTGCCTGCGTTTGTGGGTGCTCGGCTTGAGATACGGCCAGCAGCACCAGCTCCTGGGATTTCATCAGGAGTCTTGCACCATTTCCCATCTTTCTTAAAGCCCGAACTTCTGGAATCAAGACACTGCTTGGCAATCTCACCTTTCAGTTTTGACAGGCCCAGCAGGGTTCTCTGCTGTGCCAGCAGAGCTCCCCCATGCGCTGCAGAGAGTGGGGATGGCAAAGGCCAGTTAAAGTGGTTTGATTCTCTGGCCTGTTCTCTGTCTTCCTCAGTGGAGTTTAGAGCAGCCTGGGGGCTGGGCTGACCTCTGCCCATTGAGAACGGCTTCCAGGAGCACAGATCATTCCGGCCAAGTCTGAATTCCCTGCAGTGCCGCTCTGTGAATACCTGAAGCTCATGGGTGGCGCGAGCTTCTTCTCAGTGGCAGGGGCGGCTCCAGGCACTAGCACGCCAAGCGTGTGCTTGGGGCGGCAAGCCACGGGGGGCGCTCTGCTGGTCTCCACAAGGACTGCAGGCAGGTTGCCTTCGGCGGCATGCCTGCGGAGGGTCCGCTGGTCCCGCGGCTGCCTGCCTGCCGTGCTTGAGGCGGCAAAATATCTAGAGCCACCCCTGCTCAGTGGGGAGGAGGATGAGAAAGCCCTAGCTCCCCTCACTACGAGGCCCTGCTCCTCTTTCCCCCAAGTCCCCACAACCCCCCCAGGGCAGCTGGAGGGTCCGGGTTCCCCAGAGTGACCCTTTCTCCCTGGGCGGCACTTACCGTGGCTTGGCTCTGGCTTCCAGCCTCTCTAGTGGACGGGTTTGGGGGGGAAGATGAGGGGGAAGGGTCGCAGAGGGGATGGAGCTCCTGCCTGTGTCCCGCTTTTCCCTTTAGAAAGGGGGGCCATCCTGCACTGAGCGGGCTGGGCTGGGAGAGGAGCTAGCAGTGCCTCTGTCAGGGTGCTGAGGCCTGTTTCCACCCCTTTGCATTGCTGGGGCAGCACCGATGGAGGGGAAAGACGGCCCAGATAATGGGCCAGAATCTCTTGCCAGGACTCCTGTGTGTCAGACCCTCACTCACAGACACAGCTCTGCTCCACATCTGGGGCACTGCGGCTAGATGGGGGTGCCCTCCGTAGGTGTGCTGAATGCAGAGCCATCAACGGGCGTGGAGGGGCTGGGCTGCCTGAATGGCTTCTCCTGGGGTTCCTGTGTTAATCATGTCTCTGGCATGACTCAGTCACAAGCCCTTTCCTGAGGATGTAGGGGAAGGATGCATGACTGTGCCCCATGAAAATCCCCTGTCCAGAGCTGGAGCAGCCTCCAAGGATCACACAGCACCCAGAGCACTCAGGAAGGGCCAGAACTGTGACTGCAGAACAGCTCTGCAGCTTTTTTCATGGCCCCTGGATGTTTAACCAGAGACGGGACAGTGACAGACCCAGGGGCGGCAGCTTATATGGGCTCGAGGTGCTTAAGCACCAGGAATATTCAAGGCTGAGGGCTCTGCTCCACCAATATTTGGAGCTGGGTTTCTCCCCTGCCCCCGCCTCGGAGCTTCCCTGCCTGAAAGAAAACAGCCAGTGCCTCTCTCCTTTGTTTGTGCTGCTTCTGCCTAAGGCTATAGAGATCAGCGGCCAGCAGCCTCTTGGAGCACCGGGGGAGGGGAAGAGGGAGAGAGGAGGAGGAAGGAGGCACACAGGTGCTTGGGAGCTCTCTCCCCCGCCTCCCCCCTCGGCACCCAGGGGCAGCAGCAGGGGTGGGGAGGCCACACATGATGGCAACCCCCCGCCCCGGTGTGACGAACTGGGAATGTTCTTAGTGTTTTCTCTGAATACTGTGTTGGTGCCTCAGTGTCCCCTCTGCAGTTCTTAAGTATCTAGGTGGTGGGATAAGGGGGTGTGATTGCTGCAGAGCAAAGGGCCAGTGCACCTAAATACCAGACACTCTGATTCCTAGCAAATGATGGCCTGGGCTCTTCCTCTGCAAAGGTGCCAACTGAAGGTGTTGGAGACAAAGAGGTCAGGTGACCTCCTGGCCCAGGAAAGGGGCTGAGCAGAGAGGAGGGGCTGGAGGGGGTTTGGGATTCTGGAGCTGGCTGGGGACGAGGAGTGAGGGCAGACGGGGGAGTCTGGCTCACTGCCCCCAGAATGGACCCGGCCGAGGGGTCCGGTTCGCGGTACCTACAAGCTCTGTTTTAGATCATGTTCCTGTCATCAAATAAACCTCTGTTTTACTGGCTGGCTGAGAGTCATGTCTGACTGTGAAGTGGGGGTGCAGGACCCTCTGGCTTCCCCAGGACCCCGCTGGGGCGGGCTTGCTGTGGCAAGTGCACAGAGGGGCAGAGGATGCTGAATGCTCCAAGGAGAGACCCAGGAGGTGAAGCCGTATGAGCTTCTTGCCCTGAAAAAGTCTGCTCCAAGGGAGAGGAGGCTCCCCAAAGTCCTGACTGGCTTTGTGAGGAGCAGTTCCAGAGCATCACCCGGGGACTCCGTGACACCCGGAACCCACCATAGGGGAGGTGAGTGGGCTTTCTGGACCTGAGAGAGTCCCTAGGAGCATGTGCAGTGACTGTGGTGCAGAGTGAGTGTGCTGTGCGGGGGGCGGGGGGAAGGGGGAAGAGAAGGGATCCCTCCCCTGGAGCTTGCTGCTGCCGGTAACGGGGTGGGGGGAGAGTCCTCTCTGGCCCTAGCCCTGGGGCAGCCTGTCTGCATCCCAAGTTCTTTATCCCCAGCCCTGCCCCACCCCAGAGCCTGCGCTCCCAGCACCCCAACCCTGAGCACCCTCCTGCACTGTGAACCCCTCATACCCAGCCCCACCCCAGAGCCCTCACCTGAGGGGAAAAACATGCAACTTAAATTTGGTGGTCAGTTTGGAGTATCATTGTGTTTAGCGCAATACTTGATTATTTTACACCCCTTTAAAGTATATAATTAGTCGTATACAGGTGTTACAAGGTGGGAATGTTCTTAATGTTTTCTCTGAATACTGTGTGGGTGCCTCTGTTTCCCCTATGCATTTCTCAAGGATCTAGATGGTGGGATACAGGGGTGTGATTGTTGTAGAGCCCTAGAGGGCCAGTGTGATGCCGTCTGCACAGAGAATGGCTGAAACCTTGTTTCTGTGCAACTGATGGCCTGGGCCGCTCTCCTGCAAGCTGCCAACTAAAGGTGTTGGAGAACAAAGAGATCATGTGGCCTCCTAATACCTGGAAAAGAGACAAAGGCCAGAGGAGGGAGTGTCAGTGCCTGTGCAGACTTCCAGGAAGCGCATGGTGTGGAAGGGGATGCTGGGATGCTTTGGAACTACTCCATACAAAGCCAGTCAGGACTCCGGGGGAGCCTCCTCTCTCTGAGCAGACTGTCTCCAGGGCAAGAAGCTTACACCTTCCAGGGTCTGACCTCAGAGCATTCAGCATGCCCTTCCACACTGTGCGCTTTCCGCAGCGTGTGTGCCCAGGCAGGTCCTGGGGCAACCAGAGGTCCCTGCACCCCAACTCTGCAGTCAGTCGTGACTCTCAGCCAGCCGGTAAAACAGAAGGTTTATTAGATGACAGGATCACAGTCTAAAACAGAGCTTGTAGGTACAGAAAACAGGACCCCTCTGTCAGGTCTATCTTGGAGGGTGGGCAGCCTAGATCCAAGTTCTGGGCCTCTCCCCATTTCCCCAGCCAGCTCCAAACTGACACTCCCTCCTCTAGCCTCTGTGTCTCTTCTGGACAAGGAGGCCACCTGATCTCTTTGTCCCCAACACCTTCAGTTGGCACCTTGCAGGGGAAACTGAGGCACCCACACAGTATTCAGAGAAAACATTAAGAACATTCCCAATGTGTCACAACCGGTACAACAAAATTTAGTACCGTATATTGAAGCAGGCAAGTGCTGTTTCTGTCTTTCCACTTTTAATTGACCCTTGTAATCTTGTGGTGCTGACACATTGTAGCTTCATTTTATATCGGCTTACAGGGCGAGAGCGGGGGGTGGGGACCACCATTTTGGGCACCACCAAAAATTATACAAACCTGCTGCCTATGGACAGACCAGGTGTTATGGGAAACAACATCCACATCCCTTCTCTTTATTGAGAGTATAGAGAGGAATTCTGAGGTTGGAGCAGCCACCAACGTGGCAATTAATGGGCCAACATCCCACCGGTCCCCTGGCTCCCAACGAACACAGTCACTTTGAAAATGCTGCTGCCTGCCTTGGTCTCCTTCCCCCAGTGCCCTGTCCTCCCTCACCAGCCCCCCTTCCATTGCTCCAGGTATTAGACCCCATCTGAACCTTGCTCTACAGAGTAGAGATCAGTAGCCCATGTAGTCTTGGATGTAAAGCTCCAGGATGGAATAGGTGGTCCATGTTATCTTCTCCTGTGTCAGCAGGGCTGCAGCTGGTTCATGAACTGAACCGTCATTTGACGAATGCCCTGATTATCCCTGCACGCAGGTGTCTGTTTTTCACGCTGTACACGATTGGATTAATCAGGGGTGGGACCAGCAGGGAGATGTATCCCAGGAAAATTTGAAGCAAGGGAGATGATCCCTTTCCAAATCTGTGTAACACAGATAAGCCAATCTCTGGTGAATAGAACAGCAGGACGGCGCAGAGGTGGGAGACGCAGGTGTTCAGGGCCCTGAGGCACTCTGCATTGGACGCGATGCTCAGCACTGTTTTGAAGATCATCACATAAGAGAGAAATATGAACAGCGAGTCCAATCCCACCGTTAAGAGTGTAACAAACAAGCCATAGATGCTGTTGACTGTGATATCTGAACAAGCCATCTTCATGACCTCCTGGTGCAGGCAGTAGGAGTGGGAGAGGACATTGGCTCGACAGTATTGGAACCTTTTCAGTAGAAAGGGGAGTGGGAATATTACAGCTACACCTCTTAGCGCAAACACCAGTCCCATATTGGCTATTCTTGGCAGGGTTAAGATGGAAGCATATCTCAGTGGGTCACGGATTGCGATGAAGCGGTCAAAGGCCATCAACAAGAGCACGGAGGATTCAATGAATTGAAGTGAGTGGATGAAGAACAGCTGGGCAAAACAGGCTTCGAAGCTGATCTCCCGAGAGTTAAACAAGTATATGCCCAGTATCGTCGGCATGGTGGATACCGATAAGCCAAGGTCTGTGACGGCCAACATGGAAAGGAAAATGTACATGGGCTCATGGAGCCTTGAATCTGTTTTTATAATGAACAGAATGACTGAATTTCCTACTATTGAAATAACATACATTAAGCAGAAGGGGATAGAGATCCAGAGATGGACGTCTTCCTGCCCAGGTATCCCGGTGAGAAGGAACACTGCAGAGTTGAATTTGGTGTCATTGACAGCTGACATAATATACTGGGCAGGTCCAATGAATTTTTTACTTTCCTTCCTGAAAAGAAAAAAAGAAGAGGAGACTAGATGATATTTAATGAGACATCTTTCTGCTCTCAGTGCAAGTCTAGAGACACCAAAGAGCTCAAGGCAGATCAGCAAGAATATAGTCTTGGATTTACAACACCGAGAGAAAGATAGGCACTGCCAGACTGGATTAGACCTGTAGCCCAGTATCAAGTGACCAGTACCAGATGCTGCAGGGGAAGGTGGAAGACGCCCTGCAATAGGCAGCTATGTGATAACCTGCTTCCAGGGAAAAATTCCCCTCCCCCTCGAGACACAATAGTTAGACATATTTTGTGTTCTAAATCAGGGAGGCTTCGAGCCCTTCCAAGACTTTAAAAAAAAAATCTTCACTGCTGTAATTAAATATTCTGGTAACCCATATGCGCCTACAGTCCCTCTCTGAATCCTGCTAAATTCTTGTCCCCAATGATATCTTGTGGCTTTGAATTTCACAGCCTACTTGAGCGCTGTGTGATTTTACAGTTGTGACCTTCACACTGACTCTCCTTCTGGCCTTCCACTTCTGAGTGTGGCCTATTTTATCTTGACATGTGTGTGAACACATGGTGAGAGCATAGTGAATGCTGTCATTGTATTTATCTGTCCTGCACTGAAGCTATTTATAAACATATTTCAATACCTCATTTTATATATATATATATATATAAAATTTTCTCTACTCCTGAGAGTTCAAATTATGCCACTGCCTCTTTGCAGTACAATGGATAAAATTTTAGGGCCAGGTTTTTAATTCAGTAACATTGACTTCAAAAGTATAACTCCAGATTTACATGTGTAAATTCAATCAGAACCGAACTCTATTAATTTTCCCTTACCAAATGCTCCCAGTTGTACACTCTGACCCACAAAAACACTTCCAAGAGAAGCTGAATTGCTTTGAATGGCCAATGTTGACTGAATCCAGAGAATTCAGTCATCCTACAGGCTTTTCTTCATCCTCACAGGACCAGCGTCTTCTCCCCATTTAGAGGTCTGTCGATATCTCGCAAATCACAAGCTAAAACAGAGTTACTTCAGCTGGGCAGGGGAGGTGTTGCCATCACAAATGGGTATTCAAATTGGTGAATACTGCAAACATTGGTGTTGCACTAATATACAGCTAAGTGTGCAAATTACTTCAGCCATTTTCATGTAAGAGGTGATGGGCATAAATAACACTCCCCTTTCCTGCACCTCAGCTCTACTCTTTGCTGAAACATTGACCAGCAGTTCTGGTCTCTCAGGACTTTTTGGAAAGTCTTGCACAAATATTGCAGAGTTATTGTGTGCATGACCCTAAGTGTAAATGTTAGAAAATATCATGAAACTATTGCAAACAGTTTGTAGAGCACTTCTGAAATACTTTCTAAAGCAAATGTCATTAAGATGCAAAGTTACCACTGCTCCTTCCTGTAGATATTCCAACAACTCTGCTACTAGCTTTTGATATACATGCACATCATGAAAGTTTGGTCTGTAATATTTAAATTACAATGAAGAGTTTGGGCATAGCTTTTATACATCTGTTCTCTAGAATACACATCATTGCATTCTTTCTCCTCTGATCTTCTTTCAGAGATGATTTCTCAGGTTACAGTGGGTCTTAAAATGTGGCGTCTGTCATCTGGATTTCTTCAGAACCTGAAAAGATCATAGCATCTCAGCCCTCAGTCAATCATTTGTCAGCAAACAAAAGTCTAGTAGCTCCTCTCTCCCTGGGTTTAAAGCTGTCCAGTTCTCCTCAGGTTCTGTTCTGTAGGACTGTAGTCTATATACAGAGTGGTAACAAGCATTGGCGGGGTAAGTATATACAATATTCATTCCTTGAGCTCTCACTCTCTAATACATAGCAACCCCAACACCTGGTATTCAGGTATTATGAGTGTTTGAATGAAGTAAGTGGATTTCAAAGTCAAATGCATTAGTATTCATGGAAATGGAACTTCATTTCACACAGGAAATTAGTCTATTGCTCTCTCTCTCTCTCTCTGCCTATGTCCTGTATGTATAAAATACATAGCACCCGGGAAAGGCATTGGGGCAGACATGGAGCTGAGCTGCCATAATGAATGTGTCTGTTAAACCCAGTTCTTGGGATGTTTCCTGTCTAGCTATACTGGGTTGACTATTGGGATGTTTATGTTATGGCTGTATTGGTTTAACCCAGTCTGGTGCTTCTTAGTTTAATCTCAGGCTGCTGGAAAACAAGCAGGAAGGGAAGCAACCGCTCAAGAAAAGCCACCACTCAGTCAGCACTTCAGGGATTTTGAGAGACAATAGTGGAGCTACAAGCTGGGAAGAGCCTATTTCCAGGCTACAGCCACATTACAGAGCTTGTTTTGCCAGGGCTGGGAGCCTGTCCAGAGATGCGGCAGCTCTTGCTGAGAAGCTCTTCAGATGGACAGACACAGACACCGCTAGGGAAGTCTGAAGGCCCTCAGCCTGTCTGGGTCCCCGTCAGATTGGGAGGGCTTGGAGTCAGAGATGTGTACAGATTGTTGTTTGAAAACCCTCTTATTCTCCCATGTTACACTTTATTCCTGCTGTTCAGATTAAAACGTATTTTGGTTCAAGAAGGCTGGTCACTCATCTCACCACTGCTCACAGACTCCCAGAGAGAAGGACCACAGGCACCAAAGCCTCTCGGACACATAGGGGGCTGTAGCACAGGGTGGGAGGGTGGGAGTATCATGGGATTCCATGCCAGGAGAGGGCAGGGTACAAGACCTGACATCTGAAATTCAGAGACCAGAGATGGGGCTGAGATGCTGGTTGCCCTGTAACTCTGAGGGATCTCCACAGGGAAGAAATTATAGAGCCCTCAGCCAGTCAGGAAACAGAAATATGCCCTGTCGGACTTGTTACCACAGAGCAATGCAGCTCTGAAATCCTGCATTCACAGTCAAACCAGAGAATAAAACTTTTGAAAATTATCTGCTGATTAAATTTCCAGAAGCAAATAAACCTGAGGCAATTTGGGAACTAGTCACTGATATTCCGTGGGGTCTCCTATCGCTCAGCCTCTGGCAGGGTCGGACCGAGAACTTACAGCATTTCTAGAAATGGCAGCCCTTGAGAAATCCTGACTTGGAGCATCGGGGTTTTTGCACTCTGACTTTGCTTTGAATCTCAGATTTCTGTGTAGCTTGAATAACCGACCATTGACCCTAGGAAGATGTAGGGGAGGGGTTCGCAAGCTACCTAGTGCTGCCTGCCCTCCAACCCCATCACTGACTCACTCAGGGAGCCCAGCTGAGTCCTCTGTTGCTGCACAGAACATCCGCAAATGTGAACAGCTTGGAGCTTTTCCTCTATTCATTGTAAAGAGAGTGAAACCTGCCAACTTACCCAATTCCTGCTAGGAGGGGAGCTGCTGATACCACAAGTCTTCACCCTAAAGGACAAGGAGTCATCAGAGAGGCTGCATGAGCAGCAGGCAGCATCTGTTCAGACACGGAGGGAAGTGTCTTTAAGAAGCCTGTCTGCACATCCCTTGGGGGCCACTTGGCCATCAGGGAACTTCAGCTGCTTGGCTTCCTGTGCAGCAGCTTTAACCCCATCATGGCCAATGCAAACTTTAGGAGGCCAATTAACAGGGGATGGATGGTGATCCTACCCACCTGGACTGCTGTGCAAGCCTTACTGCAGGATCTATTCCTGGAATCCAGGCATGTCATCAATGTTTGTGTGGTTCTGATTAGTCACATGGCTACCTTGAGGTGGCCAAGTGCTAACAGTCATGATGTCAAAGCTGTCATCTTGCTAAAATAAAATAGAATAATAGAATAATAAATAATAGTAATAATAATAATATAGGACCATATTTCTCTCAGCAACCTCTTTTCTGCATTACAAACCCAGGGTGCAGGTAGGTGGGTGGTGCCACCTGCTGTCGTGCTGGGTGATAACAGTGCCTGGAGAGCCTGGCTGTGTCCATCCCCCCCCACCCCCACCCCAGAGCACCGTGAGAGAGGCCAGCCCTCCTGAATTGTTGGGAGCTTAGCAGTGTCACCGGCTCCCAGGCTGCACCCCGGTCATAACTGGCCACAGAGATTTTAGTACAAACTGATAAATTAAACAGGAAAAGTCACCAGGACCAGAAGGAACTCATATATCAAATTGCAGAACTACTAAATGTGGTATGAAACCTGTAATTTAAATTGGCCTCTCTGCTGGATGACGCAAATAGCTAATGTGATACTGATTTTTTTTAAAAAAGGCTTCAGAGGTGATCCCAGAAATTACAGGCCACTAATCCTAATGTCAGTACCTCGCAAATTGTTTGAAAGTAAAATAAAGAACAGACACATACAGGAACATGACTTGTTGGGGAAGAGTCAGCATTGCTTTTGTAAAGGGAAATCATACCTTACTAATCTATAAGAATTATTTGAATGGGTCAACACAAATGTGGGCAAGGTTGATCCAGAAGATATAGTTGTTAAGGGGCTTATTTCTTCACCCTCTCACTTCCCTGGTCCTTCTCGCATGAACAGAGAGCAACCATACCCGAAGTCCAAAGGCGCAAAAAATTCAATGTTTATTGGGGTGAACTTCCAGCCAGCACAATTCCAGTTTCCTTCCTTAGTGTCCCCCTTCCTAGCTCTGACACCACAGAGCCTTGCCTGTGTCCCTGTTCCTGTTCCCATTTCCCCCTTTAGCAAAACATGATACCAATTCCCCCACCCCCATCCCCAGTCCCTGTTCCCAACCCTGCCCCCTCACTTCTTGATTGACTGCAGACTATATAGTAAAACTTGAATTCTGCTTAGCTATACCTTAACCAATCGTTTTACTGAAATTCAACTAACCAATCTTCACATATTGTAACAAGATTATCTAACCAATTATATCCCACCACCTTAATTGGTTTACACCCAACAAAATTAATTATACAGTAGACAGAAACAATCACAGAACCAGACAGAGACCATGCAAATAAACTTACAAAACAATACAGAAGTGAGGATTTCACAACTACATCTATACAGACATAAGGGTTTTCCAGCTGTGTTTATTGATAAGTGAGTTCTTACCAGACAGGATGCTATCAAACTAAGTTTCCTTTTACATCTTCTAGGCTCTACCCTTTCTCTGGAGGTGATAGATCGGATCCCCTTCCTAACAGCCCCAGATTGCCTGATTTCAATATGACTAAACAGGGCCTCAGACTGTCACAGTAAGAGAAGGCCATTACACAGACAGAGATTTTTGATTCTTTCTTTTATACCTCTATAACTAGCTAAGTGATAAGAATACACCTAAATTCATAAAGTATAGGCCAGACAGGCTTGAATATGTATATTCTAACAATAATGTACTTGAACTTCCAGAAAGCCTTTGACAAGATCCCTCACTAAAGGCTCTTAAGAAAAGTAAGCAGTCATGGGAGAAGAAGGAAGCTTCTCTCCTGGAGCAGTAACTGGTTACAAGATAGGAAACAAAGGGTAGGAATAAATGGTCAGTTTTCAGAATGGTGACAGTTAACTAGTTGTGTCCGACAGGGGTCTATACTGGGACCAGTGCTGTTCCACATATTCATAAATGATCTGGAAAATGGGTGAGCAGTGAGGTGGCAAAATTTGCAGAGGGTATAAAATTATTCAGTATACTTAAGACCAGAGCAGACTGTCAGGAGTTACATAGGGATCTCACAAAAATCAGTGACTGTGCAACAAAGAGGCAGATGATATTTAGTGTTGATAAATGCAAAGTAATACACACTGGAAAAGATAATACCCACTATATAAAATGAGGGTTCCAAATTAGCTGTTACCACTAAAGAAAGAGATCTTGGAGTCATTGTGGCTAGTTCTCAGAAAACATCCTCTCAATGTGCAGCGGCAGTCAAACAAGTGAACCGAATGTTGGGAACCAGGGGTGGCAGATGTAATAGGCCAGGACAGGCTGAGCACCCCGATGCAGCTGCAGACGCCAGACACCAGTTGAGGGGTTTGCACAGGGAATTTTTGGTTATTATTATGCGCCTGCAGGTTCTAGGGTGGCTGAGGAGGCAATGTTAGGTACTGAGCTTCGTGTGTTCATCAGTGATCTCCCTGGGCTCCATGTTGATTACTGATGAACCCAGGAAGCTAAATAGCACATACCACTGTGCCAGGTTGTCACCCCCAGAGTGCAGTCTGGGAGCTGTGGGGACTGTTGTGCCCCTAAACCCTCCAGCTGGTCTGGCCAATCAAACACTGCTTTTTTGGTGACTCAGTGAGCCCCTGAAAACTGTGTTATCACCCAATATGACAGCAGGTGGTGCCACACACCCATTGGAGCTACCTGAGTGCTTTACCTAAGCCACTCAAAGACAGGCAGGAGACAACAGCCAATTTCCGAGCTCCCCAACCTTGCAAGCTTGTTGGAGTATAAACCCAGAATTATACCGTCTGTACAGCATAAGCTCATTAATATAGGTCACTTTATCCTTGATGTGGGAAAGATATTCAACAGCCTTTGTACACAGAGCTGAGATTTTCCCCAGACACCTTACTCAAAACGTGATGGTAAAGATAAAGCATAAAACAAGTTTATTAACTACAAAAAGATGGATTTTAAGCGAATAAGTCAGGTCTCCGTGGACCACTTAATTATCTTTCCAAATGTTGTTTGTACCGTTCGCTAAGTATTGTAAAGCACTTTGAATAAATGTGCTACATAAAAAAATAATTAACGGGTTTTTGTTCTACAAATAAAAGCACACAACTCATATTTTAATATCAGTAGTGTTACCTTTCTAATGCAGTGGATGTGCCCTCGCTCCTGCACTGCAGCAGCCCCCGAGCTGGGGCTGGGAAGGAGGGCCATTTCTCCCCAACAGCTGCAGCTCTGGAGCTGGGGAAAGTCGCCTCTTTCTCTGGCCAACATAGCCCTGAACATCCCAAATTCCCCCACCCCTTCTTCTCACCCCACTGCCCCCTCTCACCTACCCCCTACTCCCCACAAAGCCACCACCTCACCTTACATGTGTGTCTTCTCCAGAGTCCAGGCACCTAATTAGTGGAGCCACATCTGCACAGCTCCACTAATTAGGTGGGTGGCCCTTCATTTTCTTGTTTGTGGCTACCCAGGTGCGCACCTTAGAGGGAACTATCCGCAGACTACCTGAATGGAGCTCTTGGACCACTGGGGGTCCACAGACCACAGTTTGAGAACCTCTGTTATAAGTGATAGCAAACAGATCACCTAGAAAATAAACTAAAATGCAAATTAAGCCTAATGTTCTAGATAGACTGGATATGAATTGCCAGTTTCTCACCCTGACTGATGATACAAGCAGTCCACCAAGTTTCCATACACAGGCTAGAAATCCCTTTAGGCTGGGATCCAGCACTTCCCCCAGTTCAGTCTTTGTTCCTCAGGTGTTTCAAGGAGGTCTCTTGTGTGGGGAGTGAAGCCAAGGTATGATGTCACTCCCCGCCTTATATAGTTTTTCCATAGGGCGGGGACCCTTTGTTTCAAGCCAACTCCTCAGTCCAGTTTGTGGAAAAATATAGGTAGTAAAATGGAGTCCAGTGTCATGTGGTCTGGTCCCATACTCTTGCATACACTGCTGAGTCATAGCAGTCATTACTTATAGGCTGGCTGAAAGGTTCACGGGAAGGTGAAGTTCTTCCATGATCCATTGTGTTTGCTGATGAGTGAGGAGCATTGTCTAGCTTCTTCATTGCTGTACCTGAAATGCTAGTTGTGGGTGTTACCCAGAATAAACACATATGAAATACAGCTACATAGTCAATATTCATAACTCCAGGTACAAAAATGATACATGCATAGAAATAAGATAACCATATTGAACAAATCATAATTTTCCCAATGGCACCTCACAAGACATATCTTGTACCATACGCATCAGAATTATGTCATAATCAGCTCATAATCATACCACTATGAAGAATATGAGGTGAAGTATCACACCTCCCCCCTTAGTTTTCTGCTGGAGGGTTAGTCACTGACTGATGTGGAGGAGGTGTGCCTAATATTCTCTTTAGGCTTCGTCCATATAATTTCTAAGTGTTATCAAACACTGTAGTGTCTATCACTATAAGGCAGGTTTCTAATCCTTTAGTCATTCTCATGGCTCTTCACTGACCCCTCTCCTTTTTATCAATTTCAACACCTGAAGAGGACACAGGACCCCTGCAGAGGTCACACCAGTGCCAAATACAGAGATAAAATAAGCTTTTTTCTCCTACTCGAGATTCCCCTGGTTGTACATCACGGATTGTGCTAACTTTCTTGGCCGTTGCCTTGCATTGGGAGCTCATGTTCAGCTGATTATCCACAATGCCACCAAGTCAATTTCAGAGTTGCTGCTTCCCAGGACAGAGTCCCCCATCTGGTAAGGATGGCCTGTGTCCCTTGTTCCTAAATGTAAACATTTCCAATGAGCCATATTAAAACACATATTGCTGAGGCACAATGGGATTAAGTGAGTTGTCCAAGGTCACAGCAGAAGTCTGTGGAAGAGCCTGAAACGGAAGCCAGTTCTTCTTCGTTCCAGGCCAGCACTTTAACCACTGAACAAGCTGAGTTGCCAGCTGCTCCCTCCCCAGCCTCTCTGGGGCTAGTGGCTGGGGAGGGAGCAGCTGGCAACTCAGCATGGTGAGATTACCAGAAACTAAGGAAATTAAACTCCTGTGATTTCACTGAATTGGAACCAAAGCACAATTCCTTTTCCAGATGATAACACTGAGTCATGCTTTCTCCTGAATCTATTGAGGGACAAATCCATTGGCCAGGGCACGGAGCAGGGTCATAGTGGACAAGCAACTCCACATGAACTCCCAGTGTGATGCAAAATGGGCGAATGTGACCCATAGAGACATAAGAATGGAAGGGACCTCCTGGGTCAATGAGTCCATGCCCCTGCTATGGCAGGAGACCCCGGCATATCATCTGGTCCATAAACTTGCCAAACTCCATCTTAAAAAAAAGCTGGGTTCGTTGCCCCGCACTGGTCCTGTTGGGAGGCTGTTCCAGAACTTCCCTCCTCTGATGGTCAGAAATCTCCTTCTCCTTTCCAGACTCAGTTTATTTCTGGCCAGTTTGTCCTAATTTATTCTTGTGCCAACACAGTCCTTTAGCTTGGGGAACAATGCATCTTGGAATGCTCCAATCCAGATAAGAAGTCTTCCTGGAGACATACAAGATACCATGTGGACAATGGCTTCTGCCTGTAAAGACTGTGAGTCATGCATGGACATGTGACTTGTCCAGGTGACTCCAGAACTCCATCTTGGAGCTGAACTTTGCATAGGAGTGAGGAAGGGGGTCTCCACCCACAAGAGAAAGTCTATTTAAACCCATGGGAGACCCCTCCATTTTGTCTTCAGCTGGCTAAGGAAGGTGCCTCTCCACCCCCCAGGATACTTGAAGGAAACTGGAACAAAGAACAGTAACTACAGGGGGTGTGAGTGAATTCAGACCCTGGGTCTTTGTCCTGGGCTGGCAGGGAAAACAGGGATAGAAGTAGTCTGGGCACATCAGGTGGCAGCTCCCAGGGGGGTTTCTGTGGCCCAGCCCGTCACAGCCCCTTTCTTCTGGAAGCAGCCTCTGGGAACTGAACCCTGTGTGAGCCTGGGCCTAGTTACCATAGTGCACAGCTGTGTTCATGTTACGTGGTCACAGTGCCCTCAGACTACTTTCTCCCAGATGAGGGAGACTGTCTAAGATGAGTATCAGAGGGGTAGCCGTGTTAGTCTGGATCTGTAAAAGCAACAAAGAATCCTGTGGCACCTTATAGACTAACAGACGTTTTGCAGCATGAGCTTTCGGGGTGAATACCCACTTCTTCGGATGCAAGTCTGTCGTCTGTTAGTCTATAAGGTGCCACAGGATTCTTTGTTGCTGTCTAAGATGAGACCTCCATGGCCATTGCTCCATTGCATCTCAGTTAGACCCATTCAGCCTCAATGGCTGAAAACACTGGTCACGTGACTGTGCTGAAACGCTCGGCGTCCCAATGAGACTCCAACACTCTTCTCAAAAATC
Organism: Mauremys reevesii; assembly: GCF_016161935.1. Taxonomy (NCBI): domain Eukaryota; kingdom Metazoa; phylum Chordata; order Testudines; family Geoemydidae; genus Mauremys; species Mauremys reevesii. The sequence goes on from NW_024100877.1 coordinate 209,247, forward strand.
CACTACCTACCCTTCACTGTCACCTCTGAGTGCCCCCACATCTGCCACAGAGACCAAGGGGCTGGACTCATGGGGCTTCCCACAAGCCAGCTGTCATAAGAGGCTGTGGTCAGAGGCCTTTTATAGACCAATGTCAGAGGTGTTGCTCTGTGGAACCCTGACACAGCCCGGATCTTAGGGTCTCAGGGTATCTGAGCACCTGGAATGTATTTATCCTCCCGGCACCACTGTGAGGCAGGGCAGGGCTTTTATCCACCTGTGCAGAAGCTCAGAGACAGCCAATGGCTTGTCCATGGTCATGCACCACAAGGGAATCAAACCGAGCTGTCTTGAGTCGCAGAACAGTGCCCAGACCACAGGACCAGCCTTCCAGCCATCTGAGCGGCGACAGGCCTGGCTGGATTCTCAGCTGTGCCAGCAGAGCTCCCTTCTGCGCTGCAGAGAGTGTGGATGGCAAGGAGCCTGTTATAGTGGTTTGATTTGCTGGCCTGTTCTCCAAGTGCCTCAGTGGAGTTTAGAGCTGCCTAGGGGATGGGCTGACCTCCGCCCATTGGTAACGGCTTCCAAGAGCACATCACATGTACGGGGAGATTTTGGCAAACCAGTAAAGTGCCTGAAACCACTATGGCTTATTGCTAAAAGTGGCCATGTAGCAAACTCAGCTTGACCAAGGCAGGAGGGGAGGGAGTTTTGGCTGCCACAGAAAGGGCAGCTTGACCCCGCAGCCTTCCTGATAAGAATTGTGTTGAAGTTGCTGATACACTTTAGAAGAGCAGGATGTGCCCCTGAAATGCCTATTGGGGTCTCCAGGCTGCAAACTCTGGAAAAACCCACACCTGGTTAATCAATAATCAGAAGGAGCCTCTTGCTTGACCATTGGAACTGCCTGCTTAACAAGTTTTCTGTAAGGGACATGTCATTCTATTACTAATGTATAAATAAGGGGGGAAAGCTTGAGATAGTGGGACTCTTTGGGACTGGACTCTCCCTCTGGATGCATCTTGTGTTCCCCACTGGCAGACGGGCTGCCACTGTGCCACTTGAGAGCCATACTCAGCTTTGAGTAATTATCGAGGGTTGGGGATGTGTTACTAACCTGTTGTGGACGTGTGTAAGTGCTTGAGACTAAGTAAGTTTTGCTTTAAGTGAAAGCACTCTTGTGTTGTCCTGTTTGCGTCAGCCATCTATCGGTCGGACGGCCGTGTCTCCCCTGATTTATTTCCTGGCACCTCCTCACACAGAGTAAAAGTCACCGAGAGCTTTGGGTTGCAAGAACCCCGTGTAACAGACACTCTGGCCAAGTCCCTGATGACAGGTCCCGACCCAGACTGTTCCCTGGGGGTCTGAGGAAGCCCAGTAGGCACCCTGAGCTTTCTTCTAGGGTCCTTGCAATGACTTACTCTCAGCCTGGAATACTAAAAACAAGATCCCCCTTTATGGGGTCACATTAATTCAGTTTCCTCCGAAACATAGGCTCTCCTATCCTCCGGCCCCATCCTCCTTCTTTACTCAGTAGCCCCCCACCGACCTCCTTGCTGGGGTCACTGCTGGTACAGGCTTGTCACACCACATTCTCCTCCTTTTCCCCGGAGGCCCCACCCCCTGACCCATCTCCTTCCACTAATCCCTTCCCCCTGCTCCTCCACTCTCCCCAAGGCTCCGCCCGCCAGACAGGCTGAAACTGGGCTGTGGTAAGAGCTACCCCGGGATACCAGGCTGCTGCAGGGAGCCTCAGACTCTCCACCTTCCCCTGGGGCATGCATCCTGGGGTAGGGACACAGGCTGGGGGCTTCTCTTGCACTCTGCATCCCCCTGTCTAGGACAGGTGGAGGTCTGGGGCTCCTCACAGTGTCTCTTGCTCCCTGGGCAGCTCTTACCACCTTGCGGCTCTAGCTTCTGGCCTGGAGAGAGGGTGGAGCTTTGGGTAACGAGGAGGCGTAGGGGTGTGGTATTGGGGGAAGAGATGGGGCAGAGGGTGCAGACTCAGAGGAAGAGGAGGAGCAGAGTGTGGACCCTCAAGGGGGAAGAAGAGGAGCAGGGGTGGGGTCACAGAGAGGACAGGGATCCTACACATGTCACACTTTTGCTTTTTGAAAAGCGGTCACCCTACACTGAATGGGCTGGGCTGGAAAAGGAGCTCGCTGTGCCTCTGTGGGGGAGTTGAAGACCGTCTCCACTCTTTTTTCAAGCATCTGGGGCAGCACAAATGGAGGAGAGGAGGAGAGAATCTCTTGCCAGTTCTCTGGTGTGTCAGACCCTCACTCAGACACTCAGCATTCCTATGCTTTGGTGGGCAGTGGGCTCAGCAGGTATGTGGTGTGCACAGCCATTGATGGGGCTCCCTGAATGGCTTCTCCAAGGGATCCTATGTTAATCATGTCTCTGACACGACTCTGTCACAAGTATGTGGCTGAGGGCATGGGGGAAGGGTGGGTGTCCGTGCCGATTGAATACCCCTGTCCGCAGCTGGTGCAGTTCTCATATATCATACAGCACCCAGAGTGCTCAGAAAAGGCCAGGGGTGTGACTGCAGAACAGCTTTCTTCATGGCCTGTGGATGTTTAGCCAGAAACGGGACAGTGACAGGCCAGGTGTAATGGGAAACATCATCCAACCCCCTTCATTTTATGTATGCATCTGATGAAGTGGGGTTTAGCCCACTAAAGCTTATGCCCAGATAAATTTATTAGTGTCAAAAGTTGTTTTTCCTGATACAGACTAATGCAGCTACCACTCTAAAACCGTTTACTTTATTGAGTGTATCAAAAGGAATCCTGAGGTTGGCGCTTCTACCAGTGTGGCAATTTACGGGCCAACATTCCACCGGTATCCCAGCTCTCCACGAACACAGTCACTCTGTAAATGCTGCTACCTGCTTTGGTCTACTTCCCGCAATGCACTGTCCTCTCTTACCAGCCCCTCTCCCAGTCCTCCAGGCCTTAGACCCCAACTGAACCTCTCTCTACACAGTGCAGATGAGTAGCTCATGTCGTCTTGGATGTCAGGTCCAGGATGGAATAGATGGCCCGTGTTTTTCGGCTACCATGTCACCAGTATTGAAGCTGGGTGATGAACTGACTCTTCACTTGACAAACAATCTGATTATCCTCGCACGAAGGTGTTTGCTTTTCACGCTGTACACAATTGGGTTCATCAGGGGTGGAACCAGCAGGTAGATGTAGCCCAAGAGAATCTGAAGCAAGGGAGAAGAGCCCTTCCCGAATCTGTGTATCACAGACAGGCCAATCATTGGTGTGTAGAAGAGCAGGACAGCACAGAGGTGGGAGACGCAGGTGTTCAGGGCCCTGAGGCACTCTGCAGTGGATGCGACGCTCAGCACTGTTTTGAGGATCATCACATAAGAGAAGACTATAACCAGTGAGTCCAACCCCACTGTTAAGAGTGTAGTAAACAAGCCATAGATGCTGTTGATTGAGATATCCGAACAAGCCATCTTCATGACGTCCTGGTGCACACAGTAGGAATGGGACAGGACATTGGCTCGACAGTATCTGAACCGTTTCAGGAGAAGAGGGAGTGGGATAATTATGGCCACCCCTCTTAGCACAAACACCAGTCCCATCTTGGCTATTCTTGGCAGGGTTAAGATAGAGACATATCTCAGCGGGTCACGGATTGCAACAAAACGGTCAAAGGCCATCAACAAGAGCATGGAGGATTCAATGCATTGAAGTGAGTGGATGAAGAACAGCTGGGCTAAACAGGCATCAAGGCTGATCTCCCTAGAATTAAACCAGAATATGCCCAGTGTTGTAGGTATTGTGACTATCGATATGCCAAGGTCTGTGGTGGCCAACATGGAAAGGAAAATGTACATGGGCTCATGGAGGCTTGGATCTGTTTTTATAATGAATAGAATGACTGAATTTCCTACTATAGAAATAAAATACATTAAGCAGAAGGGGACAGAGATCCAGGGATGGACGTCTTCCCGCCCAGGTATCCCGGTGAGAAGGAACACTGCAGAGTTGTATTTGGTATCATTGACAGCTGACATAATGTACTGGATAGGTCTGAGGAGTTTTAAACTTTATTTTCTGAAACATAAAAGAACAGGAGACTCAATGATATTTAACAAGACACCTTGCTGTTCTCAGTGCAAGTCTAGAGACTCCCAGGATATCAAGGAATATCAGCAAAAACATAGTCTTGGATTTACACCACAAATTGTAAGATAGGTACTGCCACTCTGGATTGGACCTGTAGTCCATAGCTCAGTATCCAGTGGCCACTTCCAGAAGCTTCAGAAGAAGGTGGAAGAAGCCCTGCAATAGGCAGGTATGAGATATCTGCTCCCAGGGAATGCTTCCCCCTTACACCTATTAATCAGACAAATTTTGTGATGGAAATCAGGAAGGTTTAGAGACCTTCCAAGAGATTTGAAAACTACCCTGACAACTGTAATTGAATTTTATGGTTACCCAAACTAATATCCAGTCCTAAGCTCTTGGCCCCATTGATATCTTCTGGTTGGCAGTGCCGCAGCACATTTGAACACTGTGCGATTTTACAGCTGTGACTTCACCAAAGACACCTTTTCTGGCTCTCTACTTCTGAGTGTTGCACATTGTATTATGACATGTATAAGTACATGGAAAGTGCTTGGAGAAAATGGTCATTGTATTTATCTGTTCTGCCACTACCTCTTTCCAGCGCATGGAATAAATTCTTAGGGATAGGTTCTTAATTCAATAACATTGACTTCAACTGCATCACTCCAGATTTACATGGTATATTCGATCAGAACCTGGATATATTAACTTTCCCTTAACAAATGCTGACCCTGATACATTCTGATCCCCAAGAATCCCACCAAGAGGAGATGAAGTGCCTGGCCAATGTTGACTGAATCCAGAGATTTCGATCATCCTACAGGCTTCTCTTCATCCGCACAGGACCCACATCTTATCCCCAGGTAAGGGTCTGTAGCTACATGGCAAGTTACAAGCTAACACAGACAGTTAATTCAGCGGGTTGAGTGAGGGTTTGGCATCACAAATGGGTGAATGGGTTTAAATAGGTGTAAATTATGTACAACCTCTATTACACTACCCTTCCCCGCACCTCAGCTCTACTCTGCTGCAAGAGAAACCAGTGGTTCGGTTCTCGCATGACTTTTATGAAGGTATTGCACAGGTATTTCAGAGGGATTCTGTTCATGGTCCTGAATGTCAGTTTTAGACACAGCTTCTGGTCAGTTACCAGGAGACAGTATCATACAACTGTTCACTGAATTAAGAGTTAATAGCACAAATCCATTGCTAAGAGAAAGTGGAGCACTTCTGAAATAATTACTAAAGCAAAAGCCATTAAGCAGTAACATTACCACCACGCTGTCCTGCAGAGATTCCACCAACTCTGCTGCTGGTTTTCTGTATACATGAACATCATGAAAGTTTGATTTGTAATATTTGTATTACAAGGAAAAGTTTTGGCATAACTTTTACATATCTGTACATTCTTTCCCCTTTGATCTGCTTTCAGAGCTGATTTCTCAGGTTAGAATGGGACTTAAAATGTAGTAAAAAGAACAGGAGTACTTGTGGCACCTTAGAGACTAACAAATTTATTTCAGCATAAGCTTTCGTGGGCTACAGCTCACTTCTTCGGATGCATAGAATGGAACACACAGACAGGAGATATTTATACATACAGAGAACATGAAAAGGTGGAAATATGCATACTTAATTCGAGCCTGTTTTTGAAGTTTTTTTGTTGCAAAATTGCCACCTTCAAGTCTGTCACTAAGTAGTTAGAGAGGTTGAAGTGTTCTCCCACTGGTTTTTGAATGTTATGCTTCCTGATGTCAGATTTGTGTCCATTTATTCTTTTGCATAGAGACTGTCTGGTTTGGCCAATGCACATGGCAGAGGGGCATTGCTGGCACATGATGGCATATATCACATTGGTAGATGTGCAAGTGAACGAGCCCCTGATGGCGTGGCTGATGTGATTAGGCCCTATGATGGTGTCATTTGAATAGATATGTGGACAGAGCTGGCATCGGGCTTTGTTGCAAGGATAGGTTCCTGGGTTAGTGTTTATGTTGTATGGTGTGCGGTTGCTTCAAAAACAGACTCCAAAGAGAGACTGCTGAACTCAAATTAATATGCAAATTAGATACAATTAACTTAGGTTTAAACAGAGACTGGGAATGGTTGGGTCATTACACTAATTGAATCTATTTCCCTATGTTAAGTTCTCCTCACACCTTCTATGAGTCATCTCAATTAGACTCCTCCTATTGGTATGCGTACTTCCACCTTTTCATGTTCTCTATATGTGTAAATATCTCCTGTCTGTGTGTTCCATTCTGTTCATCCGAAGAAGTGAGCTGTAGCCCACGAAAGCTCATGCTGAAATAAATTTGTTAGTCTCTAAGGTGGCACAAGTACTCCTGTTCTTTTTGTGGATACAGACTAACACGGCTGCTACTCTGAAACCTGTTAAAATGTAGCGTCTGTCATCAGGATTTCCTCAGAACCTGAAAAGATCCCAGTGTCTCAGCCCTCATTCAGCTCAGGTTCTGGTCAGTCAGTCTGCAGCCTGTATCCGGAGTGGTAACAGCCATTGGGATCAGTATAGAAAATAATCCTTCTCTGAGCTCTCACTCTCTAGTACATAGTGACCCCAGCACCTGTTATTCAGACACAATGAGGGTTTGCAGAAAGTGGATTTCAAGGTCAAATGCATGTGGAACTTCATTTCCCACATGAAAGTAGTTTATTGCTCTCTCTCGCTCTGACTGTCTATGTCCTGTATTCATAAAATCCGTAGCACCTGGGACCAGCATTGGGACAGACATGGAGCTGAGCTGCCTAAATGAATGTGTATATTAAACCCAGTTCTTGGAATGTTTGCTGTGTAACTATATTGGGTTAACTATTGGGACATTTATGTTTTGGCTGTATTGTATTAAATCAGTATGGATCTTCTTATTTTAACAGCAGGCTGCTGGAAAACAAGAGGAAGGGAAGAAATAGCTGAAGATAAGCCATCTCTCAGTAAGGACTTCAGGGAGGTTGAGAGACAACACCGGAACTACAAGCTGAGAAAAGCCTATATCAAGGCTCCAGCCAGGTTAGTGTTTTGCCAGCGCTGGGAGTCTGTGCAGAGGTGGGTCAGCTGTTGCTGAGAAAATTTTCAGACTGACAGGCACAGTCACCACTGGGGAAGTCTGAAGGCCCTAGGCTTCCCTAGGTGCCCATCAGAGAGGGAGGGCTTGGGGTCAGATGTGTACAGATTGTTCTTTGTTTGAAAACCCTCTTATTCTCCCATGTTACACTTTATTCCTATTGTTCAGATTAAACTGTACTTTGGTTCAAGAAGGCTGGCTGGTCTCTCATCTCACCACTAGTCACAGACTCCCAGAGGGAAGAACCATAGGTGTCGAACCCAATCAGACTTGCTTAGCAAGCACAGTCAACCCACAATGTGCTGTAGCCCAGGGAGGATCACAGGATTCCACCCATGACATGAAAGGGTACGAGTCCTATCATCTGGCACTTGAAGGCTAGAGATGCAGGTAGCCCTGTAATTCTGAGAGTTATCTATGGGGCAGAAATGCTGAAACCCTCAGCCAGTCAGGATATAGTAATACGCCCTATCAGACCTTTTACCACAGAGCAACGCAGCTCTGAATTCCTGCATTCACAATCAAGCCAGAAAATAAAACCTTTTTGAGAATGCATTTGCCGATGTGATTTCCAGGAGCAAATAAGCCCGAGGGGATTTGGGAACTAGTCACTGACTTTTTGTGGGGTCTTCTCTCCCTCAACCCCTGACAGGATCAGTCCCAGAGCACACAGCACCTCTAGAAATGGGACCCCTGGAGAAATACTTACTCGGGGATCAGGGTTTAAAAACTCTGAGCTCACTTTGAATGTCATATTACTGTGGAGCTTTCACAACCCACCGTGGACCATGGGCAGATGTAGGGGAGGAGTTCCCAAGCTACCTATTTCTGCCTGCCATCCAGCCCGTCACTGAGTCATCCCAACAGATGACTCCTCTGTCGCTGCACAGAACATCTGCAAATGGAAACAGCTTGCAGCCTTTATCCTTCACTTTGCATTTTAAAGATAGTGAAACCTGCCAACTTACCCAATTCCTGCTAGAAGGGGAGCCACTGTCACCAGAGGTCTTCACCTTAAAGGACAAGGAGTCATCGGAGAGGCTGCATGGGTAGCAGGCAGTATCTGTTCAGACAGGGAGGAAACTGTCTTTATGGAGCATGTCTGCACATTCCCTTGGGGGGACTTGGCCATGAGGGAACCTCAGCTGCTTCGCTTAGTGTGCACCAGCTGTAACCCCCGTCACGGCTAATGGCAAACTGAAGGAAGTCGAATCACAGGGGATGCCTGGTGATCTTACCCACCTGGACTGCAGCGCAAGCCCAGCTGCAAGCTCTGCTCCTGAAACTCATGCTTGTCATCATTGTTCATATGCTTCTGATTAGCAACATGGCTACCTTGAGGACAGCCATGTGGTAATGATGCTACTGCCACAGCTGTGATCCTGAGAACATAAGAAAATAAGAATGGCCCTACTGGGTCAGACCAAAGGTCCACCTAGCCCAGTAACCTGTCTTACAACAGTGGCCAGTGCCAGGTGCCCCAGAGGGAATGAACAGAACACGTAATCATCATGTGATTCATCCCCTGTCGCTCATTCCCAGCTTCTGGAAAACAGAGGCTAGGGACACTGTCCCTGCCCATCCTGGCTAATAGCCATAGATGGACCTATCCTCCATGAGTTTATCTAGTTCTTTTTTGAACCCTGTTATAGTCTTGGCCTTCACAACATCCTCTGGCAAGGATTTCCACAGGCTGACTGTGCATTGTGTGAAGAAATACTTCTTTTATTTGTTTTAAACCTGCTGCCTATTAATTTCATTTGGTGACCCCTAGTTCTTGTGTTACGAGAAATAGTAAACAATACTTCCTTATCTACTTTCTTTACACCAGTCATGATTTTATAGACCTCAATCATTTCTCCCCTTAGCCGACTCTTTTCCAAGCTGAAAAGTCCCAGGCTTATTAATCTCTCTGTCGTCAATGCTCCCGGTGTGGTGCTCTGCTCTGTTCAATGTTGATATCAATCGGCTGCATGTGTGTGTTCCCTCTGTGTGCTGCCCTGGCTCTGCAGATCTCTGGCACAGCAGACCTCGAGAGAAACCCCAATGACCACAGACTCTAGTAAGGTACGAAGTCACCCGGGCCAGGTTTATTGTCAAACGAAGCACAGTAATAGTTTCCCGTAGACTCTACTCTACAGGACATGCTACAAATATGTGCCCCCTGGCAATGGACTCAGCTCAGTCAGTGGCAGGACTCTCCACTGCCCCCTAGTCTGGACAAAGACGTCCACTCAGGGATGCATTATTATACACAGATACAAACAAGTTACACATCACTCCTGACGTATTGAGGTGCAACCCCTCTACGCAGCAAGGTACAAGCCCTCTACGTAGTAAGGTGCCGCCTCTCACCTTGTACATGTTGGTTTGAACAAAACAACTCTCTCCATCATATTACCCTTTTGGCCCTGTCATTGGGATGGGTCAGCCTGTTCCTTGTTATGTGTGTGGAGTGTACAAGTATGCGAATGTTCTGATATCTGGTGTCCAGCACCTTTTAGGTATGTCTCTTTTTGCAGCATCAGCCCTTTCCTTGCCAGCTTCTGTGAGCAGGGCCTGCCTCTGGCTCACAGCTTCACTTTGCGTTATGTTAGCAAAGTCCTGACCATTACTTTAGTTCAGGCCTCAGGCCTCATACCGGGCCTCTGATAAGGGTTTATGTTTCAGGGCCTCCTCTTACTAAACTCTCCTCATACGGAGGCTGTTCCATATCCTAATCATTCTTGTTGCCCTTTTCTGAACCTTTTCCAATTCCAATATATCTTTTTTGAGATGGGGAGACCACATTTGCACACAATATTCAAGATGTGGGGGGACCATTGATTTATATAGAGGCAACATGATATTTTCTGTCCTATTATCTATCCCTTTCTTAATTATTCCCAGCATTCTGTTTGCTTTTTTGACTGCTGCTGCACAGTGAGTGGATGTTTTCAGAGAACTATCCACAATGACTCCAAGATCTCTTTATTGAGTGGTAACAGCTAATTTAGATCTTGCTGAAATAAATTAATAAGAAGAATAAGAATATAGAACCACATTTCTCCCCCCGGCAGCCTTCTTTCCTGTATTACAAACCCAGGGTGCAGGCCAGAGAAGGGCGATTCCACAAGACTCCATAGATGGAAATTTCCTTTGATTATTCCAGGAGGGGTGGTCCCTTCCCTTTTCCTTGAACAATGAAAAGGGGGACTGAGGATCCAGGGATCCCCTTAGTTAGGCACAGATCTCAGTGATCCACTGGTAGCTAGACCCCCCCCACCCACAATCTCTGGGCCTTCACAACTGGTCTAGGAACCTCTCCAGCTCCCTGCTAGCACAAGTTCATCAGAGATGTGCTCCCAGGGCCTGTCACAATAGCAATTTGTAATGATGATGCCTTTTATGGGACACGACTGAGAGTGTCAATTCAGGACAAATTGCTTAGAGCAGGGCAGTCACAGCCCAAGGCTGGGAGTCCTTTATTACTAAGGCACCAAACCAGCCAAACAGAGAGGGCTTCGGACTCATCCCACTGGCTAACCAGAAGTCATAAAAGCAATTCCTTCAGACACTCCAGCTTCCCTGTATCACCACCAGCACCACTCCTTGTGGGGATGAATGGTTATGAAAACCAATACCCCAGTAAAAAAAAAAAAAAAAAAAGCTTCTCCCAATCCCAAAGAACCAAACCAAGCCAATATACAAGTCAGATCTTACCCACAAATCATGCTGTTGCCAATCCTTTAGAATCTAAAATCTACAGGTTTATTTATAGAAAGAAAGAAATATAAATGAGAGTTAAAATGGGTCAAATGGAATTAATTACATTCAGTAATGGCAAAGTTCTTGGTTCAGGGTTGTATCAGTGATGGAATAAACTGCAGGTTCAAATCAAGTCTCTGGAACATCCCCAGCTGGGATGGATCATTCAGTCCTTTGTTCAGAGCTTCAGTTTGCAACAAGTTTCCTCCAGAAGTAAGAAGCAGGATTGAAGACAAGATGGCGGAGATGCAGCAGCATTTTATAGTCTCTTGCCATGTGGCCTCTGCTTTCTTTGTTCCAAAGACAAGCTACCCAGCACATGGAATGGAAAAACCTTAGAGTTCTGTCCATAGGCTTGTCCCTGCATGTCTTGCTGAGTCACAGGGTCTATCTGCCTTGTCTCAATGGGTCAGTTGTACAGCTGATGGTCCTTAATGGGCCATCCAGCAGGCTAGGCAGTGCTGATGCCAGATTGTCTGGGGTATCACCCAGAAGCACAGCACAAGTTTGAAATACAGACAGTACAGAGCTAATACTTATAACTTTAAATGCAAAATGATACGTGCATGCAGAGAGCATAATCATAACCAGCAAATCACAACCTTTTCATAGACACTTCACATGGCAACCTTTGTACAATATTTGCTGCAAATGTATAACAGTGGTAGCAACAATGACCTATACGGTCACAGTTTCTGTCAATAACATCACACCACTGCCTGCATGATCTGCTGAAGGGGCATTGAACAGGGTGGAGGGGGCTGCACAGAGATGGTTAGGTTAGAGGGCTGGTTAGAGTAGCTGACGGGCACAATACCTCAGCCATAGACTGGTCACGAGGTTTCATGCCGAGAGTGCAGCCATAGACTCCGTCAGTGCAACCATTATTTATGCTATGAGGGAGAGGCAGATCAAAAGCCTCCAATTTCTCTTGGGGATCCAGGCAGCTGCAGCTGGGCAGCATCATGGCAGCTGAGCTTTCAGAGAAAAGTGATCCATTTTCTATGAAAAGTCATCCAAAAAAAATAATGAATAAAAATAAAACATTTTAGTTTAGGTCATAATTTGTCATGGTGGGGGGAAACTCTCTGTTTTTCAGCCCAGCTCTGGCTCAAACAATGAGCCTCTATCTCTCGTATTGCAGGACTACACCCCTAGGTGGCAGCAGTAGCCCCCCCATCAGGCTCCCAAAGAGAGCAACCCTGACCTCTGTTAGGGTGGCTATGCCATTTCTATAACACAGGAAGCCCCTGGAAAAGGCTTGTCTTTAGCAGACCATACATGAGTGGAATAATTTAAAAGCCGAAGAACGGACATATTGGATCAGATCAATTTTCCATCCAGTCCAGTGTCCTGTCTTCTGACAGTGGCCAGTGCAGGTATTTCAGAGGGAATTAACAGAACAGGGCAGTTATCGAGTGATCCTGTGACAGATTTCTGTTACCAGTCTGCCAGTGGCATCAGTTGATCAGGCTGATGCCTCAGGATCGTTTGGGGAGGAGATGACATAACACACCAAGTGTCTAAATTTTAATGCTTTATTAATAAAATAATAAAATCACGACACAGAGTGCTGGGAACACTCCCACATCACTCAGGGGTAGAAGGAAAGTGTTAGTGCCCCAAGCCCTAACCCACTTTCATACTCGCACACACACGGCCCAGACTGGCCAAGTTTGGGTGCAATATCAGAAGAAGGGGGAGGAAGGGTGGACGAGGGGGCTGTCCTGGGCCCAGGCCGTCCAAGGATCCACTGTGCTCTCCGAATTGCTCTAGCTCTCAGGAGGGTTTTAAGTCCTGGGCTTCTTTGGGGGTGTTCCATTTCACGACCTCTGTTCCTGGTGCTCTTTGTGCCAGTCCAAGCCGCTTTCTGTGGTCTCTTTCCCTTTTCCCAAACACCCCGGCTTGGCACCGCTCCCTCTCTTGTCGTCCCATCTGTGTTTTCAGATTCTGCAGCCCTGGGCTTTGTTTTCTTCTTTGCTGGCCTTGCTGTCTTGCAGGTGCACGTCTGTGCAGTGGGATTTTTTCTCATGGCTGCTCAGGCAACTTTCAAGCCCCCGTCTTTCTTAGCTCACAGCCAAATACCAGCTGTGAGCTACAACCTTGGGCTGGCTGAAATGTTGAGTTAACTTGTTCTCTGCTCTCTTCTTCTTTTCCCCCTTCTCGGCCTCTCATACCCTGTAAAGGAAACTTCCACGCCCCACTCGCACACCTTTGACCCTCCCCAAGATGCTTTGCAATGCTTGCACCAGCATTAGCAATATGCAGTGCTGATCTGCCTTCCAAGGGGACTGCCTGAGGGAGGGGGACATTGGGTTGTGACAATCCATTCCCTGCATCTCCTCCCAGATTCTGGCAGTCAGGGGTTTAGAGGCTGCTTCCCTGACCATCTTGACTAATAACTATTGATGGACCAATCATCCATGAAGTTATCTAATTTTTTTTGACCCGTTATATTTTTGGATTTCACAACATTCCTTGTTAATGAGTTCCTCAGGCTGACTGTGCATTGTGTGAAAAAGTATTTTCTTTTGTTTTTTTAAAACATGCTGCCTATTAACTTCACTGGGTGACCCCTGGTTCTTGTGAAGGAGTAAATAACACTTCCTTATTCACTTTCTCCACTCCACTCATGATCTTAAAGACCTCTATCATATCCCACCAAATCCCACACCCCATGGTGAAAGGAGCCCCGGACTATCTGGAGCCTCCCCTGCTCCAATCTGCTCCATGCCTCCTCTCCTGAGACCTGAAGCCACGCCATGGGAAAAGCTTGTCTCTTCCCAAAGAACCTCAGTTGTTTATATGTGCCATGCAGATTCCAGGGCAGCTGAGGAGGTGGTTGTGATGCTACCCCCATATGTTTATGATATAGTTATGATGCATCTTGTACAAAACATGTCTTGTGAGGTGTCTGTGGAAAAATTATGGTTTGCAGAATATGATGATCCTATTTGTGTGCATGTGTCCTTTTTGTATCTGAAGTTATGAATATTGACTATGTATCTGTATTTCAAATATAGTTACAGTGGGTGACACCTACTAGGAAAAATGCTTCCAGTCAGGACAGGTGGTTATAAAGAGCCTATTCAGGGAATCGTTTGCTGAAGCCCCAGAGAGAAAGAGTAAAGTCACAGAAACTGCTTGGGAAATGGGATATTGTCTCTTTAATTCCTCTATAGCAGTGGAAAACAGTCTGCTACCAGGGTGGGTGTGGTTGAGACCCATTCCTATGGCCTGGTGCCCATTTAATTTGGGCTTGAGTAGGGACTGGGAGTGGCTGGCTCACTACAAAACCAATTTTCCCTCTCTTGGTATTGACACCTCCTCATCAATTATTGGGATTGGACCATATCCACCCTGACTGAATTGGCCTTGTCATCACTGGTTCTCCACTTGTAAGGTAACGCCCTTCTCTTTATGTGCCAGTATATTTATGCTTGTTTCTGTAATTTTCACTCCATGCATCTGAATAAATGGTTTTTTACCCACGAAAGCTTATGCCCAAATAATTCTGTTAGTCTTTAAGGTGCCACTGGACTCCTCATTGTTTTTTATGGCAGTGGACAAGCACTTTCACAGGGATGAAATACCAGCTACTAACAGGCTCTTTATTATAGTAGGGAAAGGTATAACAAGAACCAGTGGCTGTAAACTGAAGCCAGATAAATTACATTTGGAAATGAGGCACACATTCTTAAACACAACTGTGCTTAACCAGTGGAACAAACGCCCAAGTGAGATGGTGGACTTTCCTGATCCCTCCAGACAAGTCCTGCACGCATTCCTGTAAGAGACGCTTTAGAGGAACACACGTGATGCGTTAGTCAAACACAAGTCATTGGGCTCAATACAGGGGTTACTGGGTGAAATTCTCCAGCCTGTGCTATAGAGGAGTCAGACTAGATCGGTGGTTCTCAATCTTTTTTGATCACGCCCCCTTCTTTGTGTCTGTAAGAGTTTATGCCCTCTTAATACATATACTCATTCTTATTATACCTTTCCCTACTATAATAAAGAGCCTGTTGAATAGCCCTGTCCACAGCTGCTGCAGCGCCAATGGATCACAAAGCACCCAGAGCGCTAAGGAAGGGATGTTTAACCAGAAACGGGACAGTGACAGGCCAGGTGTAATGGGAAACAGCATCCACATCCCTTCTCTTTATTGACTCTATAGGCAGGAATTCTGAGGTTAGAGAAGCCACTGATACAGCTCTTTATGGGCCAAAATCCCACTGGCCCCACAGCTCTCCACAAACACAGTCACTTTGTAAATGCTGCTGCCTTCCTTCTACCAGTGCAGTAGCCTCCCTCACCAACCCCTCTTCCATTGCTCCAGGCCTTAGATCCTGTCAAACTTCTCTCTCCACAGTGGAGATCATTAGCCCATTCCATCTTGGATGTATGGGTCCGGGATGGAATAGGGGGCGTATGTTTTACACGGCCCATGTCAACAGTGCTGGAGTTAGCTGATGAACTCACTGTTCACTTAAGGAACACCCTGATTATCCTCGCACGAAGGTGTTTGCTTTTCACGCTGTACACGATTGGGTTCATCAGGGGTGGAACCAGCACATAGATGTAGCCTAGAAAAATCTGAAGCAAGTGAGAAGAGCTGTTCCCAAACCTGTGTATCACAGTCAAGCCGATATGTGGTAAGTAGAAGAGCACAATGGCACACAGGTGGGAGACACAGGTGTTCATGGCCCTGAGGCACTCCGCATGGGACGCGACACTCAGCACAGTTTTGAGGATCATCACATAGGAGACAAAGATGAGCAATAAGTCCAACCCCACCGCTAAGAGTTTAATAGACAAGCCATAGATGATGTTGACTGTGATGTCAGAACAAGCCATCTTCATGACATCCTGGTGCAGGCAGTAGGAATGGGACAGGACATTGGCTCGACAGTATCGGAACCGTTTCAGGAGAAAGGGGAGTGGGAATATTAGGACCACGGATCTTAGCACAACCACCAGTCCCATTTTAGCTATTCTCATTGGGGTTAAGATGGAAGCATATCTTAGTGGGTTAGAGATCGCAATGAAGCGGTCAAAGGCCATCAAGAAGAGAACGGAAGATTCAATGTATGAAAGAGAGTCGATGAAGAAGAGCTGGGCGAAACAGGCATTGAGGCTGATCTCTCTTGAGTTAAATAATAATATCCCCAATGTTGTAGGCATGGTGGATACTGATAAGCCAAGGTCTGTGATGACCAACATGGAAAGGAAAATGTACATGGGCTCATGGAGGGTTCGATCTGTTTTTATAATGAACAGAATGACTGAATTTCCTACTATTGAAATAACATACATTAGGCAGAATGGGACAGAAACCCAGAGATGGACGTCTTCCTGCCCAGGTATCCCGGTGAGCAGAAACACTGCAGAGTTGAATTTGGTGTCATTGACACCTGACATAATGTCCTGGGCAGATCCAAGATGTTTTGAACTTTCCTTCCTGAAAGGAAAAAAAATAGGAGACTAGATGATATTTAATGAAACATCTTTCTTCTCTCAGTACAAGTCCAGAGGTTCCCAGGAGCTCAAGGAAGATTAGGAAAAACATAGTATTGGATATACACCACTGATAGGAAGACAGGCACTGCCAGACTGGATCAGACCTGCAGTCCATCTAGCCCAGTATCCAGTGGCCATTTCCAGATGCTGCAGAGGTAGGTAGAAGAAGCCCCAAACAGGCAGCTATGAGATAACTTGCTCCAAGGGAAAATTTCTCCCTGACATCCACAAGTTAGACATATTTTGTGGTATAAATCAGGAAGGTTTAGAGCCCTCCCAAGACTTTTTAAAAACAATCCTCACTAATGTAATTGAATTTTCTAGTTACCCATATAAACATTCCGTTCCTCTTTGAATCTTGATAAATTCTTGCCCCCCCGATACCTTGTGCCTGGGATTTCCGCAGCACCTCTTTAGCACTGTGTGATTTTGCAATTGTGACCTTCCCACAGATACCCATTCTGGCCTTCCACTTCTGAGTGTGGTCCATTGTATGATGACATGAACCTAAAGAAATGGCCGGTTGAAAATGGTCTTTGCATCTGTGTGTCCTTGACTGAAGATGTTTACAAATGTTAATATTTTATATATAAAATTTATATATAAATTTCTCCACTCCTGACACTTCAAAATTATTCCACTGCCTCTTTGCAGTACATGAGATAAATTCTTATTGCCATTTTCTTAATTCAATAATATTGACTCCAAGTGAGTCACTCCCGATCCACGTGTGTAAATTCAGTCAGAACTGGGTTCTATTTATTTTCCCCTACCAGATGCTCCCGGAGATATATTCTGACCCCAAGAATACCTCCAAGAGAAGCTGAAGTGTTACCTTGGCCAAAGGTGACTGAAGCCAGAAAGTCTGATCATCCTACAGCCTTCTTTTCATCCTCACAGGACCTGCATCCTTTCACCATGAGGCATTTTTAGATATCTGGAAAGTTACAAGATAACACAGAGAGTTACTTCAGCCAGGTGTGGAAGGGGATGGTATTACAAATGGGTGAATAGTGAAAACACTAGGTTTGCACTAATATCCAGTTGAGTGTGCAAATTACCCGAGCAATGCTCCTGTAAGAGGTGACGGGTGTAAGTTACATAGAACCACTATTACACTCCCCTTTACTAAACCTCAGCTCTACTCTTTGCGGAAACACAGACCAGCGGTTCTGTTCTCTCAGGAATTTTTGGAAAGTCTTGCACGGGTACTGCAGAGAGATTGTGTTCATGACTCTAAATGTAAGTGTTAGAAACAGCTACTGGTCAGTTACTAAGAGACAGTATAATACAACTAGTCACTAAAAATGATTTCATAGCATAAATCCTTTGCAAATAGTATGTGGAGAACTTCTGATATACTTTCATAAGCAAAAGCCATTAAGCAGTAATGTTCCCACTGCTCCTTCCTGTAGAGAGTCTAACAACTCTGCTGCTGGCTTTCAATATACAACAATGTCATGAAAGATTGGTTTGTAATATTATATTACAATGAAAAGTTTTGCCATAACATTTACACATCTGTACTTTAGCACACACATGTCAACGCATTCTTTCCCCTCTGATCGTCTTTCAGAGATGATTTCTCAGGTTAGAGTGGGCCTTAAAATGTAGCGTCTCTCATCGGGATTTCTTCAGAACCTGAAAAGATCCCAGTGGCTCAGCCCTCATTCAGTCGCTTGTCAGCAAAGAAAAGTCTACTAGCTCCTCTGTCCCTGGGTTAATAACTGACTGGTTCTCCTCAGGTTCTGTTCTGTCAGTCTGTAGCCTGTATCCAGAGTGGTAACAGGCATTGGGGTCAGGGTAGAAAATAGCCATTCCCTGAGTTCTCACTCTCTAGTACATAGTAACCTCAGCACTTATTATTCAGGCATGATGAGGGTTTGCAGTTAGTGCCTTTCAAGGTCAAATGCATGAGTATTCATGGAACTGGAACTTCATTTCACACAGGAAAGTCGTCTATTATGCTCTCTTGCTCTCTCTCTCTTTGACTGTCTCTGCCCTGTATTCATAAAATCCGTAGGACCCAGAAACGGCATTGTGACAGACATGGAGCTGAGCTGCCATAATGAATGTGTCTGTTAAACCCAGTTCTTGGGATGTTTGCTGTAGAGCTACATTGGGTTAACTATTGGGATGTTTATGTTACGGCTGTATTGGGTGAAACCTGCACGGCTCATCTTAGTTTAGTAGCAGGATCCTGGGAAACAAGCAGGAAGGGAAGCAACACCTCAAGAAAAGCCATCGCTCAGTCAGCACTTCAGGGAGGTCGAGAGACAACACTGGAGCTGCAAGCTGGGAAGAGCCTATTTCCAGGCTCCAGCCACATTACACAGCTTGCTTTGCCAGTGTTGGTAGGCTGTGTAGAGGTGGGGCAGCTGCTGCTGAGAAGCTCTTCAGACTGACACACACAGACACCACTAGGGATGTCTGAAGGCCCCTGGCCTGCCTGGGTCCCCACCAGAGTGGGAGGGTTTGGGGGTCAGAGACGTGTACAGATTCTTCTTTGAAAACCCTCTTATTCTCCCATGTTACACATTATTTCTACTGTTCAGATTAAGAGTATTTTGGTTCAAGAAGGCTGGCTGGTCTCTCATCTCACCACTAGTCACAGACTCCCAAAGGGAAGAACCACAGGTGCCAAACCCACTGTGAACTCCTGGGCAAGCACAATAGACTCACACTGTGTGGTAGTCCAGGGCCCAGTCTGAGGGTGGGAATATTGCAGGATTCCACCCCATGAGAGGGCAGGGTCTGAGTCCTGACATCTGGCACTTGGAGACCAGAGCACACGGCACCTCTGTGGTCTGTGATAACAAGTCTGATAGGGCATATGCTAATTTTCTGACTGGCTTAGGGGTCTAGAATCTCCTCAGAGCTACAGGGCACCTCTAGAAATGCGACCCCTGGAGAAATCCTGACTTGGGGCATCGGGGATTTAACAGTCCGAGCTCGCTTTAAAACCAGATATCTGTGTAGCTTGAATAACCCACTGTGGAGCATGGGCAGATGTATGGGAGGGGTTCACAAGCTACCTAGCACTGCCTGTCCCCAGCCCCATTACTGAGTCATCCTGACAGCCGACCTGAGTCCTCTGCCTCTGCACAGAACATCTGAAAATGGAAACAGCCTGTACCCTTTCCACTTCACTGCGCATTTTAATGATAGTGAAACCTGCCAACGTACCCAATTCCTGCTAGAAGGGAAGCCACTGACACCAGAGATCTTCACCCTAAAGGACAATCAGTCATCAGAGAGGTAGCACAGGCGGCAGGCAGTATCCGTTCAGACAGGGAGGCAATTGACTTTATGAAGCATGTTTGCACATTCCCTTGGGGGCCACTTGGCCATCAGGGAACCTCAGCTGCTTGGCTTAGTTGGCACCAGCTCTAACCACCATAACAGCCAATGACAAACTGGAGGAGGCCAAATCACAGGAGACGAGAGGTGATGCTACCGAATTGGACTGCAGCAGAAACCGAGGTACAGGCTCTATTCCTGGACTCGGGGCTTGTCATATCTGTTTGCATGATTCCAATTAGTCACATGGCTACCACGATGCTGTCACAGCTGTGATTTTGCTAAAATAAAATAAAATAGAATAATAAATAATAGAATAATATAGGACCCATTTTCTACCTGGCAGCCCCCTTTTCTGCATCACAAACCCAGGGTGCAGGCCAGGGGTGCAGATTCCACATGGATCTGTACATGGAAAATTCCCTTGGATAGTTCCAGGATGTGGATTCTTCTCCCTGAGGAATGAAAAGGGACCCGGGATCCAAAGTTATGCACAGATCTCAGTGATTCACTGGTACCTAGGCCCACCCACCATCTCTGTAACTCCACAACTGCTCTAAGACCCTCTCCAGCTCCCTGCTAGCACAGGTTCATCAGAGATGTGCTACCAGGGCCTGTCACAGAAGCCACTGCCCATGGGATCTGCTGAAGGGGCCTTGTACAGGGTGGGAGGTGTAGCCTGATTGGGGTGGGTTAGTAGGGACAGTGGAATTTATCCACTTAATTTAGTTTTATTTAATAATTAATTTTCTAATTAATTAGTAATATTAATAATAATTAATAAATATTAATAATATGGGTATGGCTCGCCAATATGTGTGATCAGAAGATAAAGTTCATCTTGAATCAGGCTTCACAGAATTTATACAAGGAGATTGGGGTATCTGACAGGAAATTCCACTGAGACAAAATTAGTCAATCAAGACCTTTTATTTAAAATCAATGAAACAAGAAGTAAATGCAAAATGTTAAAAGCAGTTTGAGATTACAAAGTTACAAAATATCACAGTTCTTTAAGAGATATAAATCTATGATAATACACAGTTCTAAATTCACTCTGTGCAGTAGCACTAGAGTGTTCACACCTCTGATACATAGAGGAAGTGATGAAAAATGGTTATGAACTTTAACCCTATAATGCTTAGACGTAAAGCAGAAATTAAAGTCCTTTTTATACTTACAGCTTTGAAAAGAAATAACCCCACGACTTATCAGTAGTTTGACAGCTTTCGTAGGTGTAGGCAGGGTGAGGCGATGGAAGATAGAAAGATGTATCGCCTGCCTATACATCTGGTCCTTTGAACATTCTTTCCCCCATGGAAATGTTAGGGTACCTATCCCTCATAGGCCAACTAGATATGCGTATGAGTGACAGATATGTACGCAGTCTGTGGTGTACGTGTGAGATTTGTGGGCAGAAATCCCCCACTTTTCACCCTATCTAGGTGAAAGGTTAGCAGACATTCAAAAGGTCCTCAGACATTTACGTGGGTCTGTATTCTATTATTACTTTTCTGAGTAAGGGTCTTAAAGGTTGCTTTCAGCGTCACGCAGGAAATTGGCCAGGGTGTCTGGCCTGGATGTCTATAGGTATCTTGCATTACAGCTTATTATAAAAATTCTATTAATCTATGCAGCCTACACACTTTTATCAAAAAGACATTTTATACAGACCAACAGATTAATCCTCAGGGCTACAGAGGAGCTGCACAGAGATGGGAGGGCTGGTTAGAGAAGCTGATGGGCACAATACCCCAACCACAGACTGTTCGGGAAATTTTGACCTTTCCAGACCCAGAGTGCAGCCAGAGACTCTGTCAGTGCCACCTTCATTTATGTTATGAAGAAGTGAGAGATGAAAAGCCTCCTGTTTCTCTTGGGGATCCAGGCAGCTGCAGCTGGGCAGCATCATGTCAGCTGAGCTTTCAGAGAAAAATGATCCATTTTCTGTGAAAACTCACCCCAAAAAATGGATGAAAAGGAAACATTTTAGTTTGCTCAACATTTTTCGTGGAGGGAAAATCTCTCTGTTTTCCAGCCCAGCTCTGGGTCAAACCATGAGCCTCTGTCCCTCATGCTACTGGACCACACCCCTAGTTGGCAGCACTAGCCTGCAATCAGCCTTCCACAGTGAGCAGCACCTGGACATCTGCTGGGGTGGATACGCCAGTTCTATAAGAGAGGGAGCCCCTGGAAATGGCCTGTCAGCAGCAGCCCATCCATCAGTGGAACAATTAAAGTATATAATAACGGCCTTGTTGTGTTGGACAAATGGTTTGTCCTGCCCAGTGCAGATACTTCTGAGGGAATGAAGAGAACATGGAATTATCAAGGGATCCATCCCCTCCGTCTCCTCCATTTTGCCTAATTGATGGACCTTTCCTCCATGAAATTATGTTATTCTTTTTTGGACCAGTTATATGTTTGGCCTTCACAACATCCCTTGGCAATGAGTCCACAGGCTGACTGTGCATTGTATGATAAATTACTTTCTTTTGTGTGTTTTAAACCTTCTGCCTATTAACTTAATTGGGTGACCCCTGATTATTGTGTAGGTGAAAATAACACTTCCTTATTCATTTTCTCCACACCGCTCATGATTTTACACACCTCTATCATATCCCCACTTTGTCATCCCTTTTCCAAGATGAACAGTCCCAGTCTTTTTAATCTCTTCATCTGGAAGTTGCTCCATGTCCGTAAACATTTTTGTTACCCTTTCTCTGTACTTTTTCCAATTCACACACAGTATATATATTTTTTGAAATGGGGGAATCAAAACAGCACACAGTATTCTAGATGTGAGTGTGCCATGGATTTAACTATCCCTTTCCTAATGGTTCCCAACATGAATGGTGGGTGGAGCCCCCCTTTGGGGAGGGAGGTCCCCTTGGCCTCACACCTTCTGCCAGAAGCTCTCCCCCACCACAGCTGGAGCACTGAACCTCCCCATCCTGGAGAACCCAGAGCCTCCCCACCACCCATGGCTGTAGTCCTGATTTCCCCTCCTACACTTCGTGGATGGAGGAGCCTTGGGCTGGAAAGAGCCTACCCAGCCTTGCCGCGCCTCCGCTTCTGAGACCCCAATCTGCCCCACGGGGAAAGTATGTCTCTTTCTGAAGAACCTGAACATTTTAAATGTGACATGCATATTCCAAGACAGCTGAGGAGGCAGTTATGACACTGCCCCCAGTATTCAGCATAGTGGTATCATTATGATATGATTATGATATCATTATAATGCATATTGTACAAAATGTGTCTTGTGAGGTGCCTATAGAAATGTTATGATTGGCAAAATATGATAACACTATATTTATGCACATATTATTTTTGTATCAGAAGTCATGAATATTGACTATGTACCTGTATTTCAAATGTAGCTACGCCTGGGCAAAATGCTTCCTGTCAAGACAGCTGGTTGTGAGGGGCCTATTCAGAGTAATGGGACATTAAGGGAAACAATAGGCCTGAGGAGCAGCTTATCCCCCTACCCGGTCACCCTTCCTGAGAATGCTCCAGGCAGCCTATGGATAATGGCTGCTATGACTCAGCAGCGCATGCAAGGACATGTGACCAAACCACATGACACTAAACTCCATTTTGGTATGTGTATTTTTCCAATATATAACGTAGAGTGTGAGATCATCTCTTGGCCTCACTCCCCAGACAAGAGAACTCCTGGAAACACCTGAGGAACAAAGACTGAATGGAGGGAAGTGCTGGTCCCAGCCTAAAGGGATTTCTAGCCTGCGTATGGAAACTTGGTGGACAGCTTGTTTCATCAGTCCGGGTGAGAAATTGGTAATTCACATCCAGCCTATCTAGTATGTTAGGCTTAGTTTGTGTTTTTTTGTTTATTTGCTAGGTAATCTACTTTGATCTGTTTGCTATCACTTATAATTACTTAAAATCCATCTTTTTGTAGATTTTTTTATGCTTAATCTTTACCACCATGTTTTGGGTACAGTGTCTGGGAAAATCTCAAGTCTATGTACAAAGGCTGTCGCATATCTCCCCCGCAGCAGGGGGAAAGAGACCTGTATTAATGAGCTTACGCTGTACAGACACCAGTGCAGAGCAAGACGATACAACTCTGGGTTTATACTCAAGAAAGGGAGCAAGGTGGAGAAGCTGGGAAATTGGCTGTTGTCTCCTGCCTGTCTTTGAGAGGCTTAGGCAAAGCACTCAGGCAGCTCAGCTGGTTTTATGGCACTAACTGCTGTCGTGTTGGGTGATACCAAGGCTTGCAGAGGCTGGCTGTGTCACCAGCAGAGCAGTGTATGATTGGCCAGCCCAGCTGGAGGATTGAGGGGCACAGCAGTTCCCACAGCTCCCAGACTGCACCGTGAGGGTGACAACTTGTCACAGTGGAAAGTGTTATACAGCTTCCTCTGTTCATCAGTAATCTCCTTGAACCTGGGAAGCTAAGTACCACATACTGCATCCTCAGCCATCTTGGAACCTGCATGGTGCATAATAATAAGCAAAAACTTCCGTGTGTAAATCCCGCAACTGGTGGCCAGCATCCACAGCTGCACCACTGGAGTCTTAGCCTGTCCTGGCCTATTACATCCTCCGACTATGGTTCTCAATATTCTCTTAGCTTTCTTTGACTCCTGCTGCACATTGAGCAGATGTTTTCAGAGACCATCCACAGTGACTCCAAGATCTTTGTCCTGAGTGGTAACAACTAATTTGGGAACATCCTTTTGTATGTAAAGTGGGGATTAAGTTTTCCAGTGTGCATTACTTTGCAGTTATCAACACCGAAATTCGTCTGTCATTCACCCAGTCACTGAGTTTTGTGAGATGCCTTTGTAACTCTTTAAGTTCTGCTTTGAATTTCCCATCTCCCAGCCTTTCACCCTTGCTGAAATGTAAACCTAGAATTATGCCATATTCTACTGCACAGGCATTAATGCAAACCCATGAATATAGGTAACGTTACCCTAGAAATGCAAAAGATCTGCAACAGCCTTTGTTTACAGAGCTGTGATTTTCCCAGACACTTCACACAAAACACACTGATTATGATAGAATATAAAACAAGTGTATTAAATACAGAAAGATAGATGGTGCATGATTATAGGTGACAGCAAACATCAAATCAGGTTAACTAGCAAATAAACAAATCTTCAAATGAAGCCTAATAAACTAGTTAGATTGGATATGAATTAGCAATTTATCTCCCTGACTGATGATACAAGCGGTCCACCAAGTTTCCATACGCAGGCTATAAATCCCTATAGCCTGGGGCCAGCACTTCCCTCTGTTCAGTCTTTGTTCCTCAGGTGTTTCCAGGAGTTCTGCTGTGTGGAGAGGTAGGTCAACAGATGATGTCACTCAACACTTTATAAAGTTTTTCCATATGGCAAGAACACTTTGTTCTAAGCTAAGTACCCAGACCAGTTTGTGGCGAAATACAGGTACCAAAATGGAGTTCAGTGTCATGTGGTCTGATCACATGCCCATGCATGCCCTGCTGAGTCACAGCAGCCATTACTCAGAGGCTCACTGAAACGTTCACTGGAAGGTGAAGCTCTTCCATGGTCAATTATCTTTGTTGATGAGCCATCAGCACTGTCTAGCGTCTTCATTTTTGTACCTGAGACCATTGCTCCTTGTTATGTCATCTGCCACCACTGAGAACCACGATCTTGAGTGGATCATTATCTTGGATGAAACTTGAACAAGTTGCTCCTCTGAATGCTGACAGGCAAGAAGAATTGGGATTGTCACAGTAACATTGGGATATATGGTCACTTTATACTAGGTCCTTTTATGTCCTGGGGAGGAATCTCGCAATACTCCCACTTTTCGAGCTGGGAACAACATCCCACCTATGAAACTTTGGAAACTAAAGTGCTCAGCAGTGTCCTTGTTTCAGGGCCAAGCTGTGGAGTTGACTTTTGCATTAAAACTGCTTTCTCCCAGCCAGATTGTCTAAGATGAGTCTCCCATGGCCATTGCTCCATTGCTTGTCGGTTAGACCAATTCAGCCTCTATGGTTTGCAAACGCCGCCGGTGATTGTGCTGAAACTCCCGTTGACCCCATGACACTCCAACACTCCCTCCGAAATCCACTACCTACCCCTCACTGTCACCCCCGAGCACCCCCACATTTGCCACAGACACCAAGGTGCTGGAGTCACGGGGCTTCCCAGAAGCAGCTGTCACAGGAGGCTGTGGTAAGAGGCCATTTATAGACAAATGTCAAAGTTGTTGTTCTGTGGGACACTGATTCGCCCTGATCTTGGGGTCTCAGAGTATCTGAGCACCTTGAATGTATTCATCCTCCCGCCACTGCTGTGAGGCAGGGCAGTGCTACTACCCACCTGTGCAGAGGCTCAGAGACAGCCCATGGCTTGCCCACAGGCACTTAGCAAGGAAATCAAACCCAGATCTATTGAATCTCAGTGCAGTGCCCAGAGAACAGGACCAACCTGCAGACAACGGGGATGGCAAGGAGCCAGTTACAGTGGTTTGATTTGCTGGCCTGTTCTCCCCCTGCCTCAGGGGCTGGGGTGACCTCCGCCCGTTGGTAACAGCTTCCAGGAGCACAGCCCACTCTGGCCAAATCCGTGAAGATAGGGACCACCCCAGAGTGCCCATTTGGGTACTGAGGTAACCTTGCATCACCCTTACATTTCTTATAAAGTCCTTGCATTGACTTACTCTCAGCCTGGGATACTTAAAACAAGATTCCCCTTTGCGGGGTTGCATTTATTCAGTCTTCTCCAAAGCACAAGGTCTCCTACCCTCCAACGTGACCAGTCTCCTTTACTCATGAATACTCTATCATTCTTGTTGCTGGTGTCTGCATTGCTTCAGACTTTCCACTTCCCCTGGGGCTCTGCCTCCTGGCCACGCCAGAGCTGGGCCATGGTAAGAGCTTCTGTGATGTTCTCTGATCAAAATATGACCATATATCTAGAGATCACTTTGGAATCACTGTTATATATTTGATACAAATCTTGTACAACATGTGACATGTAAGATGTCTATGAAAAAGTTATGATTTGCTGGTTATTGTTGTGCTATCTGCATTTTGTATTTGAAGGTTAGCTCTATACTCTCCAGCCCCACTTCCTCCTTTACTCACAAGTCCTCCGCTCCCCCTCCCCGACCTCCTTGCTGAGGTCTGCACTAGTTTAGGCTTGTTGGATCCCCTGCTCCACCTTTTCCCCTGAGGCCCTGCCCTCTGCCCAAACTTCAATCACCTTGACATTTTCTGAGAGAGCAATGCAGCAATGCACAGACAATCCAGGAAGTTTTTGGAGAGTGCTGGGGACAACTTCCTGGTACAAGTGACAGAGGAACCAACCAGGGGCTGTTCTCCCCTCGATCTGCTGCTTACAAACAGGGAAGCATTGGTAGAGGAAGTAGAAGTGGGTGGCAACCTAGGCAGCAGTGACCATAATATGGATGAGTTCAGTATCCTGACAAAAGGAAGAAAGGAGAGTAGCAAAATACGGATCCTGGACTTCAGAAAAGCAGACTTTGACTCCCTTAGGGAAATGATGGGCAGGATCCCCAGGGAAGCTAATATGAGGGGGCAAGGAATCCAGGAGGGCTGACTGTATTTTAAAGAAGCCTTATTGACGGTGCAGGAACAAACCACTGTGAAGTGCAGAAAGGATAGCAAATATGGCAGGCAACTAGTTCTGCTTAACAGTGA
The DNA here is from genome assembly GCF_016161935.1 of Mauremys reevesii. NCBI lineage: Eukaryota > Metazoa > Chordata > Testudines > Geoemydidae > Mauremys > Mauremys reevesii. The sequence goes on from NW_024100877.1 coordinate 236,651, forward strand.
AATCTTCAGTGAGCTTAAACTCAAAAAGGAAGCTTACAAGAAGTGGAAATTTGGACAGATGGCTAGGGACGAGTATAAAAATATTGCTAGATAATGCAGAGGTGTAATCAGGAAGGCCAAGGCATCATTGGAGTTGCAGCTAGCAAGGGATGTGAAAGGTAACAAGAAGGGTTTTTACAGGTATGTTAGCAAAAAGGTCAGGGAAAATATGGGACCCTTACTGAATGGGGTAGGCAAGCTAGTGACAGGTGAAGAAATAACTGGGCCACCCATCCCCTGTGGAGTATCTGGGGCACCTCACAGTGGTTCTAGCTCCCTGGGAAGCTTTTATCATAGCCCGGCTCTGGCTTCTGGCCTGGACAGTGGTTGGAGCCTCAGGTAATGAGGAGGAGCAAGTGGTGGGGTCTTGGAGGAAGAGGTGGGGCACAGGAAGGGGCCTTGGAGGAGCAGGGGGTTGGGCCTCAAGGGGGAAGAAGAGTAGAAGGGTTGGGTCACAGATGGGATGGGTCTCTTGCATGTGTCCTGCTTTTACCTTTTGAAAGGGGTTAACCTACAATCATTGGGCTGGGCTGAGATCGGAGAGAGCTGTGCCTCTTTTGGGGAGATGAGGACTGTTTCCACTCCTTGACATTCCTGGGGAAGAATAAACCGAGGGGAGGAGGAGGGAATCTGAGCCTGAGTCTCTTGCCAGGACTCCTGTGTGTTAGATCCTCCCTCACACACGCAGCTCTGCCCTGCCGCTGTGGAAAGTGGGTTCAGCAGGTGCACGGGTGCAGATTCATCAATGGGGAGTGGGGGCTGCGTGAATGGCTCCTCCTGGGACTCAGTCACAAGCCCCTGGCTGAGGGCGTAGGGGAAGGGTGGGTGTTCGTGCCCCTTGAATAGCCCCTGTCCATAGCAGCTGCAGCCCACGTGGATCACGCAGCATCCAGAGCGCTCAGGAAATACCAGAACTGTGACTCCACAACAGCTCTGCAGCTTTTTTTCATGGCCCGTGGATATTTAACCAGAGACAGGACAGTGCCCAGGCAGGTTTAATGGGAAACAACATCCACATCCCTTCTCTTTATTGACAGCATCAACAGGAATTCAGAGGTTGGATCAGCCACCAGTATGGCCCTTTATTAGCCAACATCCCACTGGTCTCCCGGCTCTCCATGAACACAGTCAATTTATAAATGGTGCTGCCTGCCTTGGTCTCCTTTCCCCATGCACTGTCCTCCCTCACCAGTGTTTGGGGGCAGACCCACTCCCATTGTTCCAGGCCTTAGACCCCATCTGACCCTCTCTCTACAGAGTGGAGATCAGTAGCTCATGTTGTCTTGGATTTAAGTGTCCAGGATTCAATAGGTGACCCGTGTCACCAGCACTGGAGCCAGGCGATGAACTGACCCTTCACTTGATGAACACCCTGATTATCCTCGCACGAAGGTGTTTGTTTTTCACGCTGTACACGATTGGGTTCATCAGGGGTGGGACCAGCAGGTAGACGTAGCCCAGGAGAATCTGAAGCAAGTGAGAAGAGCTATTCCCAAATCTGTGTATCACAGACAAGCCAATCTCTGGTATGTAGAAGAGCAGTACGGCGAACAAGTGGGAGACACAGGTATTCAGGGCCCTGAGGCTCTCCGCGTGGGATGTGACACTCAGCACAGTTTTGAGGATCATCACATAAGAGAGAAAGATGAGCAATGAATCCAACCCCACCGTTAAGAGATTACTAGACAAGCCATAGATTCTATTGACTGTGATATCTGAACAAGCCAGCTTCATGACTTCCTGATGTACGCAGAAGGAATGGGAGAGAACATTAGCTCGACAGTATTGGAACCGCTTCAGCAGAAAAGGAAGTGGTAATACTACGACCACCCCTCTTAGCACACACAGCAGTCCCATTTTGGCTAACCTCGGTGGAGTTAAGATGGAAGCATATCTCAGTGGGTTACAGATTGCGATGAAGCGGTCAAAGGCCATCAACAAGAGGAAGGAGGATTCCATTACTTGAAGCAAGTGGATGAAGAACAGCTGGGCAAAACAGGCATCGAGGCTGATCTCCCTAGAGTTAAACAAGAATATGCCCAGTGTCGTCGGCATGGTTGATATTGATATGCCAAGGTCTGTGACAGCCAACATGGAAAGAAAAATGTACATGGGCTCATGAAGGGTTCGATCTGTTTTTATAATAAATAGAATGACTGAATTTCCTAATATTGAAATAATATACATTAAGCAGAAGGGGATAGAGATCCAGCGATGTACGTCTTCCTTTCCAGGTATCCCAGTGAGCAGGAACACTGAAGAGTTGAATTTGGTGTCATTGACAGATGACATAATGTACTGGGCAGGTCTGAGGAGTTTTGAACTTTCCTTCCTGAAAGGGAAAAAAACAGGAGACTAAATGATATTTAAAAAGATACCTTTCTGCTTTCGGTGCACGTCTAGAGACTCCCGGGAGCTGAAGGAAAATCAGCCAAAACATAGTCTTGGATTTACACCAACAACAGGAAGATAGGCATTGCCAGACTGGATCAGACCTACAGTCCATCTAGCCCAGTATCCAGTGACCAGTTCCAGATGCTGCAGAAGAGGGTTGGAAGAAGCCCTGAAATAGACAGCTGTGAGATAACCTGCTCCCAGGGAAAACATCTCCATGACAGCCACTAGTTAGACATATGTAATGGTGTAAATCAGGAAGGTTTAGAGCCCTTCCAAGACTTTTTAAAACAATCCTCACTACTATAATTGGATTTTCTGGTTGCCCATATAAACATCCCGTCCCTCTTTGAATCCTACTAAACTCTTGGCACCCTTGATATCTTGTGGCCGGGAGTTCTGCAGCCTACTTGAACACTGTGTGATTTTGCAATTATGACCTTCCCACAGACACCCTTTCTGGCCCTCCAATTCTGAGTGTGGCCCATTGTATCATGAAATGAGTCTAAACACATGGCCAGTTCATGGTGAAAATGGTTCTGTACCTGTGTGTCCTGGAGTGAAGCTATATATTTATATATATACATAATTTTCTACACTGCCTTGCAGTACATGAGATAAATTCTTATTACCATTTTCTTAATTGAATAGTATTGACTTTAACGGCATCACTACAGCTCTACATGTGTAAATTCAATCAGAACTGGGCTCTATTTACTTTCCCTTACCAGATGCTCCCAGTGATACACTCTGACCCCCAAGAATCCCTCCAAGAGAAGCTGAAGTGCTTCCCTGGTCAAAGTAGACTGACTCCAGAGAGTTTGCTCATCCTATAGGTGTCTCTTCACCCTCCCAGGACCTGCATCCTCGCCCCATGCAGGTCTTTGTCGATATTTGGCAAGTTACAAGGTAACATAGAGAGTTACTTCAGCTGGCCAGGGTAGGGGACGGCATCACAAATGGGTGAATAGTGCAAACCTAGTGTTTGTACTAATATCCAGTTGAGTGTGCAATTTACTTGAGCAATGCTCCTGTAAGAGGTGATGGGCCCAAGTTACATTCAACCACTATTACACTCCCCTTTCCTATACCTCAGCTCGACTCTTTGCTGAAACACACAGCAGAGCAGGGCTGTTTTTAAGCATAAGCAGCACTGGAAAATTTGGGGCACCCCTGGGTCTTAGTGTCCACATTTCTGCCTCTTCCTATCCCTGTTCTGACCCTTCCTGCAGACTCCCACCACATCTGCAGCCTGGTGAGTCTTCCTCTGGACAGGATCTAGTACCTAAAAGAAAAAAAGCCTCCAGCCTGCCAGACCTACTAGCACAACACTGAAACAGTTAAAGAGCCCTTCAAGGGGTAATGAAGCCATTTAACAGGCATTTGCCATAGACTGTCTGGTTCTGAGTTTACTGACAAAACCAGTGGTGCGTTACTGTAGTATTTACTCAGAACATATTAGTCTACAGGACCTTAGTTTAAAATTTGCGTTAAAAATATTTCATTAGTGTGTTCTTGAAGATTATATAATCAGATCTCTCAAAAATCCTTGCATAGATTTTTAGATGCACAATCTGAGGATTCATCTTTAGCCTTAAATGCTTGAATCTTCAGACATACAGTTTTTTCAATAAATCCTTCAAAAGACCCACCTTATCTAAAATGCACGTGAGCCTGGGCTGCTGTTGGGCATAGGGGTACCAGTTTAACAATACTGCATAGAGCCCCATAAATCCTAAGGACGGCCCTGCACCAACGGTTCTGTTCTCCCAGCAATTTTTGCAAAAACTTGCACAAGTCTTCAAGAGTGATTGAATGCATGACCAGGAATGTAAGCGTTAGAAACTGCTTCTTGTCTGTTACTAAGAGACAGTATCATACAACTATTCACTGAAAATGATTTCATAGCATAAACCCTTTGCCAACAGTATGTGGAGTGCTTCTGAGATATTTCCAAAGCAAAAGCCATTAAGCAGTAAAGTTACCACTGCTTCTGCCTGTAGAGATGCCAACAACTCTGCTACTGGCTTTCAACATACAGGCATGTCATGAAAGTTTGGTTCATAATATTTGTATTACAATGAAACGGTTCGGCATAACATTTACATATCTGTACTTTGGTACACACATGTCAACCCATCCTTTCCCCTCTGATCTGCTTTCAGAGATGATTTCTCAGGTTACAGTGGAACTTACAATGTGGCATATCTCAGCGGGATTTCTTCAGAACCTGAAAAGATCCCAGCGTCTCACCCTCATTCAGTCACTTGTCAGCAAACCAAAGTCTAGTAGATCCTCTTTCCCTGGGTTAATAGCTGACTGGTTCTCCTCAGGTTCTGTTCTGTCAGTCTGTTGCCTGTATCCGGAGTGGTAACAGCCATTGGGATCAGTATAGAAAATATTCATTCCCTGAGCTCTCACTCTCTACTACATAGTAACTCCAGCACTTGTTATTCAGCTACGATGTGGATTTGCAGAAAGCGGATTTCAAAGTCATATGCATGAGTATTCATGGAAATGGAACTTCATTTCACACAGGAAAGTAATCTGTTGAAATCTCTCTCTCTCTCTCTGACAGTCTAGCTACAGTTTTTATAAAATACTTAGCCCCCGGGAATGGCATTGGGACAGACATGGAGCTGAGCTGCCATAATGTTCAACCCAGTTCTTGGGATGTTTGCTGTAGAGCTACATTGGTTAACTATTGGGAAGTTTATGTTATGGCTGTATTGGGTGAAACCTTCATGGCTCATCTTAGTTTAGTAGCAAGATGCTGGAAAACAAGCAAGAAGGGAAGCAACAGGTCAATAAAGCCATCGCTCAGTCAGCACTTCAGGGAGGTGGAGAGACAACACTGGAGCTACAAGTTGGGAAAAGCCTATTTCTGGGATCCAGCCACATCACACAGCTTGTTTTGGCAGCACTCAGAGGCTTTCCAGAAGTGGAAAAGCTGTGGATGGGAAGCTCTTCAGACTGACAGGCACAGACAGCACCAGGGAAGTCTGAAGGCCCTCGAACTACCTGGGTCCTCGTCAGAGTGGGAGGGTTTGGAGGTCAGAGACATGTACAGACTCTTCTTTGAAAACCCTCTTATTCTCTAATGTTACACATTATTTCTACTGTTCAGATTAAACAGTATTTTGGTTCAAGGAGGCTGACTGGTCACTTGTCTCACCACTGCTCACAGAATCCCAGAGGGAAAGAACCTCAGGTGCCAAACCCACTGCGAACTGCTGGGCAAGCACAATCGACCCACAGAGTGCAGTAGCCCAGGGCCCAGTCTGAGGGTGGGAGGATCGCGGGATTCCACCCCATGAGAGGCAGGGTCTTATGTCTGACATGTGCACTCAGAGACCAGAGAGGGGGCAGAGATCCCGGCAGCACTGTAGCTCTGCGGAGGACCCCTCAGCCAGTCAGGAAATTAACATACGCCCTATCAGACCCATTACTACAGACCACGGCAGCTCTGAATTCCTGTGTTCACAATCAAGCCAGAGAATAAAATAGCTGAAAATGCATTTTCTGATTAAATTTCCAGTATTAAATAAACCTGAGGCAATTTGTGAACTAGTCACTGATATTCTGTGGGGTCTCCTCTCACTCAGCCCCTGGCAGGATTGGACCCATAGCACTCTGCGCTTCTAGAAATGGTACCCCCTGATAAATCCTGACTCGGGGCATTGGGGATTTATAACTCTAAGCTCTCTTTGAAAGTCAGTTTTCCGTAAAGCTTGAATAACGCACTGTGGGGCCCAGGCAGATGTAGGGGAGGGGTTCCCAAGCTACCTAGCGCTGCCTGCCCTCCAGCCCCATCACTGAGTCACACCGACGGCCCAGCTGAGTCCTCTGCCGCTGCACAGAACATCTGCAAATGGAAACAGCTTTCAGCCTTTCCCCTTCACTTTGCATTTTAGAGATAGTGAAACCTGCCAATGTACCCAATTCCTGCTAGACGTGGAGCCGCTGACATGAGAAGGCTTCACTCTAAAGGACAAGGAGTCATCGGAGACACCATTCCTTACCATTAATGGACATAACCTCCATGAATTTATCCAGTTCTCTTTTAAACTCAGTTATAATCCTAGCCTTCACAACCTCCTCAGGCAAGGAGTTCCACAAGTTGACTGCGGAGCTGTGTGAAGAAGAACTTCCTATTTGTTTTAAACCTGTTGCCCATTAATTTCATTTGGTGGCCACCAGTTCTTATAGTTCTTATAGTTCTTATAACAGGCTCTGTTAACTTTCCCTTATCAGATGCTACAGGTGATACACTCTGACTCTCCAAGAATCCCTCCAAGGGAAGCTGAAGTGTTTCCCTGGACAAAGTAGACTGAATCCAGCGAGTCTGATCATCCTACAGGATTCATCCTCACAGGACCTGCATCATCTCCCCATGCAGGTGTTTGTAGATATTTGGCAAGTTACAAGCTAACCCAGAGAGTTACTTCAACTGGGCGGAGGAGGGGACGGCATTACAAATGGGTAAATAGTGCAAAAGCAACATTTGCATTAATATCCAGTTGAGTGTGCAAATTATTTGAGCAATGCTCCTGTAAGAGGTGATGGGTGTAAGTTAACACAATCACTACTACACACTCCTTTCCTATATCTTTGCTGAAACAGAGACCAGCGGTTCTGTTTTGTCAGGAACTTTTGGAAATACTTGCACAAATCTTCAAGAGTGATTGGATGCACAATCCAAAATGTAAGTGTTAGAAACAGCCTCTGATCTTTTACTAAGAGATAGTATCATACAACTATTCACTGAAAATGATTTCATAGCATAAACCCTTTGCAAACAGTATGTGAAATCTGATATACTTTCAAACGCAAAAGCCATTAAGCAGTAAAGTTACCACTGCTCCTTCCTGTAGAGATTTCAACAACTCTGCTGCTGACTTTCAGCATAAAATCATGTCATGAAAGTTTGGTTTGTAATAGCTGTATTACAATTAAAAGTTTTGGCATAACATTTGAACATCTGTTCTTTGGTACACACATGTCAACCCATTCTTTTCCCTCTGGTCTTCTTTCAGAGATGATTTCTCAGGTTACAGTGGGACTTAAAATGTAGCGTATCTCTTTTGGATTTCATCACAACCTGAAAACATCTCAGGGTCTCAGCCCTCATTCAGTCACTTGTCAGCAAACAAAATTTTAGTAGCTCCTCTGTCCCTGGGTTAATAGCTGACTGGTTCTCCTCAGGTTCTGTTCTGTCAGTCTGTAGCCTGTATCCGGAGTGGTAACAGGCATTGGGGTCAGTATAGAAAATATCCATTCCCCAAGCTCTCACTCTCTAGTACATAGTAACCTCAGCACCTGGCATTCAGGCACACTGAGGGTTTGCAGAAAGTGAATTTCAAGGTCAAATGCAACAAAGAGTCCTGTGGCACCTTATAGACTAACAGGATTCTTTTTGTTTTTTACAGAACCAAACTAACATGGCTACCCCTCTGATACTTGAAGGTCAAATGCATGAGTATTCATGGAAATGGAACTTCATTTCACACATGAAAGTCATCTCTCTCTCTCTCTCTTGCTCTCTCTCCCCCTCTGGGTGTCTACGTCCTCTATTCATAAAATCCATAGCACCCAGGAATGGTATTGGGACAGACATGAAGCTGAGCTGCCATAACGAATGTGTATGTTAAACCCAATTATGGGGATGTTTGCTGTATAACTATATTGGGTTAACATTTGGGAGCTTTATGTTATGGCTGTATTGGGTGAAACCAGTCAGAGTAATAGGAGGCTGTTAGAAAACACGCAGTAAGAAAAGCCATCTGTCAGTGAGCATTTCAAGAAGACTGAGGGACACTGGAGCTACAAGCTGGGAAAAACCTATTTCTGGGCTCCAGCCACGTTACACAGCTTTTTCGCCAATGATCGGAGTCTGTCCACAGGTGGTGTAGCTATTGGTGAGAAGCTCTTTGGACTGAAAGGCACAAACACCGCTAGAGATGTCTGAAAGCCCTCTTCCTGCCAGGGTCCCTGTCAGAGTGGGAGTATTTGAGGTCAGAGATGTGTATAGACTGTTGTTTGAAAACCCTCTTATTCTCCCATCTTAGGCTTTTATTCCTACTATTCATATTAACCGTATTTTGGGTCCAGAAGGCTGGGTGGTCACTGGTCTCACTACTAGTCACAGAATCCCAGAGGGAAGAACCGCAGGTGACGAACCCACTCGGACTTGATGGATAAGCACAATCGACCCACAGTGTGCTATAGCCCAGGGTCCAGTCTGAGGGTGGGAAGAAAATGGGATTCCACCCCATGAGAGGGAAAGTTAAGAGGCCTGACATCTGGCACTGGGAGACCAGAGATGGGGCAGAGATGCTGGCAATCCTGTAACTCGGAGTGGTATCAACAGGGCTGACATACTGGAGCTATCAGCTAGTCAGGAAATAGAAATATGCTCTATCGGATCTGTTACCACAGATCAATGCAGCTCTGAATTCCTGCCTTCACAATCGAGCCAGAGAATAAAACCTTTGAAAATTCATTTGCTGGTTAAATTCCCATGACCAAATAGTTCCCAAATTTGGGAACTAGTCACTGATATACAGTGGGGTCTCCTCTACCTAATCTCCTGGCAGTATCAGGTCCGGAACACAAGAAACCTCGAGAAATGGGACCCCTTGAGAAATCTTGACTCAGGGCATCAAGTTTCTAACACTCTGAGCTCGCTTTAAAAGTCACATTTCTGTGTAGCTTGAACATCCCACCGTGGAGCATGGGCAGATGTAGGGGAGGGGTTCCCAAGCTACCTAGCGCTGTCTGCCCTCCAGCCCATCATTGAGTCACCCCAACCGCCCAGCTGAGTCCTCCGCCACTGCACAGAACATCTGCAAATGGAAACAGATCGCAGACTTTCCCCTTCACTGCACATTTTAAAGTTAGTGAAACCTGCCAACATACCCAGTTCCTGCTAGAAGGGAAGCCACTGACACCAGAGGTCTTCACCATAAAGGACAAGGAGTCATTGCAGAGGTTGCACAGGCAGCAGGCAGTATCTGTTCAGACAGGGAGGCAACTGTCTTTATGAAGCCTGTCTGCACATTCCCTTGGGGGCCACTTGGCCATCAGGGGACCTCAGCTGCTTGGCATAATGTGCACTAACTTTAACCCCAACACGGCCAAGGCAAACTGCAGGAGGCCAAATCACAGGGGATGTGTGGTGATCCTACCTCATTGGACTGCAGCCCAGCTCTCCTGCAGGCTCTATTACTGGAGTCTGGGATCGTCATCACTATTTCAATGGTTCTGATTAGTCACATGGCTACCTCGGGGGCATCCAAGTGGTAACGCTGATGCTGTCCCAGCTGTGATCTTGCTGAAATAAAAAAAAAGATAATAATAATATAGGTCCAGATTATTCCCCAACAGCCCCATTTCCTGCATTACAAAGCCCGGGTGCAGGCCAGGGAAGGGAGATTCCACAAGGCTCTGTTGTACAGGGTGGAGAGGCCTGCACAGAGACTGAAGGCTGTTTATACAAGTGGATGGACACAATACGCCAGCCATATGCTGGTGAGGAGGTTTCGACCTTTCCATACCCAGAGTGCAGCCATAGACTCCGTCAGTTCAACATTCATTTACATTATGAGGAAGAGGCAGATGAAAAGCTTCCAATTTCTCTTGGGCATCCAGGCAGCTGCAGCTGGGCAGAATCACGGCAACCGAGCTGTCAGCGAAAAATGATCCATTGTCTATGAAAACTCACCCCAAAAAATGGATGAAAAGGAAACATTTCAATTTGGGTCAACATTTTTGATGGGGTGGGGGGAATCTCTCTGTTTTCCAGCACAGCTCTAGCTCAAACTATGAGCTTCTTTCCCTCATGCGACAGAACCACTCCCCTAAGTGGCAGCTCCAGCCTTCCCATCAGCCTCCCACACTGAGCCTGCCCTGGACATCTGGCAGGGTGTCTATGCCATCTCTGTAGCAGAGGGAAGCCTTGGAAAAGGCTTGTCTACAGCATCCCATCCATCAGGGGAATAATTTAAGCACCTAAAAATGGCCATATTGGAATTATGGTCCATCTAGCCCAGTGTCCTGTCTTCTGACAGGGGGCAGCGCAGATACTTCAGTGGGAATGAACAAAACAGGGCAATTATCGAGTGATACATCCCCTGTTGTCTGCTCCCAGCTTCTGGCAATACAAAATTTAGAGACACCCGGAGAATGGAGCTGCATTCAAAACCATCTTGTCTAATACCTATTGAAGGACCTCTCCTCATCAACTTATCTGATTTTTTTGGACCAGCTATACTTTTGACCTTCACAACATCCCTTGGCAATGAGTTCCAGAGGTTGTCTGAGTGTTGTGTGAAAAAACACTTCCTATAATTTGTGTTAAATCTGCTGCCTTTAACTTCATTTTGTGACCCGTGGTTCTTGTGAAGGGGTAAATAGCACTTCCTTATTCACTTCCTCCACACCACTCATGGTTTTGTAGACCTCCATCATATCGCCCCTTAGTCATCTTTTCCAAGCTGAAATGTCTCAGTTTTATTAACCTCTCCTTATATGGCAGCCGTTCCATACCCCTAATAATTTTTGTGGCCGTTTTCTGAACTTTTTCCAGAGTACACAGTAATCAAGATGTGGGCCTACCTTGGATTTACATAGAGGCAACATGATGTTTCCTTCTTACTCTCTATCCCTTTCTTAATGATTCCCAACATTCTGTTCGCCTTTTTGACTGCTGCAACACATTGAGTGGATGTTTTCAGAGAACTATCATCAGTGACTCCAAGATCTCTTTCTTGAATGGTACCAACTAATTTAAATCCCATCATTTTCTATGTATAGTTGGGATTAAGTTTTCCAATGTGCATTTCTTTTCACTTATCAACACTGAATTTCATCTGCCATTTTCTTGCCCCGTCACCCAGTTTTGTGATATCTCTTTGTAACTCTTCGTAATCTGCTTTGGACTTAAGTATACTGAGTAGTTTTGTCTCATCAGCAAATATTGCCACCTCACGGTTTACCTATTTTTCCAGATCATTTATTAATATGTTGAACAGCACTGATCCCAGTACACATCTCTGTGGGACAACACTACTTACCTCTCTCGCTTCTAAAAACTGTAAAAGCAACAAAGAGTCTTGTGGCACCTTATAGACTAACAGATGTTTTGGAGCATGAGCTTTCGTGGGTGAATACATGCATCCGACGAAGTGGGTATTCACCCACAAAAGCTCATGCTCCAAAATGTCTGTTAGTCTATAAGGTGCCACAAGACTCTTTGCTCCTTTCACAGATCCAGACTAACACGGCTACCCCTCTGATTCTAAAAACTGATCATTTATTCCTACCCTTTGTTTCTTATCTTTTAACCAGTTACCAATCCTTCTTATCCCATGATTGCTTACTTTGCTTAAGAGCCTTTGGTTAGGGACCTTGTCAAAAGCTTTCTGAAAGTTCAGATAAACTATATCCAATGGATCACCCTTGCCCACGTTTATTGGCCCCCAAAGGAATTCTAATATATTGGTGATTCATGATTTCCCTTTGGCAAGCGATGTTGAATCATGCCCAAAAAAGTGTGTTCATCTATGTATCTGAAAACTTTGTTCTTTACTATAGTTTTAACCAATTTGCCTGGTATTGAAGTTTGGCTTACTGGCCTGTATTGCCAGGATCACAACTAAAGCCTTTTTTAAAAAATCAGCATCTCATTAGCTATCTGCCAGTCATCTGACAAAGAGGCTGATTTCAGTGATAATTTACATATCACAGTTAGTAGCTCTGCAATTTCACATTTGAGTTTCTTCAGAAATCTTGGGTGATACCATCTGGACCTAGTGACTTTTTACTTTATAATTTATCTATTTGTTCCTAAACCTCCTCTACTGACACCTGAATGTGGGAGAGTTCTTCAGATCTGTCACCTAAAAAGAATGGCTCAGGTGTGGGAATCTCCCTCACATCCTCTGCAGTGAGGATCAATGCAAAGAATTCATTTAGCTTCTGTGCAACAGCCTCATTTTCCTTGAGTGCTGCTTTAGCTCCTCAGTCGTCAGTGCCCCACTGATTGTTTGCAGGCTTCCTGCTTCTGATGTACTTTGAAAAATAATTGCTTTTATTTTTTGTGACTTTTGCTAGTTGCCCTTTAGATCTCTTCAACTAGGTACGCAGTATCGCCCAGCGCGGTTCAACAAGTATGAGTCACCCCCCACAAAGAAAGCAATGAGATTGGATTAAAATAATGAGATTTAAAAATACACTAATGTGGGGTTTGTTTTCATGTGCCTTTGGTTTCTGAGCCTTTGTGGTGCATGTGGTACAGAGATTCTAGCTTTTCTGAAAGTCACTTTTTAAAATAAACTCTTTTAAGAAAATGAAAACCTGAGATTCCTCCGCAGTCTCTGGATCCCAGAAGTTGGGGCTTTAAGAAAGACAGGAAATAGTGCGAATCTCCCAATAAAATCTCAGGAGCTGGTGCTGCTGGCTGTCTCTCAAGCTGAGCACCCACAAACGAAGGCATTGAGGGTTACTTAGTGGGCGTTTCTGGTCACACAGTCCATCAGTGGCGGAGACGCTGTGTCCCTCTGCATTGGGGTACAGAGCCCTGGGTTGTAAGGACCAAGGTTACCCACAGACAACCGGACATAACAGTGATGGGTGCGAAGATGCACTGGGTACCTGATGAACGGCTCAGGAGGTCTCCTCTTTTCTCAGATATGAGGCATGCACACACTGGGTAAGCAGGGCTATGCATATTCTTAATAGAAAGGGGCTTGTCCCAAGCCCAGCTTCAAATGGCTGCTGCTAACTCTCTTGGACCCAAACAACCCCCACCCAGATCCAGCTATCCCCAAACTTGTTAATGATGGAAATTTGGATGCAGGGTGTGAGGTCTATCTCCAGTGCTAGAGTGGCTCTCACTGCTCATGGAGTGGGTGGAGGGTCAGGATCAGACTCAGAGGCAGCCCAGCAGGGCTCTGTTCAGCCAGGCAACGATCTCCAGATCCTTTGCTCTCCGAAGGCACGTCCCAATTCCCCCTCTTGGTGCTGAGCTGCAGGAGGGGCCCAGAACTCCCTCATCAAAGGGGGCTGTGCCAATGACAGGCCTCATCACCAAGGGGTGTTGGGAAGAGTTCAGGTTCTCCACCCTGTGCCCCAAATCGTCCTTATGAGGCACACAGAGCTGAAATTTTGCTTGGTCTACACTAGGAGGTTATGTCGAATTTAGCAGCGTTAAATCTCTGACATGCATCAAACCAAACACACTGCTTCAGGTAGAATAAGCAAACAGATTTATTAACTACAAAAGATAGATTTTAAGTGATTATAAGTCAAAACACAAGAAGTCAGATTTGGTCAGATGAAATAAAAGCAAAACACGTTCTAAGCTGATTTTAACACTTTGAATGTCCTTACAAACTTAGAGGCTTCTCACCGCAGGCTGGCTGGTTGCTCCTCAGCCAGGCTCTCCCCTTTGTTCCTGTGAAGCTGGGCTGGGTTTGTCCCATCCATGCCCTGATGAGGTGTGAACTGCCCCTCTGCTCTTGGGGATTGTTTTTCTGGGCTTGCTTTAATCCATGATGATACATTTTCATCTTCATAACTATATACATGAAATTACAACCTATAACATTATTATAACATTACTGTAACAACAGTTACCATAACATCACTATAACAGCAATGCTCTGTGCATCAAGAGCCTTCTGAAGACACTTTACATGACAAGCTTTGCACTGGATACAACACAATCATACTATAAGGATGAACATGGAGGTGCAGGGGGGTCCCCTGAGGCACAGAGTGTCACAACCTTCACTTGATGAACAGCCGGATTATCCTTGAACGAAGGTGTTTGCTTTTCACGCTGTACACTATTGGGTTCATCAGAGGCGGGACCAGCAGGTAGACATAGCCCAGGAGAATCTGAAGGAAGTGAGAAGAGCTGTTCCCAAATCTATGTATCACAGACAAGCCGATCTCTGGTATGTAGAAGAGCAGGACGGCGCAGAGATGGGAGATGCAGGTGTTCAGAGCCTTGAGTCTCTCCGCATGGGATGCGACACTCAGCACAGTTTTGAGAATCATCACATAAGAGAGAAAGATGAGCAATGAGTCCAAACCCACCATTAAGAGTTTAATAGACAAGCCATAGATGCTGTTGACTGTGATGTCTGAACAAGCCATCTTCATGACCTCCTGGTGCAGGCAGTAGGAATGGGAGAGGACATTGGATCGACAGTATCGGAACCGTTTCAGGAGAAATGGAAATGGGATGTGAAGGGCCACTGATCTTAGCACAAAGAAAAGTCCCATTCTGGCTATTCTCGGTGGGGTTAAAATGGAAGCATATCTCAGTGGGTTAGAGATCGCGACAAAGCGGTCAAAGGCCATCAACAAGAGAATAGAGGATTCAGTGTATGAAAGCGAGTGGATGAAGAACAGCTGGGCAAAACAGGCATCATGGCTGATCTCTCTAGAGTTAAATAATAATAGCCGCAATGTCGTCGGCATGGTGGATATCAATAAGCCAAGGTCTGTGACGGCCAACATGGAAAGGAAGATGTACATGGGCTCATGGAGGCTTGGATCTGTTTTTATCATGAACAGAATGACTGAATTTCCTACTATCGAAATGACATACATGAAGCAGAAGGGGACAGAAATCCAGAGATGGATGTCTTCCTGCCCGGGTGTCCCGGTGAGAAGGAACACTGCAGAGTTGAATTTGGTGTCATTGACAGCTGACATAATGTACTGGGCATGTCTGAGGAGATTTGAACTTTCCTTCCTGAAAGGAAAAAGAACAGGATACTACATGATATTTAGTGAGACATCATTCTGCCCTCAGTGCAAGTCTAGAGACTCCCAGGAGCTCAAGGAAGATAAGCAAAACCAAAGTCTCGGGTTTAAGAACATAAGAATGGTCATATTGGGTCAGACGAAAGGTCCATCCAGCCCAGTATCCTGTCTCCTGACAGTGGCCAAAGCCAGGTGCCCCAGAGGGAGTGAACCTAACAGGTAATCATCAAGTGATCTCTCTCCTGCCATCCATCTCCACCCTCTGACAAACAGACGCTAGGGACACCATTCCTTACCCATCCTGGCTAATGGCCATTAATGGACATAACCTCCATGAATTTATCCAGTTCTCTTTTAAACTCAGTTATAATCCTAGCCTTCACAACCTCCTCAGGCAAGGAGTTCCACAAGTTGACTGCGGAGCTGTGTGAAGAAGAACTTCCTATTTGTTTTAAACCTGTTGCCCATTAATTTCATTTGGTGGCCCCCAGTTCTTATAGTATGGGAAAAGTAAATAATTTTTCCATATTCACTTTCTCCACATCACTCATGATTTTATATACCTTTATCATATCCCTCCTTAGTCTCCTCTTTTCCAAGTTGAAAAGTCCTAGCCTCTTTAATCTCTCCTCATATGGGACCCAATCCAAACCTCTAATCATTTTAGTTGCCCTTCTCTGAACCTTTTCTAATGCCAGTATATCTTTTTTGAGATGAGGGGACAACATCTGTATACAATATTCAAGATGTGGGTGTACCATGGATTAATATAAGGGCAATAAGACATTCTCCATCTTATTTTCTATCCCCCTTTTAATGATTCCTAACTATCCACGATGACTCCAAGTTCTCTTTCCTGATTAGTTGTCGCTAAATTAGCCCCCATCATATTGTATGTATAGTTGGGGTTATTTTTCCCAATGTGTATTGCTTTACATTTAGCCACGTTAAATTCCATTTGCCATTTTGTTGCCCAATCACTTCGTTTTGTGAGATCTTTTTGAAGTTCTTCACTGTCTGCTTTGGTCTTAACTATCTTGAATAGTTTAGTATCTTCTGCAAACTTTTCCACCTCACTGTTTACCCCTTTCTCCAGATCATTTATGAGTAAGTTGAATAGGATTGGTCCTAGGACTGACCCCTGGGGAACATCACTAGGTACCCTTCTCCATTCTGATTAATTACCATTTATTCCTATCCTTTGTTTCCGGTCTTTTAACCAGTTCTCAGTCCATGAAAGGTTTGTCCCTCTTATCCCATAACAACTTACTTTACGTAAGAGCCTTTGGTGAGGGACCTTGTAAAAGGCTTTCTGGAAATCTAAGTACACTATGTCCACTGCATCCCTCTTGTCCACGTGTTTTGTTGACCCCTTCAAAGAACTCTAATAGATTAGTAAGACACGATTTCCCTTTACAGAAACCATGTTGACTTTTGCCCAACAATTTATGTTTTTATATGTGTCACCATCAATAGGAAGACACGCACTGCCAGACTGGATCAGACTTGTAGCCATTCAGCCCAGTATTCAGTGGCAAGTTCCAGATGCTTCAGAGGAAGGTGGAAGAAGCCCTGCAATAGGCAGCTATGAGATAACCTGCTCCTAGGGAAAGTTTTTCCCTACCACCCACTAGTTAGACCTATTTTGTGGTGTAAATCAGGAAGATTTAGAGCCCTTCCAAGACTTTTTAAAACAATCCTCACTACTGTAATTGGATTTTCTGATTAGCCATATACACATCAAGTCCCTCTTTGAATCCTGCTAAACTCTTGCACCCCTTGATATCTCGTGGCTGGGAGTTCCACGGGCTACTTGAGCACTGTGTGATTTTACAATTGTGACATTCCCACAGACACCATTTCTGGCCCTCCACTTCTGGGTATGGCCCATTGTATCATGACATGAGTCTAAACCCGTGGTCAATTTATGGTGAAAACGATCTTTGTATCTATGCGTCTTGGATTGAAGCTATTTATAAATGTTTCATATATATATATAATTTTCTCCAGTCCTGTGAGTTCAAATTATACCACTGCCTTTTTACAGTACATGAGATAAATTCTGCCATTTTCTCAATTCAATAATATTGACTTTAACCCCGACACTCCAGATCTGCATGTGCAAATTCAGTCAGAACCAGGCTCTGTTTACTTTCCCTTATCAGATGCTACCAGTGATACACTCTGACTCCCCAAGAATCCCTCCAAGGGAAGCTGAAGTGTTTCCCTGGACAAAGTAGACTGAATCCAGTGAGTCTGATCATCCTACAGGCTTCATCCTCACAGGACCTGCATCATCTCCCCATGCAGGTGTTTGTAGATTTTTGGCAAGTTACAAGCTAACTCAGAGAGTTACTTCAACTGGGCGGAGGAGGGGATGGCATCACAAATGGGTAAATAGTGCAAAAGCTACATTTGCATTAATATCCAGTTGAGTGTGCAAATTATTTGAGCAATGCTCCTGTAAGAGGTGATGGGTGTGAGTTAACACAAACACTACTACACACTCCTTTCCTATATCTTTGCTGAAACAGAGACCAGCGGTTCTGTTTTGTCAGGAATTTTTGGAAATACTTGCACAAGTCTTCAAGAGTGTTAGAAATAGCCTTTGATCTGTTACTAAGAGATAGTATCATACAACTATTCACTGAAAATGATTTCATAGCATATACCCTTTGCAAACAGTATGTGAAGTATGTGTCATCTGATATACTTTCAAACGCAAAAGCCATTAACCAGTAAAGTTACCATGGCTCCTTCCTGTAGAGATTTCAACAACTCTGCTGCTGACTTTCAACATAAAATCATGTCATGAAAGTTTAGTTTGTAATATCTGTATTACAATTAAAAGTTTCAGCATAAAATTTACACATCTGTTCTTTGGTACACACATGTCAACCCATTCTTTCCCCTCTGGTCTTCTTTCAGAGATGATTTCTCAGATTACAGTGGGACCTAAAATGTAGCGTACCTCTTTTGGATTTCATCACAACCTGAAAACATCTCAGGGTCTCAGCCCTCATTCAGTCACTTGTTAGCAAACAAAATTTTAGTAGCTCCTCTGTCCCTGGGTTAATAGCTGACTGGTTCTCCTCAGGTTCTGTTCTGTCAGTCTGTAGCCTGTATCTGGAGCCGTAACAGGCATTGGGGTCTGTATAGAAAATATCCATTCCCCGAGCTCTCACTCTCTAGTACATAGTAACCTCAGCACCTGTCATTCAGGCATGCTGAGGGTTTGCAGAAAGTGAATTTCAAGGTCAAATGCAACAAAGAGTCCTGTGGCACCTAATAGACTAACAGGATTCTTTTTGCTTTTTACAGAACCAAACTAACATGGCTACCCCTCTGATACTTGAAGGTCAAATGAATGAGTATTCATGGAAATGGAACTTCATTTCACACATGAAAGTCATCTCTCTCTCTCTCTCCCCCCCTGAGTGTCTACGTCCTCTATTCATAAAATCCATAGCACCCAGGAATGGTACTGGGACAGACATGAAGCTGAGCTGCCATAATGAATGTGTCTGTTAAACCCAATTCTGGGGATGTTTGCTGTATAACTATATTGGGTTAACCTTTGGGAGCTTTATGTTATGGCTGTATTGGGTGAAACCAGTCAGAGTAATAGGAGGCTGTTAGAAAACACGCAGTAAGAAAAGCCATCTGTCAGTGAGCATTTCAAGAAGACTGAGGGACACTGGAGCTACAAGCTGGGAAAAACCTATTTCTGGGCTCCAGCCACGTTACACAGCTTTTTCGCCAATGATCGGAGTCTGTCCACAGGTGGTGTAGCTATTGGTGAGAAGCTCTTTGGACTGACAGGCACAAACACCGCTGGAGATGTCTGAAAGCCCTCTTCCTGCCAGGGTCCCTGTCAGAGTGAGAGGATTTGGGGTCAGAGACATGTACAGACTGTTGTTTGAAAACCCTCTTATTCTCCCATCTTAGGCTTTTATTCCTACTATTCATATTAAACCGTATTTTGGGTCCAGAAGGCTGGGTGGTCACTCCTCTCACTACTAGTCATAGAATCCCAGAGGGAAGAACCGCAGGTGACGAACCCACTCGGACTTGATGGATAAGCACAGTCGACCCACAGTGTGCTGTAGCCCAGGGTCCAGTCTGAGGGTGGGAGGAAAATGGGATTCCACCCCATGAGAGGGAAAGTTAAGAGGCCTGACATCTGGCACTGGGAGACCAGAGATGGGGCAGAGATGCTGGCAACACTGTAACTCGGAGTGGTATCAACAGGGCTGACATGCTGGAGCCCATAGCTAGTCAGGAAATAGAAATATGCTCTATCGGACCTGTTACCACAGAGCAATCAGCTCTGAATTCCTGCCTTCACAATCGAGCCAGAGAATACAACCTTTGAAAATGCATTTGCTGGTTAAATTCCCATGACCAAATAAACCTGAGGTAATTTGGGAACTAGTCATTGATATTCTGTGGGGTCTGCTCTACCTAATCCCCTGGCAGTATCGGGCCGGGAACACAAGGAACCTCGAGAAATGGGACCCCTTGAGAAATCCTGACTCAGGGCATCAAGTTTCTAACACTCTGAGCTCGCTTTGAAAGTCACATTTCTGTGTAGCTTGAACATCCCACCGTGGAGCATGGGCAGATGTAGGGGAGGGGTTCCCAAGCTACCTAGTGCTGTCTGCCCTCCATTCCATCATTGAGTCACCCCAACCGCCCAGCTGAGTCCTCCGCCACTGCACAGAACATCTGCAAATGGAAACAGATCGCAGACTTTCCCCTTCACTGCACATTTTAAAGTTAGTGAAACCTGCCAACATACCCAATTCCTGCTAGAAGGGGAGCCGCTGACACCAGAGGTCTTCACCATAAAGGACAAGGAGTCATTGCAGAGGTTGCACAGGCAGCAGGCAGTATCTGTTTGGATCGGGAGGCAACTGTCTTTATGAAGCATGTTCACACATTCCCTTGGGGGCCACTTGGCCATCAGGGAACCTCAGCTGCTTGGCTTAGTTTGCACCAGCTGTAACCCCTGTCACAGCCAATGGCAAACTGCAGGAGGGCAGATCACAGGGGATGTGGTGATGCTGCCCAACCAGACTGCAGTGCCAGCTCTACTCCTGCAATCCAGGCTCATCATCATTGTTCTTATGGTTCCGATTAATCACATGGCTCCCTTGGGGAAGGCCGAGTGGTAATGATGATGCTGTCACCATTGTGATCTTGCTGAAATAAAATGAATAATAAAGAATAATAGTTCATAATATTGGACCATATTTCTGCCCGGCAGCCCTATTTCCTGCATTAGAAACCCAGGGTGCAGCTGGGGAAGCGACATTCCACAAGGCTCCCTGCATGGGAATTTCCCTCAGATCGTTCCGGGTGAGAGGTCCCTTCCCTTCTCCCTGAGGAATGAAAAGGGGGACCCAGAATCCCTGAATCCCCAAAGTTATGCACAGATCTCAGTGATCCACTGGTAGCTAGACCCACCTACCCACAATCTCTGGGCCTCCACAACTGCTCTAAGACCCTCTCCATCTCTCTGCTAGCACAAGTTCATCAGAGATGTGCTACCAGGGCCTGTCACAGCAGCCACTGCCCACAGGATCTGCTGAAGGGGCCTTGTGCAGGATGGAGGAGGCTGCACAGAGATGAAAGGGCTGGTTAGAGTAGCTGATGGGCACAATACCTCAGCCATAGACTGGTCAGGAGGTTTTGACCTTTCCATACCCACTGTGCAGCCAGAGACTCTGTCAATACCACCTTCATTTGTTTCGAGGAAGAGGCAGATGAAAAGCCTCCAATTTCTCCTAGGGATTCAGGCAGCTGCAACTGGGCAGCACCATGGCAGCTGAAATTTCAGAGAAAAATGATCCAGTTGCTGAGCAGCATCATTGGGTCAAAATTGTGTGGGGGAGATGAGGGGCGCTCTGTTTTCCAACACAATTGTAGCTCAAACCATGAAACTCTGTCTCTAGTGCTACAGGATCACACCTCTAGATGGCAGCACAAGCCCCCCATTCACCTTCCACACTGAGCACCTCTTAGGGTGACCATATTTGCCAAATTGAAAACAGGAGACACACAGTTTCTCGCCCTAGTCTCCCCGCCTCTGTGCGAAGCCGTCGCCCGTCACTGGAACCCAGTAGGGGCCCCCTCAAGTTTCAGGAAGTTGTCACCTGTGGCTGCAACACTGTGTCCTCCCTCCCAGCTCTGCCTCACCCCCGGCTTGGGGCTGGCATCTCCACTCGCCTGCCCCGAACGTTCCTCCGCTCCCCACTTCCCCACTGTTATGATAGAAGTGGGCGTTTGTCCTGTTTGCTGTTGCCAGCTGATCAGGTCTGCAAGAGCAAACAGGACAAATGCCTCCTTTTGAAAAAACAAAAAAAAGTCAAGTCGGCTTAGACCCTGCTTATAAAGGGGATTGTCCGAGCCAAAATGGGACGTATGGTCACCTTATCACAGAAGTCTGCTAGGGTGGCTAGCTGAGCGCTATAACAGAGGGAACTCCTGGAAAGTGTTTGGTCCATCTAGCCCAGTGCCCTGTCTTCTGACTGTGGCCAGTTCAGGTACTTCAGAGGGAAAGAACAGAAGGGGGCAATTATTGAGTGATCCATCCTCCCTCGTCTACTCCCAACTTCCGACACTCAGAGACTTAGACGCACCCGGAGCATGGGGTTGAGTCCCTGACCATCTTGTCTTATAGCCACGAATGAACCTCTCCTCCATGAAATTACCTAGGTCTTTTTTTGGACTCAGTCATACTTTTGGCCTTCGCAACATCCCCTGGCAATGAGTCCCTCAGGCTGACTTTGCATTGTGCATTGTGTGAAGAAACGCGGCCTTTGTTCGTTTTAAACCTGATGCATATTAACTTCACGGGTGACCCCTGGTTGCTGTGTTATCTATTTTTTAGACCTCTATCATATTGCCACTTAATCATCTCTTGTCCAAGCTGAAAAGTCCCAGTATTTGTAATCTCTCATCCAATGGAAGCTGTTCCATACCCCTAAACATTTTTGTCACCCTTCTCTGTACTTTTTCTAATTCTAATGTATCTTTTTGGAGATGGGGCAACCAGACCTGCATGCAGTATTCAAGGTGTGGGCGTACCATGCATTTATATAGAGGCATCTATTTCGGTCTCATTATCTATCCCTTTCCTAATTGTATCCAAACTGGGCAGTGGATGGAGCCCCCTTTTTGGGAGACTAGCCTGCCAGACTCTTTCCTTCTGCCCGAGGCCCCCCCCCCCACTAGAGTGATGAGCCCCCTGGAGAAGCCCAGAGCCCCCACAGCCCCTGTGGCTAGAGCCCTGAGCGTGGTTGGAGGAGCCCCGGGCTGGCTGGAGCCACCCCAGCCACGCTGCACCTCCTCTCGTGAGACCCCGAGCCACCCTGGGGAAAAGCTTGTCTCTTCCCAAAGAATCTGAGCTTTTTATATTTGCGTTGCAGGTTCCAGGGCAGCTGAGGAAGCTGTTGGGACATTGCCTCCCATATTCATCACAGTGGTATTATCATGACACCGTTATAATAGATCTTGTACAAACATGTCTTGTGAGGGGTCTATGGAAAAGTTTCAGAGCGGAAGCCGTGTTAGTCTGTATCAGCAAAAACAACGATCAGTCCTTGTGGCACTTTAGAGACTAACACATTGATTTGGTGTAGTTTCCTTGGGGGCAACAGTTTTAGGAAGAAATCACTGGAGACACGGAGAGCTGTAAACCTTGAAGCAGCCTTTTTATTGCCACACACAGAACTAAAGAACAGCCAGACCGAACTGGCTGGGCCATCCCCTAATAATCTAAGGCGGTTGCCATAGCAACACAAAATTCTATTACCATGACAACCAAATACACAACATTTGGGCATAAGCTTTTGTGGGCTAAAACCCACTTCATCTAATGCATGGAGTGGAACATACATTAGGGAGGTATAAATACACAGCATACAAAAGGTGGGCATTGCCTTACCAAGTGGTGGGGGGTCAATGCTAATGAGCAAATTCAATTAAGGTTGAAATCTCAACAGTTGACAAGAAGGAGAGGAAATCACTTTTGTAGTGTTAATGAGGCCAATGTAAACTAGGTGGCTCATTTGAAACAGTGGACAAGAAAGGGTGAGTATTTAGGAAGGGGAAATTAGTTTTTGTAAAAACAACTAGCAGTACTTGTGGCACCTTTGAGTCTAACACATTGATTTAGTTTCTGTAGTGACCCATCCACTCCCCCTCTATTCAGACCTAATTTGATGGTGCCCAGTTTGCAAATAATTCCAGTTTTGCAGTTTCTCGTTGGAGTCTGTTTTTGAAGTTTTTTTGTTGAAGAACTGCCACTTTTAAGTCTGTTATTGAGTGACCAGGGAGACTGAAGTGTTCTCCTACTGATTTTTGAATGTTATAATTCCTGATGTCAGATTTGTGCCCATTTATTCTTTTGCATAGAGACTGTCCGATTTGGCCAATGTACATGGCAGAGGGGCATTGCTGGCACCTGATGGCATCTATCACATTGGTAGATGTGCAGGTGACCAAGCCCCTGATGGTGTGGCTGATGTGCTTAGGGCCTAATGATGGTGTCCCTTGAACACATATGCAGACATATTTGGCACCGGGGTTTGTTGCAGACTTTGGTTCCTGAGCTAGTGTTTTTGTTGTGTGGTGTGTCATTGCTTCAGGTGGGGGGGGTGTCTGTAAGTGAGGACTGGCCTGTCTCCCAAGGTCTGTGAGAGTGAGTGATCGTCCTTCAAGATAGGCAATGCGATATATGCAGGGCCGGCCCTGGCTTTTTTGCCACCGCAAGCAAAAAAAAAAAAGAGGGGGGGGAGGGGCCGCCAGAGCGGCAAAGCAGGGGATAAAACAAAACCACAGCGGGGCCAGAGCGGCAAAGTAGGGTCGGGGGGGACAAAAAAACGGCGCGGCTGGAATGGCAAAGGGGGGGGGAACTGCAGCACAGCCGGAGCAGCAAAGCAGGGAGAACACCCCCCCAAAACAACAACACAAAACCACGGTGCGGCTGGAGCGGTAAAAGGGGGGGGGGGAACAGGGCGCTGAAGCGGCAAAGCAGGGGAAGAAAATAAAATAAAAAGAAAACACGGCGCAGCCAGAGCAGCAAAGCAGGGTGGGAGGGAACAAAAAAAGGGCGCAGCTGGAATGGCAAAGCAGGGAAGAAAATAAAAACCCTGCAGCACAGCCGGAGTGGTAAAGCAGGTGGGGGAAAAACAAAAAACCCTGCACGGCTGGAGCGGCAAAGCAGGTGAAAAAAAACCAACCTGCGGCGCGGCTGGAGCGGCAAAGCGGGGGTGGGGGAACGGCACGGCCGGCAAAGCAGGGGAGAAGAAAACAAAAAAAACCCACAGGGCGGCCGGAGCCAGGGGACTCCCTGTGCTGCAGAGTGCGCGCCCGGTCTAATGGGGGAGGGGACGGAGCGGGGGGGAGAGAGAGACGGGGGGCAGCCAGGGCTTCAGGGGGGCGCTCACCCCGCGGCCCCGACCTCCGCACCGCCTGCCGGGAGGGCTCCGAGCTGCTCCAGTCCGTGGGGAGGGAAGGACGCAGGCTGCCCTGCCAAATTTGCTGCAGGGCGCTCCCCTCCTCCGCCCCCTACAGGGCGGCCAGGGCAGCAAACAAACAAACAAAACAAAACAAAAAAAAGCGTCAGTGCCGCCCTAGGATTGGGCAGAAGCCGCCTCCTAGAATCTGCCGCCCCAAGCACCAGTTTGCTCAGCTGGTGCCTGGAGCTGGCCCTGAGGAGGAGGGAATCTGGGCCTGCGTCTCTTGCCAGGTCTCCTGAGTGTCAGACTCTCTCACACACACAGCTCTGCTCTGCCTCAGAGGGGAGTGAGCTCATTGGGAGTGTTGTGTGCAGGGTGGGCGTCCGTGCCCTTTGAATAGCCCCTGTCCAGAGCTGTGGCAGCGCCAGTGGATCACTCAGCACCCAGAGCACTCAGGAAGGGATGATTAACCAGAAACGGGACAATGACCAGCCAGGTGTGATGGGAAACCGCATCCACATCCCTTCTCTTTATTGACTCTATAGGCAGGAATTCTGAGGTTAGAGAATCCACTGATACAGCTCTTTATGGGCCAAAATCCCACCAGTCCCCCAGCTCTCCACAAACACAGTCACTTTGTAAATGCTACTGCCTTCCTTCCACCAGTGCACTAGCCTCCCTCACCAACTCCTCTTCCATTGCTCCAGGCCTTAGATCCCGTCAGAACTTCTCCCTCCACAGTGGAGATCATTAGCCCATTCCCTCTTGGGCTAATGATCTCCACTGTGGATGTCAGGGTCCGGGATGGAATAGGAGGCATGTGTTTTTCATGGCCCGTGTCAACAGTGCTGGAATTGGGTGATGAACTCACTGTTCACTTAAGGAACACCCTGATTATCCTTGCACGAAGGTGTTTGCTTTTCACGCTGTACACGATTGGGTTCATTAAGGGTGGAACCAGCACATAGATGTAGCCCAGGAAAATCTGAAGCAAGTGAGAAGAGCTGTTCCCAAACCTGTGTATCACAGACAAGCCAATATGTGGTAAGTAGAAGAGCATGATGGCGCACAGGTGGGAGACACAGGTGCTCAGGGCCCTGAGGCACTCCACATGGGATGCTGCGACACTCAGCACAGTTTTGAGGATCATCACATAGGAGAAAAAGATAAGCAATGAGTCCAACCCCACCGTTAAGAGTTTAATAGACAAGCCATAGATGTTGTTGACTGTGATATCGGAACAAGCCATCTTCATGACCTCCTGGTGTAGGCAGTAGGAATGGGACAGGACATTGACTCGACAGTATCGGAACTGTTTCAGGAGAAAGGGGAGTGGGAATATTAGGACCACTGATCTTAGCACAACCACTAGTCCCATTTTAGCTATTCTTGGTGGGGTTAAGATGGAAGCATATCTTAGTGGGACAGAGATCGCAATGAAGCGGTCAAAGGCCATCAAAAAGAGAACGGAGGATTCAACGTATGAAAGAAAGTCGATGAAGAAGACCTGGGTGAAACAGGCATAGAGGCTGATCTCCCTAGAGTTAAATAATAATATCCCCAGTATTGTTGGTATGGTACATATCGATAAGCCAAGGTCTGTGATGACCAACATGGAAAGGAAAATGTACATGGGCTCATGGAGGGTTCGATCTGTTTTTATAATGAACAGAATAACTGAATTGCCTACAATCGAAATGACATATATTAGGCAGAATGGGACAGAGATCCAGAGATGGATGTCTTCCTGACCAGGTATCCCGGTGAGCAGGAACACTGCAGAGTTGAATTTGGTGTCATTGACAGCTGGCATAATGTACTGGGCAGCTCCAAGGTGTTTTGAATGTTCCTTCCTGAAAGGAAAAAGGACAGGAGACTATATGATATTCAATGAAACATCTTTCTGTTCTCAGTACAAGTCTAGAGGTTCCCAGGAGCTCAAGGAAGATTAGCAAAAACATAGTATTGGATTTACACCACTAACAGGAAGATAGGCATTGCCAGATTGGATTAGACCTGCAGTCCATCTAGCCCAGTATCCAGTGGCCAGTTCCAGATGCTGCAGAGGAAGGTGGAAGAAGCCCTGCAATAGGCAGCTGTGAGATAACCTGCTCCCAGGGAAAATTTCTCCCTGACATCCACAAGTTAGACCTATTTTGTGGTGTAAATCAGGAAGATTTAGAGCCCTCCCAAGACTTTTTAAAAACAATCCTCATTCCTGTAATTGGATTTCCTGGTTTCCCATATAAACATCCAGTCCCTCTTTGAATCCCACTAAACTCTTGGCTCCCTTGATACCTTGTGCCTGGGAGTTCCACAGCTCCCTTCAGCACTGTGTGATTTTGCAATCGTGACCTTCCCACAGACACCCATTCTGGCCTTCCACTTCTGAGTGTGACCCATTGTATGATGACATGAATCTAAACAAATGGCCGGATGAAAATGGTCTTTGCATCTGTGTGTCCTCGATTGAAGATATTTATAAATGTTTTTCATATATATATATATAATTTTCTCCACTCCTGACACTTCAAAATTATGCCACTGCCTCTTTGCAGTAATGAGATAAATTCCTATTGCCATTTTCTTAATTCTAGAATATTGACTGCAAGTGCGTCACTCCAGATCTACATGTGTAAATTCAGTCAGAACAGGGTTCAATTTACTTTCCCTTACCAGATGCTCCCGGTGATACACACTGACCCCAAGAATCCCTCCAAGGGAAGCTGAAGTGTTTCCCTGGCCAAAGGTGACTGAATCCAGAGATTTGATCATCCTACAGGCTTCTTTTTATCCTCACAGGACCTGCATCCTCTCCCCATGAGGCATTTTTAGATATTTGGGAAGTTACAAGCTAACACAGAGCGTTACTGCAGCTGGGCATATAAGGGGATCGTATTACAAATGGGAGAATAGTGAAAGCACTAGGTTTGCACTAATATCCAGTTGTGTGCAAATTACCTAAGCAATGCTACTGGAAGAGGTGATGAGTGTAAGTTACACAGAACCACTATTACACTCCGCTTTCCTGCACCTCAGCTCTACTCTTTGCTGAAACATAGCCCAGTAGTTCTGTTCTCTCTGGAATTTTTGGAAAGTCTTTCACAGATATTGCAGAGGGATTGTATTAATGACAGTTAATATAAGTGTTAGAAACAGCTTCTAGTCAGATATCAGGAGACAGTATCATACAATTGTTCACTGAACAAAGAGTTAATAGCACAAACCCATTGCAAACAGTATGTGGAGCACTTCTGAAATACTTTCTGAAGCAAAAGCCATTAAGCATTAAAGTTACCACTGCTCCTTCCTGCAGAGATTCTAACAACTCTGCTGCTGGCTTTCAATATACAGGCATGTCATGAAAGTTTGGTTTGTAATATTTGTATTACAATGAAAAATTTTGCCATAACATTTACACATCTGTGCTTAAGCACACACACATGTCAACCCATTTTTTCCCCTCTGATCTGCTTTCAGAGATGATTTCTCAGGTTAGAGTGGGACTTAAAATGTCGCTTCTGTCATCGGGATTTCTTCAGAACCTGAAAAGATCCCAGCATCTCACCCCTCAGTCAGTCACTTGTCAGCAAACAAAAGTCTAGTAGCTCCTCTGTCCCTGGGTTAATAGGTGACTGGTTCTCCTCAGGTTCTGTTCTGTCAGTCTGTAGCCTGTATCCGGAGTGGTAACAGGCATTGGGGTCAGTATAGAAAATATCCATTCCCTGAGCTCTCACTCTCTAGTACAGAGTAACCCCAGCACTTGCTTCGAGGATTTGCAGGAAGTGGATTTCAAAGTCAAATGCATGAATATTAATGGAAATGGAACTTCCTTTCACACAGGAAAGTCATCCATTGCTCTCTCTCTCTCTCTCTCTTTGAATGTCTCTGCCCTGTATTCATAAAATCCGTAGCACCCAGAAATGGCATTGGGGCAGACATGGAGCTGAGGTGCCATAATGAATGTGTCTGTTAAACCCAGTTCCTGGGATGTTTGCTGTAGAGCTACATTGGGTTAACAATTGGAATGTTTATGTTATGGCTGTACTGAATGAAACCTGCACGGCTCATCTTAGCTTAGTAGCAGGATTCTGGAAAACAAGCAAGAAGAGAAGAAACAGCTCAAGAAAAGCCATCGCTAAGTCAGCACTGAGATTTAACAGTCCGAGCTCGCTTTGAAAGTCAGATTTCTGTGTAGCTTGAATAACCCCTGAGGAGCATGGGCAGATGTAGGGGAGGGGTTCCCAAGCTACCTAGCACTGCCTGCCCTCCAGCCCCATCACTGAGTCACCCTGACAGCCCAGCTGAGTCCTCTGCCGCTGCACAGAACATCTGCAAATGGAAAGAACTTGCAGCCATTTCCCTTCTCTTTGCATTTTAAAGATAGTGGAACCTGCTAACATACCCAATTCCTGCTAGAAGGGGAGCCGCTGACACCAGAGATCTTCACCCTAAAGGACAAGGAGTCATCAAACAGGTAGCACGGGCAGCAGGCAGTGTCAGTTCAGATAGGGAGGGAACTGTCTTTATGAAGCATGTCTGCACATTCCCTTGGGGCCACTTGGCCATCAGGGAACTTCAGCTGCTTGGCTTAGTTGGCACCAGCTCTAAACGGCGTTGCAGCAAATGGCAAACTGGAGGAGGCCAAATCACAGCTAAAGGCTCTCCTCCTGGACTCCGGGCTTGTCATATCTGTTTGCATGGTTCCAATTAGTCACATGGCTACCGTGAGGGTGGCCAAGTGGTAACAATGATGCTTTCACAGCTGTGATTTTGCTAAAATAAAATAAAATAAAATAAAATAATAAATAATAGAATAATATAGGACCCATTTTCTATCTGGCAGCCCCCTTTTCTGCATCACCAACCCAGGGTGCAGGCCAGGGAAGGAGATGTACATGGACATTTCCCTTGGATAGTTCCAGGAGGGAAAGTCCCTTCTCTTCTCCCTGAGGAATGAAAAGGGATCCAGGATCCAAAGTTATGCACAGATCTCAGCGATTCACCGGTACCTAGGCCCACCCACCATCTCTGTAACTTCATAAGTGCTCTAAGACCCTCTCCAGCTCTCTGCTAGGACAGGTTCAGCAGAGATGTGCTACCAGGGTCTGTCACAGAAGCTATTGCCCGCAGGATCTGCTGAAGGGGGCATCGTGCAGGGACCTGCACAGAGATGGGAAGGCTGGTCAGAGAAGCTGAAGGGAACAATACCCCAGCCATAGACTGATCGGGAAATTTTGACCTTTACATACCATAGACTCCATCAGTGCCACCTTCATTATGTTATGAGGAAGCGGGAGATGAAAAGCCTCCTGTTTCTCTTGGAGATGCAGGCAGCTGCAGCTGGGCAGCATGATGTCAGCTGAGCTTTCAGAGAAAAATGATTCATTTTCTATGAAAAATCACCGCAAAAAATGGATGAAAAGGAAACATTTCAGTTTGCTCAGCATTTTTCATGGAGGGAAAATCTCTCTGTTTTCCAGCCCAGCCCTGGCTCAAACCATGAGCCTCTGTCCCTTATGCTACTGGACCACACCCCTAGTTGGCAGCACTAGCCTGCAATCAGCCTTCCACAGTGAGCAGCACCTGGACATCTGCTGGGATGGATACGCCAGTTCTATAAGAGAGGGAGCCCCTGGAAATGGCCTGTCAGCAGCAGCCCATCCATCAGTGGAACAATTAAAGTATATAATAACGGCCTTGTTGTGTTGGACAAATGGTTTGTCCTGCCCAGTGCAGATACTTCTGAGGGAATGAAGAGAACATGGAATTATCAAGGGATCCATCCCCTCCGTCTCCTCCATTTTGGCTAATTGATGGACCTTTCCTCCATGAACTTATGTTATTCTTTTTTGGATCAGTTATACCTTTGGTCTTCACAACATCCCTTGGCAATGAGTCCACAGGCTGACTGTGTGTTGTGTGATAAAGTACTTTCTTTTGTTCGTTTTAAACCTTCTGCCTATTAACTTAGTTAGGTCACCCCTGATTATTATGTAGGTGAAAATAGCACTTCCTTATTCATTTTCTCTACACCGCTCTATCATATCCCCACTTTGTCATCCCTTTTCCGAGATGAACAGTCCCAGTCTTTTTAATCTCTCTTCATCTGGAAGTTGCTCCGTGTCCGTAAACATTTTTGTTACCCTTTCTCTATACTTTTTCCAATTCACACACAGTATATATATATTTTGAAATGGGGGAATCAAAACAGCACACAGTATTCTGGATGTGGGTGTGCCATGGATTTATACAGAGGCAATATGATATTTTCTCTCTCCTTAACTATCCCTTTCCTAATGGTTCCCAACATGAATGGTGGGTGGAGCACCCCTTCGGGCAGGGAGGTCCCCTTGGCCCCACACCTTCTGCCAGAAGCTCTCTCCCACCACAGCTGGAGCGCTGAACATCCCCATCCTGGAGAACCCAATGCCTGCCCACCACCAATGTCTGTAGCCCTGATTTCCCCTCCTACACCTCGTGGATGGAGGAGCCTTGGGCTGGACAGAGAACCCCCCAGCTATGCTGCGCCTCCTCTCCTGAGACCCCAATCTGCCCCATGGGGAAAGTATGTCTCTTTCTGAAGAACCTGAACATTTTAAATGTGCCATGCATGTTCCAGAGCAGCTGAGGAAGCAGTTATGACACTGCCCCCAGTATTCAGCATAGTGGTATCATTATGATTATGATATCATTATAATGCATCTTGTACAAAATGTGTCTTGTGAGGTGCCTATGGAAATGTTATGATTTGCAAAATATAACACTATATTTATGCATGAATCATTTTTGTATCAGAAGTCATGAATATTGACTATGTATCTGTATTTCAAATGTAGCTACGCCTGGACAAAATGCTTCCTGTCAAGACAGCTGGTTGTGAGGGGCCTATTCAGAGTAATGGGACCTTAAGGTAAACAATTGGCCTGAGGAGCAGCTTATCCCCCCACGGGGTCACCCTTCCTGAGAATGCTCCAGACAGCCTATGGATAATGGCTGCTATGACTCAGCAGCGCATGCAAGGACATGTGATCAAACCACATGACACTAAACTCCATTTTGGTACCTGTATTTTTCCAATATATAACGTAGGGTGTGACATCATCTCTTGGCCTCACCCCTCAGACAAGAGAACTCCTGGAAACACCTGAGGAACAAAGACTGAACGGAGGGAAGTGCTGGTCCCAGCCTCAAGGGATTTCTAGCCTGCGTATGGAAACTTGGTGGACAGCTTGTTTCATCAGTCAGGGTGAGAAATTGGTAATTCACATCCAACCTATCTAGTATGTTAGGCTTAGTTTGTGTTTTTTGTTTATTTGCTCAGTAATCTACTTTGATCTGTGTACTATCACTTATAATTACTTAAAATCCATCTTTTTGTAGATTTTTTTATGTTTTATCTTTACCAGCATGTGTTGGGTACAGTGTCTGGGAAAATCTCAAGTCTATGTACAAAGGCTGTCGCATATCTTGCCCACATCAAGGAGAAAGTGACCTCTATTAATGAGCCTACGCTGTACAGACACCTGTGCAGTGCAAGGCAGTATAATTCTGGGTTTATATGCCAGTAAGGGTGCAAGGAGGGGGAGGTGGGATATTGGCTCTTGTCTCCTGCCGTTCTTTGAGTGGCTTAGGCAAAGCACTCAGGCAGCTCAGCTGGTTTTATGGCACTAACTGCTGTTGTGTTGGGTGATACCAAGGCTTGCAGAGGCTGGCTGTGTCACCAGCAGAGCAGTGTATGATTGGCCAGCCCAGCTGGAGGGTTGAGGGGCACAGCAGTTCCCACAGCTTCCAGACTGCACCGCGGGGGTGACAACTTGTCACAGTGGAAAGTGTTATAGAGCTTCCTGTGTTCATCAGTAATCTCCCTTGTCATA
Source organism: Mauremys reevesii (assembly GCF_016161935.1). NCBI lineage: Eukaryota > Metazoa > Chordata > Testudines > Geoemydidae > Mauremys > Mauremys reevesii. The sequence continues at coordinate 269,205 of NW_024100877.1, forward strand.
GGTTTTCTCCCCCACTTGGAGCTATTGGGTTCCAAGATGGGGACCTGCATGGACTCCTCTAAACTAAAATCCTAGTTAGATCTGGTTCTCGCTGCCACCAGTCAGTTTTAAGTGTCTGACACACTCCCTGTTCCCCCAAAAACTTCCCCTGGGGAACACAGATTCAAACCTGAATCTCAACACAAAGGGAAACAAACCATTTCCCTCCTCCCCTCTCCTAGTGCTTAGGAGAGATACCTGATTCAAACTCCTTGAATCAAACAAAGAGGGATTCACTTTTTCCCCCTCCCCTTCCCCTGAAAATCCAAACAAGGGAAGAAATCAATCAAGTTTTAAAAAGAAAAGATTTTATTAAAGAAAGACAAAAAAGCACACTCTCTCTGTATTACCAGGATGCAAAAATACAGGGTCTAACTTATAAAAACTGGAGAGACTTCCCCCTCCCTCCTCCTCAGAATAATCAGTAACAGCAACAGAAATAAAGAATTTCCTTCAGCAAACACACAACTGTAAATGTAGAAATCAAATTATAAGACTAATTCGCCTTTCTAATACTCACTATACTGGATAGTAGGAAATACTCCAGGAGAACTTGGAGACATGTCTGGCCTCTCTTAGATCCAAAGAGAGCACACAGAGCAAACAAGGAACACAGACAAAGGCTTCCCTCCACCGAGATTTGAAATTATCCTGTCCCTTGATTGGTCCTCTGGTCAGGTGTTCCTCAGGTTACTGAGCTTGTTAACCCTTTCCAGGGAAAAGAGACTTTAACCCTTAACTATCTGTTTATGACATCCCTGAACCTGGGAAGCTAAGTACCACATACTGCATCCTCGGCCACCTTGGAATCTGCATGGTGCATAATAATAAGCAAAAACTTCCCTGTGTAAATCCCGCAACTGGTGGCCAGCATCCATAGCTGCACCACTGGAGTCTTAGCCTGTCCTGGCCTATTACATCCTCCGACTATGGTTCTCAATATTCTGTTAGCTTTCTTTGACTGCTGCTGCACATTGAGCAGATGTTTTCAGAGACCATCCACAGTGACTCCAAGATCTTTTTCCTGAGTGGTAACAACTAATTTGGGAACATCCTTTTGTATGTAAAGTGGGGATTAAGTTTTCCAATGTGCATTACTTTGCAGTTATCAACACCGAAGTTCATCTGTCATTCACCCAGTCACTGAGTTTTGTGAGATGCTTTTGTAACTCTTTAAGGTCTGCTTTGAATTTAAGTATACTGATTAATTTTGTCTCATCTGCAAATTTTGCCACCTCACTGCTTACCCCTTTTTCCAGATCGTTTATGGATATGTGGAACAGAACTGACCCTCTGGGACACAACTATTTCCATTCTGATAACTGACCATTTATTCCAACCCTTTGTTTCCTACCTTTTAAGCAGTTACTGATCCAGGAGAGAATCTTTCTTCTTATCCCATGACTGCTTACTTTTCTTAACAGCCTTTGGTGAGGGACCTTGTCAGAGGCTTTCTGAAAGTCGAAGTACATTATATCCTCTGGATTACCCTTCACCACAATTTTGTTGACAAACTCAAAGAATTCTAAATGGTGAGGCATGATTTCCCTTTTTCAAAAGCCAGGATGACTTTCCCCAACAAATCATGTTCATGAATGTGTCTGATCATTCTGACCTTTACCATAGTTTCAACCAATTTGCCTCATATTGCAATTGGGATTAATGGCCTGTAATTTCTGAGATCACCTTTGGAGCCTTTTTTTAAAAATCAGCATCACATTCGCTATTTGCCAGTGTTCTGGGATAAAGCCTGATGTAAGTGATAGGTAATATACCACAGTTAGTAGTTCTTCAACATGAATTCCCTAAGATCTCTTGGGTGAATACAATCTGGACCTGGTGACTTTTACTGTTTAATTTATCAGTTTATTCTAAAATCTCTGTGATGGATTGTCACCCCCAGTGTACAATCAGGGAGCCAGTGGAACCGCTGAGATCCCTAACCCTTCAACTGAGCTGGCCTCTCTCACACTGCTCTGCCAGTGACACCGCCAGCCTCTCCAGGCCCTGTTATCACCCTACAAGACAGCAAGTGGGGCTGCACACCCAACTGAGCTACCTGAGAGCTTTATCTAAGCCACTCAAGGACAAACAGGAGACAACAGCCAATTTCCCATCTCCCAGCCTTCCACCCTTGCTGAAGTGTAAACCTACAATTATGCCATCTTCTACTGCACAGGCATTAATGCAAACCCATGAATATAGGTAGCCTTCCCCTAGAAGTGCGAAAGATCTGCAACAACCTTTGTTTACAGAGCTGTGATTTTCCCAGACACTTCACACAAAACACACTGATTATGATAGAATATAAAACAAGTTTATTAAATACAGAAAGATAGATGGTGCAGGATTATAGGTGACAGCAAACATCAAATCAGGTTAACTAGCAAATAAACAAATCTTCAAATGAAGCCTAATAAACTAGTTAGATTGGATATGAATTAGCAATTTATCACCCTGACTGATGATACAAGCAGTCCACCAAGTTTTCATATGCAGGCTATAAATCCCTATAGCCTGGGGCCAGCACTTCCCTCCGTTCAGTCTTTGTTCCTCAGGTGTTTCCAGGATTTCTTTTGCGTGGAGAGGTAGGTCAACAGATGATGTCACTCAACACCTTATAAAGTTTTTCCATATGGCAAGAACCCTTTGTTTTAAGCTAAGTTCCCAGACCAGTTTGTGGAGAAATACAGGTACCAAAATGGAGTTCAGTATCATGTGGTCTGATCACATGCCCATGCATGCCCTGCTGAGTCACAGCAGCCGTTACTCATAGGCCGGATGAAACGTTCACTGGAAGGCTAAGCTCTTCCATGGTCCATTATCTTTGTTGATGAGCCATCAGCACTGTCTAGCATCTTCATTTTTGTACCTGAGACCATTGCTCTTTGTTATGTCATCTGCCACCACTGAGAACCACGGTCTTGAGTGGATCATTATCTTGGATGAAACTTGAACAAGTTGCTCCTCTGAATGCTGACAGGCAAGAAGAATTGGGATTGTCACAGTAACATTGGGATATATGGTCACTTTATACTAGGTCCTTTTATGTCCTGGGGGGGAATCTCGCAATACTCCCACTTTTCAAGCTGGGAACAACATCCCACCTATGATTAAAGTTTATCACCAAGCAGCTCTGACTGGACACCTCAGTCACTTCTGTAGGGAGTTTGTGACCAGGGCTATACAGTCACCTCCATCCTCCTTAAAACTAGGAGGTTTATTAGCAAACAGCACAAAGCATTAGAGAAAATGGTTATAAAATACCAGGCAGCTACCATACGTCTACGCTCATCTATCTCACGTGTCACTCCAAGCTAAGGTAGACAGGCTTTGCTCTGGAGACAGAGAAACAGAACTGGCCCAATTTTCAAACTTCTGGGAAGCCAAGGAGTTCTTGGAGCCCAGCTTATTTTCCCTGTGTCTCTGAGAGCATCTTCCCATCTGTTTGCCCCTTTCTTTTGGAAGAAGTCTTTGGAAACCAAAGTGCTCAGCAGTGTCCTTGTTTCAGGGCCAAGCTGTGGAGTTAACTTTTGCCTTAAAACTGCTTTCTCCCAGCCAGGTTGTCTAAGTGAGTTCCCCATGGCCATTGCTCCATTGCTTGTCGGTTAGACCAATTCAGCCTCTATGGCTTGCAAACACCGCTCTGGTGATTGTGCTGAAACTCCCGTTGACCCCATGACACTCCAACACTCTCCTCAGAAATCCACTACCCACCCCTCACTGTCACCCCCGAGCACCCCTACATTTGCCACAGAGACCAAGGTGCTGGAGTCACGGGGCTTCCCAAAAGCCAGCTGTCACAAGAGGCTGTGGTAAGAGGCCTTTTATAGACAAATGTCAAAGTTGTTGTTCTGTGGGACACTGATTCGCCCTGATCTTGGGGTCTCAGAGTATCTGAGCACCTTGAATGTATTCATCCTCCCGCCACTGCTGTGAGGCAGGGCAATGCTGCTACCCACCTGTGCAGAGGTTCAGAGACAGCCCATGGCTTTCCCACAGGCACACAGCAAGGAAATCAAACCCAGATCTATTGAGTTGCAGAGCAGTGCCCAGAGAATAGCACCAACCTGCAGAGAGCGGGGATGGCAAGGAGCCAGTTACAGTGGTTTGATTTGCTGGCCTGTTCTCCCCCAGCCTCAGGGGCTGGGCTGACCTCCACCCATTGGTAACAGTTTCCAGGAGCACAGCCCATTCTGGCCAAATCCATGCAGATAGGGACCACCCCAGAGTTCCCATTTGGGTACTGAAGTAACCTTGCATCACCCTTACCTTCCTTATAAAGTCCTTGCATTGAATTACTCTCAGCCTGGGATACTTAAAACAAGATTCCCCTTTGCGGGGTTGCATTTATTCAGTCTTCTCCAAAGCACAAGGTCTCCTACCCTCCAGCTTGACCAGTCTCCTTTACTCATGAATACTCTATCATTCTTGTTGCTGGTGCCTGCATTGCTTCAGACTTTTCACTTCCTCTGGGGCTCTGCCTCCTGGCCACGCCAGAGCTGGGCCATGGTAAGAGCTTCTGTTATGTTCTCTGTTTAAAATATGACCATATGTCTAGAGATCACTTTGGAATCACTGTTCTATATTTGAAACAAATCTTGTACAAAATGTGACATGTAAGATTTTGATGAAAAAGTTATGATTTGCTGGTTATTGTTGTGATATCTGCATTTTGTATTTGAAGGTTGGCTCTATACCCTCCAGCCCCACTTCCTCCTTTACTCACAAGCCCTCTGCTCCCCCTTCCCGACCTCCTTGCCGGGGTCTGCATTGGTTAAGGCTTGTTGCATCCCCTGCTCCACCTTTTCCCCTGAGGCCCTGCCCCCTGTCCAAACTACAGTCACCCTGACATTTGCTGAGAGAGCAATGCAGCAATGCACAGACAATCCAGGAAGATTTTGGAGAGTGCTGGGGACAACTTCCTGGTACAAGTGCCAGAGGAACTGACTAGGGGCCATGCTCCACTTCACCTGCTGCTTACAAACAGGGAAGCATTGGTAGGGGAAGTAGAAGTGTGTGGCAACCTAGGCAGCCCCTGTCCACAGCTGGTGCAACCCCCATGGATCATGCAGCATCCAGAGTGCTCAGGAAATACCAGAACTGTGACTCCACAACAGCTCTGCAGCCTTTTTTTAATGGCCTGTGGATGTTTAACCAGAGACAGGACAGTGCCCAGGCAGGTTTAATGGGAAACAACATCCACATCCCTTCTCTTTATTGACAGCATCAACAAGAATTCAGAGTTTGGATCAGCCACCAGTATGGCCCTTTATTAGCCAACGTCCCAGTGGTCTCCTGGCTCTCCATGAACACAGTCAATTTATAAATGGTGCTGCCTGCCTTGGTCTCCTTTCCCCATGCACTGTCCTCCCTCACCAGTGTTTGGGGGCAGACCCACTCCCATTGTTCCAGGCCTTAGACCCCATCTGACCCTCTCTCTACAGAGTGGAGATCAGTAGCTCATGTTGTCTTGGATTTAAGTGTCTAGGATGCAATAGGTGACCCGTGTCACCAGCACTGGAGCCAGGCGATGAATTGACCCTTCACTTGATGAACATCCTGATTATCCTCGCACGAAGGTGTTTGTTTTTCACGCTGTACACGATTGGGTTCATCAGGGGTGGGGCCAGCAGGTAGACGTAGCCCAGTAGAATCTGAAAAAAGTGAGAAGAGCTATTCCCGAATCTGTGTATCACAGACAAGCCAATCTCTGGTGTGTAGAAGAGCAGTACGGCGAACAAGTGGGAGATGCAGGTGTTTAGGGCCCTGAGGCTCTCCGCTTGGGATGTGACACTCAGGACAGTTTTGAGGATCATCACATAAGAGAGAAAGAAGAGCAATGAATCCAACCCCACCGTTAAGAGTCAGATTTGGTGAGATGAAATAAAAGCAAAACGCATTCTAAGCTGATTTTAACACTTTCAATGTCCTTACAAACTTACAGGCTTCTCACCACAGGCTGGCTGGTTGCTCTTCAACCAGGCTCTCCCCTTTGATCAGCACTTCAGTCGCTTGGTGTGGTGGTGTCTGTAGATGGAGGTGGAAGAGAGAGGAAGAGCCTGGCAAACATCTCTCCCTTTTATCATGTTCTTTCTTCCCTCTTGACTTCCCCCCCGCCATTTTCAGAGTCTGGTGAGCATTACCTCATCACAGTCCCAAACTGACTAAAGGAAGGGAGGTGACTCACTTGAGAGTCCAATAGATCCCTTGTTGCTGCCTAGGCCAGTGTCCTTTGTTCCTGTGAGGCTGGGCTGGGTTTGTCTCATCCATGCCCCGATGAGGTGTGAACTGCCCCTCTGCTCTTGGGGAGTTGTTGTCTGGGCTTGCTTTAATCCATGATGATACATTTTCATCTTCATAACTATATACATGAAATTACAACCTATAACATTATTATAACATTACTGTAACAACAGTTACTATAACATCACTATAACAACAATGCTCAGTGCATCATGAGCCTTCCGGAGACACTTTACATGACAAACTATGCACTGGATACAACACAATCATATTATAAGGATGGTGCAGGGAATTCCCCTGAAGCACAGAGTGTCACAACCTTCACTTGATGAACAGCCTGATTATTCTCGCACGAAGGTGTTTGCTTTTCACACTGTACACGATTGGGTTCATCAGAGGCGGGACCAGCAGGTAGACATAGCCCAGGAGAATCTGAAGGAAGTGAGAAGAGCTGTTCCCAAATCTGTGTATCACAGACAAGCCAATCTCTGGTATGTAGAAGAGCAGGACGGCGCAGAGATGGGAGATGCAGGTGTTCAGAGCCTTGAGTCTCTCCGCATGGGATGCGACACTCAGCACAGTTTTGAGAATCATCACATAAGAGAGAAAGATGAGCAACGAGTCCAAACCCACCATTAAGAGTTTAATAGACAAGCCATAGATGCTATTGACTGTGATATCGGAACAAGCCAGCTTCATGACCTCCTGGTGCAGGCAGTAGGAATGAGAGAGGACATTGTCTCGACAGTATCGGAACCGTTTCAGGAGAAAGGGAAGTGGGATGTTAAGGGCCACTGATCTTAGCACAAAGAAAAGTCCCATCCTGGCTATTCTCAGTGCGGTTAAGATGGAAGCATATCTCAGTGGGTTAGAGATCGCGACAAAACGGTCAAAGGCCATCAACAAGAGCACGGAGGATTCAATGTATGAAAGTGAGTGGATGAAGAACAGCTGGGCAAAACAGGCATTGAGGCTGATCTCCCTAGAGTTAAATAAGAATATGCCCAGCATTGTCGGCATGGTGGATATCGATAAGCCAAGGTCTGTGACGGCCAACATGGAAAGGAAAATGTACATGGGCTCATGGAGGGTTCGATCAGTTTTTATAATGAACAGAATGATTGAATTTCCTACTATTGAAATAACATATATTAAGCAAAAGGGGACAGAGATCCAGAGACGGACGTCTTCCTGTCCCGGTATCCCAGTGAGCAGGAACACTGCAGAGTTGAATTTGGTGTCATTGACAGCTGACATAATGTACTGGGCAGGTCTGAGGAGTTTTGAACTTTCCTTCCTGAAAGGGAAAAAAACAGGAGACTAAATGATATTTAAAAAGATACATTTCTGCTTTCGGTGCAAGTCTAGAGACTCCTGGAAGCTCAAGGAAAATCAGCAAAAACATAGTCTTGGATTTACACTACCAACAGGAAGATAGGCACTGCCAGACTGGATCAGACCTGCAGTCCATCAAGCCCAGTATCCAGTGACCAGTTCCAGATGCTGCAGAAGAAGGTTGGAAGAAGCCCTGAAATAGACAGCTGTGAGATATCCTGCTCCCAGGGAAAACATCCCAGGGAAAAAATCCCCTGCTCCTGTGAGATAACCTGCTCCCAGGGAAAACATCTCCATGACAGCCACTAGTTAGACATATGTAATGGTGTAAATCAGGAAGGTTTAGAGCCCTTCCAAGACTTTTTAAAACAACCCTCACTACTATAATTGGATTTTCTGGTTGCCCATATAAACATCCCGTCCCTCTTTGAATCCTGCTAAACTTTTGGCCCCCTTGATATCTTGTGGCCGGGAGTTCTGCAGCCTACTTGAGCACGGTGTGATTTTGCAATTATGACCTTCCCACAGACACCCTTTCTGGCCCTCCAATTCTGAGTGTGGCCCATTGTATCATGAAAGGAGTCTAAACACATGGCCAGTTCATGGTGAAAATGGTTCTGTACCTATGTGTCCTGGAGTGAAGCTATGTATATATACACAGTGATACACTCTGACCTCCAAGAATCCCTCCAAGAGAAGCGTAAGTGCTTCCCTGGTCAAAGTAGACTGACTCCAGAGAGTTTGCTCATCCTATAGGTGTCTCTTCATCCTCCCAGGACCTGCATCCTCTCCCCATGCAGGTCTTTGTCGATATTTGGCAAGTTACAAGCTAACACAGAGTTACTTCAGTTGGCCAGGGGACGGCATCACAAATGGGTGAATAGTGCAAACCTAGTGTTTGTACTAATATCCAGTTGAGTGTGCAATTTACTTGAGCAATGCTCCTGTAAGAGGTGATGGGCCCAAGTTACATTCAACCACTGTTACACTCCCGTTTCCTATACCTCAGCTCGACTCTTCGCTGAAACACACAGCAGAGCAGGGCTGTTTTTAAGCATAAGCAGCACTGGATAATTTGGGGCACCCCTGGGTCTTAGTGTCCACATTTCTGCCTCTTCCTATCCCTGTTCTGACCCTTCCTGCAGACTCCCACCACAGCTGCAGCCTGGTGAGTCTTCCTCTGGAGGGGGATCTAGTACTTAAAAGTGAAAAAGCCTCCAGCCTGGCAGCCCTACTAGCTCAAAACTGAAACTGTTAAAGAGCCATTCGAGGGGTAATGAAGCCATTTAACAGGCATTTGCCATAGACTGTCTGGTTCTGAGTTTACTGACAAAACCAGTTGTGCGTTACTGTAGTATTTACTCAGAACATATTAGTCTACAGGACCTTAGTTTAAAATTTGCTTTAAAAACATTTCATTAGTGTGTTCTTGAAGATCATATAATCAGATCTCTAAAAAATCCTTGCATAGATTTTTAGATGCACAGTCTGAGGATTCATCTTTAGCCTTAAATGCTTGAATCTTCAGACGTACAGTTTTTTCAATAAATCCTTCAAAAGACCCCCCTTATCTAAAATACACATGCGAGCTGGGCTGCTGTTGGGCATAGGGGTACCAGTTTAACAATACTGCATAGAGCCCCATATATCCTAAGGACGGCCCTGCACCAACGGTTCTGTTCTCCCAGGAATTTTTGCAAAGACTTGCACAAGTCTTCAAGAGTGATTGAAAGCATGACCAGGAATGTAAGTGTTAGAAACAGCTTCTTGTCTGTTACTAAGAGACAGTATCATCCAACTATTCACTGAAAATGATTTCATAGCATAAACCCTTTGCCAACAGTATGTGGAGTGCTTCTGAGATATTTCCAAAGCAAAAGCCATTAAGCAGTAAAGTTATCACTGCTTCTTTCTGTAGAGATTCCAACAACTCTGCTACTGGCTTTCAACATACAGGCATGTCATGAAAGTTTGGTTCATAATATTTGTATTACAATGAAATGGTTCGGCATGACATTTAAATATCTGTACTTTGGTACGCACATGTCAACCCATCCTTTCCCCTCTGATCTGCTTTCAGATATGATTTCTCAGGTTACAGTGGAACTTACAATGTGGCATCTCTCATCGGGATTTCTTCAGAACCTGAAAAGTTCCCAGTGTCTCACCCCTCATTCAGTCACTTGTCAGCAAACCAAAGTCTAGTAGCTTCTCTTTCCCTGGGTTAATAGCTGACTGGTTCTCCTCAGGTTCTGTTCTGTCAGTCTGTAGCCTGTATCCGGAGTGGTAACAGGCATTGGGATCAGTATAGAAAATATTCATTCCCTGAGCTCTCACTCTCTAGTACATAGTAACTCCAGCACTTGTTATTCAGCTACGATGAGGATTTGCAGAAAGCGGATTTCAAAGTCATATGCATGAGTATTCATGGAAATGGAACTTCATTTCACACAAGAAAGTAATCTATTGAAATCTCTCTCTCTCTCTGACAGTCTAGCTACAGTTTTTATAAAATACTTAGCCCCTGGTAATGGCATTGGGACAGACATGGAGCTGAGCTGCCATAATGTTCAACCCAGTTCATGGGATGTTTGCTGTAGAGCTACATTGGGTTAACTATTGGGATGTTTATGTTATGGCTGTATTGGGTGAAATCTTCATGGCTCATCTTAGTTCAGCAGCAAGATGCTGAAAAACAAGCAAGAAGGGAAGCAACAGTTCAATAAAGCCACCGCTCTGTCAGCACTTCAGGGAGGTGGAGAGACAACACTGGAGCTACAAGTTGGGAAAAGCCTGTTTCTGGGATCCAGCCACATTACACAGCTTGTTTTGGCAGCCCTCAGAGGCTTTCCAGAAGTGGAAAAGCTGTGTACGGGAAGCTCTTCAGACTGACAGGCACAGACAGCACCGGGGAAGTCTGAAGGCCCTCGAACTACCTGGGTCCTCGTCAGAGTGGGAGGGTTTGGAGGTCAGAGACGTGTACAGACTCTTCTTTGAAAACCCTCTTATTCTCTAATGTTCCACATTATTTCTACTGTTCAGATTAAACAGTATTTTGGTTCAAGGAGGCTGACTGGTCACTCGTCTCACCACTAGTCACAGAATCCCAGAGGGAAGAACCTCAGGTGCCAAACCCACTGCGAACTGCTGGGCAAGCACAATCGACCCACAGTGTGCAGTAGCCCAGGGCCCAGTCTGAGGTGGGAGGGTCGTGGGATTCCACCCCATGAGAGGCAGGGTCTTATGTCTGACATGTGCACTTGGAGACCAGAGAGGGGGCAGAGATCTCGGCAGCGCTGTAGCTCTGCAGAGGACCCCTCAGCCAGTCAGGAAATTAACATACGCCCTGTCAGACCCATTACTACAGACCACGGCAGCTCTGAATTCCTGTGTTCACAATCAAGCCAGAGAATAAAATCGCTGAAAAGGCATTTGCTGATTAAATTTCCAGTATTAAATAAACCTGAGGCAATTTGTGAACTAGTCACTGATATTCTGTGGGGTCTCCTCTCCCTCAGCCCCTGGCAGGATCAGACCCATAGCACTCTGCACTTCGAGAAATGGTACCCCTTATAAATCCTGACTCGGGGCATTGGGGATTTATCACTCCAAGCTCTCTTTGAAAGTCAGTTTTCCGTAAAGCTTGAATAACGCACTGTGGGGCCCAGGCAGATGTAGGGGAGGGGTTCCCAAGCTACCGAGCGCTGCCTGCCTCCAGCCCCGTCACTGAGTCACACCGACGGCCCAGCTGAGTCCTCTGCTGCTGCACAGAACATCTGCAAATGGAAACAGCTTTCAGCCTTTCCCCTTCACTTTGCATTTTAGAGATAGTAAAACGTGCCAACGTACCCAATTCCTGCTAGACGTGGAGCCGCTGACATGAGAAGGCTTCACCCTAAAGGACAAGGAGTCATCGGAGAGGTTGCACAGGCATTAGGCAGTCTCTGTTCAGACAGGGAGGCAGGTGTCTTTATGAAGCATGTCTGCACATTCCCTTGGGGGCCACTTGGCCATCAGGGAACCTCAGCTGCTCGGCATAATGTGCACTAACTTTAACCCCAACACGGCCAAGGCAAACTGCAGGAGGCCAAATCACAGGGGATGTGTGGTGATCCTACCTAATTGGACTGCAGCCCAGCTCTGCTGCAGGCTCTATTACTGGAGTCTGGGATCGTCATCACTATTTCGATGGTTCTGATTAGTCACATGGCTACCTCGGGGGCATCCAAGTGGTATCAATGATGCTGTCACAGCTGTGATCTTGCTGAAATAAAAAAATATATAATAATAATATAGGTCCAGATTTTTCCCCAACAGCCCCCTTTCCTGCATTACAAAGCCCAGGTGCAGGCCAGGGAAGGGAGATTCCACAAGGCTCTGTTGTACAGGGTGGAGAGGCCTGCACAGAGAGTGAAGGCTGTTTATAAAAGTGGATGGACACAATAGACCAGTCATATGCTGGTGAGGAGGTTTCGACCTTTCCATACCCAGAGTGCAGCCATAGACTCCGTCAGTGCAACATTCATTTACATTATGAGGAAGAGGCAGATGAAAAGCTTCCAATTTCTCTTGGGCATCCAGGCAGCTGCAGCTGGGCAGAATCATGGCAACCGAGCTGTGAGCGAAAAATGATCTATTTTCTATGAAAACTCACCCCAAAAAATGGATGAAAACAAAAAAATTCAATTTGGGTCAACATTTTTGATGGGGTTGGGGGGAATCTCTCTGTTTTCCAGCACAGCTCTAGCTCAACCTATGAGCGTCTTTCCCTCATGCTACAGGACCACTCCCCTAAGTGGCAACTCCAGCCTTCCCATCAGCCTCCCACACTGAGCCTGCCCTGGACATCTGGCAGGGTGTCTATGCCATCTCTGTAGCAGAGGGAAGCCTTGTAAAAGGCTTGTCTACAGCATCCCATCCATCAGGGGAATAATTTAAGCACATAAAAATGGCCATATTGCAATAATGGTCCATATAGCCCAGTGTCCTGTCTTCTGACAGTGGGCAGCGCAGATATTTCAGTGGGAATGAACAAAACAGGGCAATTATCGAGTGATCCATCCCCTGTTGTCTGTTCCCAGCTTCTGGAAACCAAAATTTAGAGACACCCGGAGAATGGAGCTGCGTTCAAAACCAGCTTGTCTAATACCTATTGAAGGACCTCTCCTCCATCAACTTATCTGATTTTTTTTTGGACCAGCTATACTTTTGACCTTCACAACATCCCTTGGCAATGAGTGTGTTGTGTGAAAAAATACTTTGTATAATTTGTGTTAAACCTGCTGCCTTTAACTTCATTTGGTGACCCGTGGTTCTTGTGAAGGGGTAAATAGCACTTCCTTATTCACTTCCTCCACACCACTCATGGTTTTGTAGACCTCCATCATATCACCCCTTAGTCATCTCTTTTTCAAGCTGAAATGTCTCAGTTTTATTAATCTCTCCTTATATGGCAGCCATTCCGTACCCCTAATAATTTTTGTAGCCCTTTTCTTAACTTTTTCCAATTCCAATATATCTTTTTTTGTGATGGGAGGACCACATCTGTACATAGTAATCAAGACGTGGGCATACCTTGGATTTATATAGAGGCAACATGATATTTTCTTTACTCTCTATCCCTTTCTTAATGATTCCCAACATTCTGTTCGCTTTTTTGACTGCTGCAACACATTGAGTGGATGTTCTCAGAGAACTATCCACAGTGACGCCAAGATCTCTTTCTTGAGTGGTACCAACTAATTTAAATCCCATCATTTTCTATGTATAGTTGGGATTATGTTTTCCAATGTGCATTTCTTTTCACATATCAACACTGAATTTCATCTGCCCTTTTCTTGACCCATCACCCAGTTTTGTGAGATCCCTTTGTAACTCTTCGTAATCTGCTTTGGACTTAAGTATACTGCGTAGTTTTGTCTCATCAGCAAATATTGCCACCTCAAGGTTTACCTCTTTTTCCAGTTCATCAGTCATTGGGTACCTGATGCACAGCTCAGGAGATCTCCTCTTTTCTCAGATATGAGACATGCCCACACTGGGTAAGCAGGGCTATGCATATTCTTAATAGAAAGGGGCTTGACCCAAGCCCAGCTTCAAATGCCTGCTGCTAACTCTCTTGGACCCAAACAACCCCCCCCACCGAGATCCAGCTGTCCCCAAACTTGTTGATGATGTAAATTTGGATGCAGGGTGTGAGGTCTATCTCCAGTGCTAGAGCGGCTCTCGGTGCTCATGGAGTGGGTGGAGGGTCAGGATCAGACTGAGAGGCAGCCCAGCAGGGCTCTGTTCAGCCAGGCAACGATCTCCAGATCCTTTGCTCTCGGAGGGAACGTCCCAATTCCCCTTCTTGGTGCTGAGCTGCAGGAGGGGCCCAGAACTCCCTCATCAAAGGGGGCTGTGCTGATGACAGACCCCATCGCCAAGGGGTGATGGGAAGAGTTCATGTTCTCCACCGTGTGCCCCAAATCCTCCTTATGAGGCACACAGAGCTGAAATTTCTCTAAGACACTTAGCTCTGGTTACAATTCTTGCGGCGTCCAAGCGGCTCTTATTTATCAGTACCACACCCTATGTGGCAGGGCAGTGCTACTAACACCATTGGGCAGACCCGAAGGCCAGAAGGCACCATTGTGATCACCTAGTCTGACCGCCTGCGTAGTACATGCCAGAGACCTGCCCCACAATAACTCCCAGAGCAGAGTTGTTAGAACAACCTCCTGCCTTGATTTAACAATTGTCAGCGATGGAGAATCTACCTCAGCCCCTGGTAAATTGTTCCAATGGGTACTTACCCTCATTGTTAAAAATAAAATAAAAATTACACCTTAGTTTGAGTCTGAATTTGTCTAGCTTCAGCTTCCCGGCATTGGATCCTGTTATAACTTTTTCTGCTAGACTGAAGAGCCCATTGTTAAATGATTGTTCCTCATGCAGGTACTTACAGACTGTGGTCAAGTCCCCCTTAACCTTCTCTTCATTAAATTAAATAGATTGAGATCCCTCAGTCTATCACAATAAGGCAGGATTTCTAATCCTTTGATCATTCTTGTGGCTCTTCTCTGAACCCTCTCCAATTTTTCAACTTCCTTCTTGAACTCTAGCACCAGAACTGGCCACAATATCCCAGCAGTGGTTGCACGAGTCTCAAATAAAGAGGTAAAGTAACTTCTCTGCTCCTACTCAAGATTCCCATGGTTGTACATCTTGGATTGTATTAGCTTATTTTGGCCGCAGCCTCACACTGGGAGCTCTTGTTCAGCTGATTATCCACTATGATCCCCCAGGTCTTTTTCAGAGTCAGTGCTTCCCCAGGATTGGGTTCCCCATCTGGTAAGAATGGCCTGCATCCCTCGTTCCTAGATATAAACCTTTACATTGAGCCGTACTAAAACACCCATTGCTGAGGCACACAACGACTAAGTGAGTTGCCCAAGGTCACAGAAGAAGTCCGTGGAAGAGCCTAGAACTGAAGCTGGTTCTTCTGATTCCCGGGCCAGCACTTTAACCATTGTCCCATCCTTCCTTTCTTGGCTGGGGAGGAGGCAGCTGGCGGCTCAGCATGCTGAGATTACCAGAAACTCAGGGAATAAAACTCCTGTGACATCACTACACAGAAACCCAAGAACAATTCCTTGTCCTGATGATAAGGCTGAGTCATGCTTTCTCCTGAATCTGCTGAGGGATAAATCCATCGAGCAGGGCTCAGAGCAGGGTCATAGTGGACAAGCAACTCCACATGAGCTCCCAATGTGACACATGTTAGAATATAGATTCATAGATTTTGGGGCTGGAAGGGATCTTGAGAAGCCATCGAGTCCAGTCCCCTGCCCTCATGGCAGGACCAATATTCAGACCTGCCTGCCTATTCTTTCAGAACTTAGGTGTATTTTTATCACTTAACTAGTTACAGGGGTATACAAACAAAGAATCAAAACCACATCTGCCTGTGTCTGGGCCTTCTGTCACTAGGATAGTCTGAGACCTTGTTCTTAGGCTAAGGTCTTTGGCTAAGCAGCAAGGGCAACGATAAGCTGTGAAGTGAACGGTCATGTCCTCACATCCCAAACCCATCACACTGAAATAAGGGGGTATTGGGCTGTTAGGAAGATGATTCTGTCCTAATAATGCCCATCACCAGCAGATTTTTAAAAAAAAGTGATTAAGATGGACAAAGAAAACGTAGTTTGCTAGCATCCTGTCTGGCAAGAAACCACTTCTCAATGGTTGTGGTTGTGAAACCCTCATTACTGTATTGTTTTATCTTTATGGCCCCCACTTTTCTATAATTAATCTGTCTGGTTCTCTAATTGTTTCTCTCTGTTGTATAATTAATTTCCTAGGTGTAAGTTAATTAGGGTAGTGGGATATAATTGGTTAGAGTATTATATTACAGTATGTTAGGATCGGTTAGTTAAATTGCAGTAAAATGATTGGTTAAGGTATAGCTGAGACTATTACTATATAAACTGGGGTCGAACAGGAAGTGGGGAGAAGGGAAATTGGAATCATTTTTGCTACGGGGGGGAATGGGAACAGGGGATGGGGAATGGGGACACAGACAAGGCTCTGCGGTATCAGAGCTGGGAAGGGGACGTGGGGTAAACACTTTGTGGCATCAGAGCTGGGATTTGAACACTGGGGAGCAGACTCAGAGTACAGAGATGAGCCCGGATGGTATGAAGGGTTCGAAATATGCTTGCTTGGAAACCAACCCCAATAAACATCGCATTGTCTGCGCTTCGTACTTCTGATCTTTTGCTGCTTGCTGTCTGCGTGACAAGAACCAGGGAAGTGGGAGGGTTGAGGGAAAGCCCTCTAACAACACAAAATGGGCGAATGTGACCCATAGGGACAAAGGCCTGGAAGGGACCTCCTGGGTCAATGACTCCAGACCTCTGCTATGGCAGGTGATCCCAACGTATCATCCAGTGTATAAACTTGTCAAGCTCCATCTTAAAACCAGCTGGGTTGTTTGCTTCCCACTGCTCCTGTTAGGAGACTGTTCCAGAACCTCCCTCCTCAGATGGTCAGAAACCTCCTTCTCCTTTCCAGACTGAGTTTAGTCTTGGCCTGTTTCTACTTATTTCTTCTTTTGCCAGCACTGTCCTTTAGCTTCACCCTCCCTGGTGTTTACTCCCTCGTCCCCCAGTGTGTTTATAGTGCAATCCCTGCTCAGCCTGTGTTGTGTTAGGCTAAACCAGACAGGCTCATTAAGTCTCCATGTAAGCCCGGTTCTCCATTGCCCTGACCATCCAAGGAGACCTTCCCTGCACCTCTTCCAGTTTAAATTCATCTTTCTGGAATAGGAGTGACCAGACTTTTACACAGTTTGCCAGAGGAGGTCTCATCAGTGCCTTGTATAAGGATATTAACACTTCCCCATCTCGCCGGACACATTCTAGGATCTCACCTTTATGGCCGGCCTTTGGTGTGGGAGGTATGGTTGACTGCCCAGGGCAGCCCCACAAAGAGAGTGCCAAGTGCAGGGTTTGTCTCAGGACTGGATTAATAATGGTGCCAATGGTGCCATGTCTCTGGGCCCACACTCAAAATGAGTCCTGGCCTGCTGGCCCAGCCCGGCCCTCCACTTGCTGCTGGTTTCTCTCCACTCCCAGCCCCTCTGCCCCACTCCTCCCGGCCAGCTGGCATGGGCCATCTCCCACACCCAGCCGGCCAGCTGAGGGCTCCTGCCAGTGACGGGGGCTGAGAGGAGCCCTCAGGCACTGCGGCTCTGCTCCACCCTTACCTCCTCCCCCCAGAAGCTCCTACCACTTGGCAGAGTGAGTGCAGGGTCGGGGCGGGGAGGGGGGCTCGGCAGGCCCAGGTTACGGGTTTCTGGCTGCTCCATGCCATGGACAACTGGGCTACCCAGTTTTGGTGTGTGTCTGTGCCCCTGGAATAGCCCCTGTCCACAGCTCCTGACTCCTCCCTGGGCTCTTGGTCCCCTGCCTGGCCTGGGGCAGCGCGGGTGGGAGGGTGCTGTGCATGCAGATCCCCTAACCTGTTCGCCTGCCCCAGCCCCACCACTATTCGAATGTGGAGGCCTGGGAGGGTGGGGGTCCTGGACCATGCTGGGCAGGAGGCAACACTGGCACTCAGTGAACGGGCACCCTGACCAGTGGGTGCTCCTTGCTCCAGGTAACCCCCCCTCAGCCTGGGCCCCGCCGAGCAACTGGAGTCTTTTTACCCCATCCCCCCACCAGGGCCCCTGTGGGAGACTTGAGCCCTCTGCCTCCCTGAGATGCTCCAGATCCCCTGTGCTCCAGGCCTAGTGGGCAGCTGCATGCACCAAGCTGCAGCCAGGTGTGGAGCAGCCTGATTCAGGTTGGTTTGGAGGAGAATGGGGCAGATCAACAGCAGGGGGTGGCTCTGGAGTTGCGGGAGGGCAAGAGTGGTCTGGCTGGGGATTCAGGGGTTCTGGTTTGGGAACAGAGGTTTGGGAGGAGCCCTGTTCTGGTAGGCAGGGGGCCATCAACAGGGGTGGGGGGCTGCACAAATGGCTGCTCCTGGGTCTCTGGCGATAATCGTATCTCTGACACGACTCAGTCACAAGCACCTGGCGCAGGGTGTGGGGGAAGGGTGGGGGTCTGTGCCCCATGAAAAGCCCCTGTCCACAGCTGGTGCAGTCCCCATGGATCACACAGCACCCAGAGCGCTAAGGAAGGGCCAGGACTGCAATTGCAGAACAGATCTGCAGCTTTCTTCATGGTCCATAGATGTTTAAGCAGAGACCGGACAGTGACGGGCCAGGTTTAATGGGAACCAACATTCACATCCCTTCTCTTTACTGACTGTATAGGCAGGAATTCGGAGGTTAGAGTGGCCACCGATACGGCTCTTTATGGGCCAACGTCCTATCGGTGCCCTGGCTCTGCACGAACACAGTCACTTTCTATATACTGCTGCCTGCCTCAGTCTCCTTTCCCCAGTTCACTGTCCTTCCTCACCAACGTGGGTTGGAGGAGGCAGCCCCTCTCATAAGGCTACAGGCCTTAGACCCCTTTGCAACCTCTGTGTACAAAGTGGAGATCAGTAGCTCATGTCATCTCAGATGTAAGTGTCCAGGAAAGAATAGGTGGCCCGTGTTTGTCATGGCCGTGCTGGAGCCAGGCAATGAACTGACCTTTTGTGACGTTCCCCTCTGGTGTTCTCTGGACCACTGATCTGCTAGGTCACTCCAATCCTGGGATCCAGACTGACCCTGCTCTGCTGTGAGAACCCCCACTCCTGGGCTGTTCACACACAGCCTCTGCCATGTAAGCTGCTGCTTGGATTGCGCAACCGAATGACACTAGCCAGTATCTCCAGTCCCAGACACAACCCCAGGAACCTCCATCTTGCAAAGTCCATTTATGCCTGCTGGATGCTGTAAGCTTATATGAGTTCATCAATTTAACAAAGAAATTGATATGTACCAGGCTTATTATCCCAAGGGGAGTCTCTGACATGCTTCAAACCAAACACACTGCTTCAGGTAGAATAAGTAAACAGATTTATTAACTACAAAAGATAGATTTTAAGTGATTATAAGTCAAAACACAACAAGTCAGATGAAATAAAAGCAAAACATGTTCTAAGCTGATTTTAACACTTTCAATGTCCTTACAAACTTAGAGGCTTCTCACCCCAGGCTGGCTGGTTGCTCTTCAGCCAGGCTCTCCTCTTTGATCAGCACTTCAGTCGCTTGGTGGTGGTGTCTGTAGATGTAAGTGGAAGAGAGAGGAAAAGCCTGGCAAACGTCTCTCCCTTTTTTACCTCATCGCAGTCCCAGACTGACCAAAGGAAGGGAGGTGACTCACTCGAGAGTCCAATAGATCCCTTGTTGCTGCCTAGGCCAGTGTCCTTTGTTCCTGTGAGGCTGGGCTGGGTTTGTCCCATACATGCCCTGATGAGGTGTGAACTGCCCCTCTGCTCTTGGGGAGTTGTTGTCTGGGCTTGCTTTAATCCATGATGATACATTTTCATCTTCATAACTATATACATGAAATTACAACCTATAACATTATTATAACATTACTGTAACAACAATTACAATAACAGCACTATAACAGCAATGCTCAGTGCATCAAGAGCCTTCTGAAGACAATTTACATGACAAACTTTGCACCGGATACAACACAATCATATTATAAGGATGAACATGGAGGTGCAGGGGGTTCCCCTGAGGCACAGAGTGTCACAACCTTCACTTGATGAACAGCCTGATTATCCTCGCACGAAGGTGTTTGCTTTTCACGCTGTACACTATTGGGTTCATCAGAGGCGGGACCAGCAGGTAGACATAGCCCAGGAGAATCTGAAGGAAGTGAGAAGAGCTGTTCCCAAATCTGTGTATCACAGACAAGCCGATCTCTGGTATGTAGAAGAGCAGGACGGCGCAGAGATGGGAGATGCAGGTGTTCAGAGCCTTGAGTCTCTCCGCATGGGATGCGACACTCAGCACAGTTTTGAGAATCATCACATAAGAGAGACAGATGAGCAACGAGTCCAACCCCACCATTAAGAGTTTAATAGACAAGCCATAGATGCTATTGACTGTGATATCAGAACAAGCCATCTTCATGACCTCCTGGTGCAGGCAGTAGGAATGGGAGAGGACATTGGCTCGACAGTATCGGAATCGTTTCAAGAGAAAGGGGAGTGGGAATATTAGGGCCACGGATCTCAGCACAAAGAAAAGTCCCATTCTGGCTATTCTTGGTGGGGTTAAAATGGAAGCATATCTCAGTGGGTTAGAGATCGCAACAAAGCGGTCAAAGGCCATCAACAAGAGCATGGAGGATTCAATGTATGAAAGGGAGTGGATGAAGAACAGCTGGGCAAAACAGGCATCATGGCTGATCTCTCTAGAGTTAAATAATAATAGCCGCAATGTCGTCGGCATGGTGGATATCGATAAGCCAAGGTCTGTGACAGCCAACATGGAAAGGAAGATGTACATGGGCTCATGGAGGCTTGGATCTGTTTTTACCATGAACAGAATGACTGAATTTCCTACTATCAAAATGACATACAGGAAGCAGAAGGGGATAGAGATCCAGAGATGCACGTCTTCCTGACCAGGTGTCCCGGTGAGAAGGAACACTGCAGAGTTGAATTTGGTGTCATTGACAGCTGACATAATGTCCTGGGCATGTCTGAGTAGTTTTGAACTTTCCTTCCTGAAAGGAAAAAGAACAGGATACTACATGATATTTAGTGAGACATCATTCTGCCCTCAGTGCAAGTCTAGAGACTCCCAGGAGCTCAAGGAAGATAAGCAAAACCAAAGTCTCGGGTTTAAGAACATAAGAACATAAGAATGGTAATAGTGGATCAGACCAAAGGTCCATCCAGCCCTGTATCCTGTCTCCTGACAGTGGCCAAAGCCAGGTGCCCCAGAGGGAGTGAACCTAACAGGTAATCACATTTAGCCACATTAAATTTCATTTGCCATTTTGTTGCCCAATCACTTAGTTTTGTGAGATCTTTTTGAAGTTCTTCACAGTCTGCTTTGGTCTTAACTATCTTGAATAGTTTAGTATCTTCTGCAAACTTTTCCACCTCACTGTTTACCCCTTTCTCCAGATCATTTATGAATAAGTTGAATAGAATTGGTCCTAGGACTGACCCCTGGGGAACATCACTAGTTACCCTTCTCCATTCTGATTATTTACCATTTATTCCTATCCTTTGTTTCCGGTCTTTTAACCAGTTCTTATCCCATAACAACTTACTTTACATAAGAGCCTTTGGTGAGGGACCTTCTCAAAGGCTTTCTGGAAATCTAATACACTATGTCCACTGCATCCCCCTTGTCCACGTGTTTTGTTGACCCCTTCAAAGAACTCTAATAGATTAGTAAGACACGATTTCCCTTTACAGAAACCATGTTGACTTTTGCCCAACAATTTATGTTTTTCTATGTGTCACCACCAATAGGAAGATAGGCACTGCCAGACTGGATCAGACTTGTAGCCATTCAGCCCAGTATTCAGTGGCAAGTTCCAGATGCTTCAGAGGAAGGTGGAAGAAGCCCTGCAATAGGCAGCTATGAGATAACCTGCTCCTAGGGAAAGTTTTTCCCTAACACCCACTAGTTAGACCTATTTTGTGGTGTAAATCAGGAAGATTTAGAGCCCTTCCAAGACTTTTTAAAACAATCCTCACTGCTGTATTTGGATTTTCTGATTAGCCATATACACATCCAGTCCCTCTTTGAATCCTGCTAAACTCTTGCACTCCTTGATATCTCGTGGTTGGGAGTTCCACGGGCTACTTAAGCACTGTGTGATTTTACAATTGTGACATTCCCACAGACACCCTTTCTGGCCCTCCACTTCTGGGAATGGCCCATCGTATCATGACATGAGTCTAAACCCATGGCCAATTTATGGTGAAAACGATCTTTGTATCTATGCATCCTGGACTGAAGCTATTTATAAATGTGTTTCATATATATATATACTTTTTCCAGTCCTATGAGTTCAAATTATACCACTGCCTTTTTACAGTACGTGAGATAAATACTGCCATTTTCTTAATTCAATAATATTGACTTTAACCCCGACACTCCAGATCTGCATGTGTAAATTCAGTCAGAACCAGGCTCTGTTTACTTTCCCTTATCAGATGCTACCAGTGATACACTCTGACTCCCCAAGAATCCCTCCAAGGGAAGCAGAAGTGTTTCCCTGGACAAAGTAGACTGAATCCAGCGAGTCTGATCATCCTACAGGCTTCATCCTCACAGGACCGGCATCATCTCCCCATGCAGGTGTTTGTAGATATTTGGCAAGTTACAAGCTAACACAGAGAGTTACTTCAACTGGGCGGAGGAGGGGATGGCATCACAAATGGGTAAATAGTGCAAATGCTACATTTTCATTAATATCCAGTTGAGTGTGCAAATTATTTGAGCAATGCTCCTGTAAGAGGTGATGGGTGTAAGTTAACACAATCACTACTAAACACTCCTTTCCTATATCTTTGCTGAAACAGAGACCAGCGGTTCTGTTTTGTCATGAACTTTTGGAAATACTTGCACAAGTCTTCAAGAGTTATTGGATGCACAATCCAAAATGTAAGTGTTAGAAACAGCCTCTGGTCTGTTCCTAAGAGATAGTATCATACAACTATTCACTGAAAGTGATTTCATAGCATAAACCCTTTGCAAACACTATATGAAGTACATGACATCTGATATACTTTCAAATGCAAAAGCCATTAAGTAGTAAAGTACCACTGCTCCTTCCTGTAGAGATTTCAACAACTCTGCTGCTGACTTTCAACATAAAATCATGTCATGAGAGTTTGGTTTGTAATATCTGTATTACAATTAAAAGTTTTGGCATAACATTTACATATCTGTTCTTTGGTACACACATGTCAACCCATTCTTTCCCCTCTTGCCTTCTTTCAGAGATGATTTCTCAGGTTACAGTGGGACTTAAAATGTAGCGTATTTCTTTTGGATTTCATCACAACCTGAAAACATCTCAGGGTCTCAGCCCTCACTCAGTCACTTGTCAGCAAACAAAATTTTAGTAGCTCCTCTGTCCCTGGGTCAACAGCTGGCTGGTTCTCCTCAGTCTGTAGCCTGTGGTAACAGGCATTTGGGTCAGTATAGAAAATATCCATTCCCTGAGCTCTCACTCTCTAGTACATAGTAACCTCAGCACCTGTCATTCAGACACGCTGAGGGTTTGCAGGAAGTGAATTTCAAAGCCAAATGCAACAAAGAGTTCTGTGGTACCTTATAAACTAACAGGATTCTTTGTTGCTTTTTACAGAACCAGATTAACATGGCTACCCCTCTGATACTTGAAGGTCAAATGCATGAGTATTCATGGAAATGGAACTTCATTTCACACATGAAAGTAGTCTATTTCTCTCTCTCTCGCTCTCTCTCTCTCTTTCTCTCTCTCTGACTGTCTCTTTCCTCTATTCATAAAATCCATAGCACCCAGGAATGGTACTGGGACAGACATGGAGCTGAGCTGCCATAATGAATGTGTATGTTAAACCCAATTCTGGGGATGTTTGCTGTATAACTATATTGGGTTAACATTTGGGAGATTTATGTTATGGCTGTATTGGGTGAAACCAGTAAGAGTAACAGAAGGCTGTTGGAAAACATGCAGTAAGAAAAGCCATCTGTCAGTGAGCATTTCAAGGAGTCTGAGGGACACTGGAGCTACAAGCTGGGAAAAACCTATTTCTGGGCTCCAGCCACGTTACACAGCTTTTTCGCCAGTGATGGGAGTCTGTCCACAGGTGGTGTAGCTATTGGTGAGAAGCTCTTTGGACTGACAGGCACAAACACCGCTGGAGATGTCTGAAAGCCCTCTTCCTGCCAGGGTCCCTGTCAGAGTGAGAGGATTTGGGGTCAGAGACGTGTACAGACTGTTGTTTGAAAACCCTCTTATTCTCCCATCTTAGGCTTTATTCCTTCTATTCATATTAAACCCTATTTTGGTTCCAGAAGGCTGGCTGGTCACTCGTCTCATTACTAGTCACGGAATCCGAGAGGGAAAAACCACAGGTGATGAACCCACTCGGACCTGATCGATAAGCACAGTCGACCCACATTGTGCTGTAGTCAAGGGCCCAGTTTGAGGGTGGGAGGAAAATGGGATTCCACCCCATGAGAGGGAAAGTTAAGAGGCCTGACATCTGGCACTGGGAGACCAGAGAGGGGGCAGAGATGCTGGCAACCCTGTAACTCGGAGTGGTATCAACAGCGCTGACATGCTGGAGCCCACAGCTAGTCAGGAAATAGAAATATGCGTTACCACAGAGCAATGCAGCTCTGAATTCCTGCCTTCACAATCAAGCCAGAGATAAAACCTTTGAAAATGCATTTGCTGGTTAAATTCCCATGACCAAATAAACCTGAGATAATTTGGGAACTAGTCACTGATATTCTGTGGGGTCTCCTCTACCTAATCTCCTGGCAGGATCGGGCCCAGAGCACAAGGAACCTCGAGAAATCGGACCCCTTGAGAAATCCTGACTCAGGGCATCAAGTTTCTAACACTCTGAGCTCACTTTAAAAGTCACATTTCTGTGTAGCTTGAACATCCCACCGTGGAGCATGGGCAGATGTAGGGGAGGGGTTCCCAAGCTACCTAGTGCTGTCTGCCCTCCAGTCCATCACTGAGTCACTCTGACAGCCCAGCTGAGTCCTCTGCCGCTGCACAGAACATCTGCAAATGGAAACAGCTCGTCGCCTTTCCCCTTCACTGCACATTTTAAAGATAGTGAAACCTGCCAACGTACCCAATTCCTGCTAGAAGGGGAGCCACTGACACCAGAGATCTTCACCCTAAAGGACAAGGAGTCATCAGAGAGGTTGCACAAGCAGCAGGCAGCATCTGTTCAGACAGGGAGGCAGGTGTCTTTATGAAACATGTCTGCACATTCCCTTGGGGGCCACTTGTCCATCAGGGAACCTCAGCTGCTTGGCTCAATGTGCACCAGCTGTAATCCCTGTCACAGCCAATGGCAAACTGCAGGAGGGCAGATCACAGGGGACATGGTGATGCTGCCCAACCAGACTGCAGTGCCAGCCCAGCTGCAGGCTCTACTCCTGGAATCCGGGCTCGTCATCATTGTTCTTATGGTTCCGATTAATCACATGGCTCCCTTGGCGATGGCCGAGTGGTAATGATGATGCTGTCACCACTGTGATCTTGCTGAACTAAAATGAATAATAAAGAATAATAATAGTTAATAATATAGGACCATATTTCTGCCCCGCAGCCCCATTTCCTGCATTTGAAACCCAGGGTGCAGCCGGTGAAGCAACATTCCACAAGGCTCCCTACCTGGGAATTTCCCTTGGATCATTCCGGGTGGGAGGTCCCTTCCCTTCTCCCTGAGGAATGAAAAGGGCGACCCAGGAACCTGAAACCCCAAGGTTATGCACAGATCTCAGTGATCCACTGGTAGCTCGGCCCACTCACCCACAATTTCTGGGCCTCCACAACTGCTCTAGGACCCTCTCCAGCTCCCTGATAGCACAGGTTCATCAGAAAATTGCTACCAGGGCCTGTCACAGCAGTCACTGCCCACGGGATCTGCTGAAGGGGCCTTGTACTGGGTAGAGGAGGCTGCACAGAGATGGGAAGGCTGGTTAGAGAAGCTGATGGGCACAATACCCCAGCCACAGACTGGTCGGGAGGTTTCGACCTTTCCATATCCACTGTGCAGCCAGAGACTCTGTCAATGTCACCTTCATTTGTTTCAAGGAAGAGGCAGATGAGAAACCTCCAATTTCTCTTGGGGATTCAGGCAGCTGCAACTGGGCAGCACCATGGCAGCTGAACTTACAGAGAAAAATGATCCAGTTTCTATGAAAACTCCCCTCAGAAAAATGGATGAAAAGGAAACATTTTAATTTGGGTGAATATTTTTCATAGGGCAAATAAACTCTCTGTTTTCCAGCTTCAGCTCAAATCATGAGCCTCTGTCCCCCATGTTACAGGACCACACTCCTAGGTGGCAGCACAGGCTCTCCTCCATTTGAGGCTATTGCCCATCACTGGAGTCCTGTATGGGCCCCCTCAAGTGTCAGGAGTCTGTCACCTGTGGCTGGAATGCTGCTTCCCCACCCCAGCTCCGCATCACCCCCTGTGCAGGGGGCTGGCACCCCCACTCGCCTCCCCTGCACGTTCTGCCGCATCCCACTTTTATGACAGAATTGGGCATTTGTCCCGTTTGTTGTTGCCTACTGATCAAGTCAGCAAGAGCAAGATTAAAAGGGACAAATGTCTCCTTCCGTTGAAAAATAAGTCAGATTGGCTGGCTCAGGGCTTAAAAAAGGCACTTCCCCGACCACAGTGGGAGGTATGGTCACATTACCATGGATGTCTGCTAGGGTGGCTACACCAGCTTATCCATCAGTGGAATAGTGTAAGAACATAACAACGACCATATTGTGTCAGACCAATAATCCATCTAACCCAAGTGTCCTGTCTTCTGACAGTGGCCAGTTCGGATGCTTCAGAGAGAATGAACAAAACAGGGTAATTATCGAGAGATCCATTCTCCATCATCTGGTCCCATATTCTGGCAGTCAGAACTTTAGAGACTCCCAGAGCACGGGGCGCTGTCCCTGGCCATCTTGGTTAATAGCTATTGTTGGACCTATCCTCTATGAATTTATCTAATTCTTTTTTGATCAGTTATACTTTTGGCCTTCACAATATCCCTTGGCAATAAGTTCCACAGGCTGACGGTGTGTTGTGTGAAGAAATACTTCCTTTCTCTTTTAAACCTGCTGCCTATTAATTTCATTTGGTGACCCCTAGTTCTTGTGTTATGAGAATGAGTAACTAACTTCCTTATTTACTTTCTCCACACCACTCATGATTCTATAGACTTCTATCATATCCCCCTTACTCATCTCTTTTCCAAGCTGAACAGTCCCAGTCTTTTTAATTTTTCTTCATATGAAAGCTATTCCACACCCCTAAACCTTTTTCTTGCTTTTCTCCTTACTTTTTCAAATTCAAATATATCTTTTTTGAGATATGCAACCAGAACTGGGCACAGTATTCCGGGTGTCAGCACACCATGGATTTATGTAGAGACAATATGATATTTTTGTCGTATTATCTATCCTCTTCCTTATGGTTCCCAAATATTCTGTTACCGTTTTTGACTCCTCCAGGATATTGAGTGGATGTTTTCAGAGAACTATCCACAATAATTTCAAGATGTCTTTCTTGAATGGAAATAGCTAATTTAGAGCCAATCATTTTTTATGTATAGTTGGGATTATGTTTTCCAATGTGCATCTCTTTGCACTGTAACTATTTGTAATCTTCTTTGGACTTCAGTATATTGAGTGGCAAATTTTGCCATTTCATTGTTTACTCCTTTTTCAGTGAAGACCAACACAAAGAATCCATTTAGCCTCTCTGCAAGAGCCTCATCTTCCCTGAATGCTTCTTTAGCACCTCAGTCATCCAGTGGCCCCACTGATTCTTTGGCAGGCTTCCTCCTTCTGATGTACTTTGCTTACAGAGTTTTAGTTTGCTTTTTGCAGCTGTTAATGCTTTGGTATAGTAAGCAACAGGGTTTTTTTTCCCAGCACCAATATTCTGCATGATTATACTAACAATACAGACATTTTTAACACCAGGATACAACACAAAAGGGAACTTATTGTTGGGGCGGGCAAAATAGATACTTTCATTAACCCCTTTTTCAAACTTCCCCATGCACTAGCTGCTTCTTTTGTTTAGGTTTATTGTGGTTTTTTAAACACCAACCCAGTAACTGCTGCACTAACCCTTTCATGCTCTTTTCTGTTTACTTCCTACAAAGCTAGTATTTATATATTTCATGCTTTTTTTTTTTACTTGCGACACATTTTTAACATATTTTTACAGCAACATGGAATATTTTGAGTGTCTTGCAGTACGTCACAGGCAAAACATTTGAGCAATATCAAGTACCCTGGAACACAGAAGCCGTTTGGTACTGGGATTCTGGATTTAAAGTAAACTTTAAAAACCATTTGCCACATTCAGTACAGAAAACCACTTTTTTTCTGGGATACCACCTCCAGCGGCACAGGATATACAGCTACTATGGGAGCTCCCTGCTTAGCAATTTTGTTTAATCCTCGATAGTCAATAGTTAATGTTCATGTTCCTTCTGGCTTTTTACCTGGCTAGATTGGTGCTGTGTTAGGCACTGAGTACCTCCGGATTAATTTCCGTTTTTCCAGTTCTTTAATTACTTGTTTCAGGGTTTTTGTTTGGGTTTCTTTTTGTGAGGGAATTGGGTATTATTTAATGTATGGAGGAACGTCTCCTTCTAGTGTAAACAAAATTTGTACCTTTCCTGTATTGAGAGGGTTTGTAGCCCATCCATTTTGTATTTCAGTCCACCGGGATGTCCAGCCTTCTGGTGCAGGAGGTGGCTTTTTTGGTTTTATTGCTTTTACAATTTGAGTAGCAAGCCTCATGGGGATTAGATTAACATCGTCCTTCCCCTCTTTTACAGTAACAGCTTGTTTAATACAAATATTTGAGAAATGCATGACTATATTTAATTGCTTTATTGTTTCAGTTCCAATTCCATTTTTTTCTGCGATGGCACACTTCTCCTGATTGGCATGCACACCAAACTGGAGAGATAGAGGTTTTACATTATAAGTCTGCTTGTTTTTTGATATTTTTTGTATTTGTATTGAGTTTGTAAGTGGATCCACGTACTGATGACAGTGACTTAGGACTTGTCTACATTACCCACTGGATCGGCGGGCAGCGATCGATCCAGAGGGGGTTGATTTATCGTGTCTAGTCTAGATGCAATAAATCAACCGCCGAGCGCTCTCCTGTCAACTCCGGTTCTCCACCAGAGCAAGAGGTGCAGGCGGAGTCAACAGGAGAGTGAAAGCCATCGACTTACCGCAGTGAAGACCCCACAGTAAGTAGATCTAAGTTCATCAACTTCAGCTATGATAGTCACGTAGCTGAAGTTGCATAATTTAGATTGATCCCCCACAAGTGTAGACCAGGCCTCAGTATTATGCAGTGCATGCTTATCAGAAACCCAACAAAATGCACAGCGCCACCTAGAGACAAACACACAGCACCGAATGAAGACCAGATCTGTCTGGAGGAATCGGCTTAGCTCGTTATTCGCTGCTATGGGTAGAATGTGTACAGGATGTTTTTTTCCCTAAAGCTTCTAACACCCATCCCGGAATATATTCCACACACATACACCCACCAGTGTGAGAACCTCTGGACTACATTATCTAATGGTTAATTCTTGCCTTGAACTCTGTGAATCATTGTCTTGAGTGGATTGTTATCTTGGATGCAACTTAAACAAGTTGTTCCTCTGAATGCTGATAGGCACTCAATACAGATAGATGCTGGCCAAGAAGAATTTGGATTGTCACAGTAAAACTGGGATATGTGGTTTCTTTACCCTCTAAACTAGGTCCTTTCCTGTCATGCGTGGAGCCTCACAATTGTCCCACTCTTTGAGCTGGGAACAACACACCGTCTACGCTAAACGCTTATCACCAAGTATCAGAGGGGTAGCCATGTTAGTCTGGATCTGTAAAAGCAGCA
The DNA here is from genome assembly GCF_016161935.1 of Mauremys reevesii. Taxonomy (NCBI): domain Eukaryota; kingdom Metazoa; phylum Chordata; order Testudines; family Geoemydidae; genus Mauremys; species Mauremys reevesii. Next base: position 298,907 of record NW_024100877.1, read on the forward strand.
AAGAGTCCTGTGGCTCCTTATAGACTAACAGACATATTGGAGCATGAGCTTTCGTGGGTGAATATTTGCATCCGACGAAGTGGGTATTCACCCACGAAAGCTCATGCTCCAATACGTCTGTTGGTCTATAAGGTGCCACAGGACTCTTTGCTGCTTATCACCAAGCAGGTCTAACTGGACACCTCAGTCTCTTCCCTTTGGGTGATTGTGACCAGAGCTATAAAGTCACCCCCAGCCTCCTTAAAACTAGGAGGTTTATTGGAAAACAGCAAAAAGCATTGGAGATAGTGGTTGTAAAATAACAGGCAGCTTCCACACGTCTACACTCGTCTGTCTGACATCTCATTACAAGCTAAGTTAGACAGGCTTTGCTCTGGAGATACAGGAACAGAACTGGCCCAACTTACATTCTCTTGGGACATCAAGGAGCTCTTGGGACCCAGACTAACTACCCTGTGTCTCTGAGAGCATCTTCCCATTGGTTTGCTCTTTTCTTGTGGAAGCAGCCTGTGCTGAAACCTGTGTGAGCCTGGGCCCACTCACCACCGTAGTGCTCAGCTGTGTCCATGTTACAGGGCCAACGTGTGGTGTGGAGCTGACCTTTTCCATCAGACTGATTTCTCCCAGCCAGACAGTTTAAGATGAAGCCCCTGTGGCTGTTGCTCCATTGTTTGGCCATTAGACACATTCAGTCTGAATGGCTGCAAACACGTGTCCGGTGACTGTGCTGAAACTCCTGATGTCCCTGTGATGCTCCAACACTCACCTCAGAAATCCACTACCCACCCCTCACTGGCACCCCCGAGCACACCCACATCTGCCACAGACACCAAGATGCTGGAGTCACATGGCTTCCTAGAAGCAGCTGTCACAGGAGGCTCAGTTAGGAAACCTTTTATAGACAAATGTCAGGGACGTTGCTCTGTGGAACCTGACACAGCCCTGAGCTTAGGGTCACAGAGTATCTGAGCACCTGGAATCTCTTTCTCCTCCCGCCACCACTGTGAGGCAGGGCAGGGCTATGATACGCCTGTGCAGAGGTCCAGAGACAGTTAGTAGCTTGCCCATGGTCACACATGGCAAGGGAATCAAAG